>NC_072008.2:49001363-49304393 GCF_028885655.2 Pongo abelii
ATCCCAGAAGCAAGAGGTAGGAAGGGTCTCCCCGACCTGGGAAGTGATATCAAACTGGATCTTTTTTTGCTTTATTTTAGAGACAGGGTCTTTCTCTGTCACTCATGTTGGAGTGCAGTGGCACAATCACAGCTCACTGCAGCTTGGAACTCCTAGGCTCAAGGAATCCTCCCGCTAGAGCCTCCCGAGTAGCTAGGACTACAGGTGCATGCCACCATGCCTGGTTAATTTTTTCTTTTTTTCTGAGATAGTCTCACTCTGTTGTCCAGGCTGGAGTGCAGTGGTGCAATCTCAGCTCACTGCAACTTCCGCCTCCCAGGTGCAAGTGATTCTCATGCCTCAGCCTCCCAGGTAGCTGGGATTACAGGCACGTGCCACCACACCTGGCCAATTTTTTTTAATTTTTGGTAGAGATGGCGTTTCGCCATCTTGGCCATCTTGAATTCCTGATCTCAAGTGATCCGCCCGCCTTGGCTTCCCAAAGTGCTGGGATTACAGGCGTGAGCCACTGTGCCCAGCCAATTTTTAAAAAATTTTTTTGTAGAGATGTCGTCTCACTGTGTTGCCCAAGCTGGTCTCAAACTGTTGGCCTCAAGCAATCCCCTCACCTTGGCCTCCCAAAGCGCTGGGATTACAGGCATGAGCCACCTGGCCTGGCCGGAACTCCATACTGTTTTCCACAGCTGTTGCACCATTTTACATCCCCACTGACAGTAATTTCCGCTATCCTTGTTGATTTTATTTATTTTTAAGGTATTTGAAACAAGATGGTTTCAAAAGTCAGAACTAGGCCAAAAAGTCTACTCAGAGAACTGTCACTGTGACTTCTCCGTTCTATCTCTCTCACCCATTCCATCTAGGAAACCAATCTCATAGTTTCTGCTTTATCCTTCCAATGTTTCTTTTTGTAAAGATAAACAAATGCATGTATGTTTTCTTATATCATCTTGTTTCTTACATGAATGCTTGCAACCTATATTTACTTTTTTGCACTTTGCTTTTTCCACTTAACAGCATGTCCTGGCCGGGCGCAGTGGCTCATGCCTGTAATCCCAGCACTTTGGGAGGCCGAGCTGGGTGGATCACCTGAGGTCAGGAGTTCAAGACCAGCCTGGCCAACATGGTGAAACCCCGTCTCTACTAAAAACACAAAAATTAGCTGGACATGGTGGCAGGCGCCTGTAATCCCAGCTACTCGGGAGGCCAAGGCAGGAGGATCACCTGAGGTCAGGAGTTCAAGAAGAGCCTGGCCAACATGGAGAAACCCCATCTCTACCAAAAATACAAAAATTATCCCGGTGTGGCGGCGTGCACCTATAGCCCCAGCTACTTGGGAGGCTGAGCCAGGAGAATCACTTGAACCCAGGCAGTGGAGGTTGCAGTGAGCTGAGATCATGCCAGTGCACCCAGCCTGGGCAACAGAGCAAGACTCTGTTTCAAAAAACAAACAAACAAACAAAAAACAGTATGTCCTGGAAATCATTCCTCATCAGTTCATAGATGTCTTCCTCAATCATTTTACAGTTGCATAGAACTCCATTGTGTGACTGCACCACAGTTTATTCAACCACTGCCTATGTATAGGAAGTGATATTGTTTTCAATATTTTGCGATTATCAACCGTGCCACAATGAATAACCTTGTGCATTTGTATTTTCACAGTGTCTGGGGGAGTATCTTCAGGGTAAATTGCTGGAAGTGGGAGCGCTGGTGCAAAAGAAAAACATGCATTTTTGTTAGATGTCAAATTCCCCTTCATCGGGGTTATAAAAACGACTTTTTAAAAAGCACAAATAAGAAAAGCTGATCTTTGCAAAAGAAACCAAACAGTCTTTCTTGCTGACATCTAATTGTCTGCGTTGGTTTTAAGACTGAGGGATTTAATTTCACAAAGACTGTTTTTTACAGAGTGATTTAATTTCACCATTGTCACAGGCTCTGCTGGTGCCTACGCCACACACACACACACACACACACACACACACACACGACCTCACATCGCCATAGGAGCTCCTTATCCCATCTGAGCCTCAGTTGCAGCCTCTGTAAAATGGGCGGCACCTGTCTGGCTACAAGTGGTTTTAGAGACTAAGCATTTGGTTCTCTGTGAGATTCCAGATTTCCCAGAAAATCTGATGAAAGCTGAAAGCCCGCTCCCTAGGAACATGCTGAGAAAGAGACAAGCAGCCCCTAACATCCCAGAGCTGGCTTGGTACCTACGGCTAGGCCTTAGTGCCCTCCTGTTGAACATGGACAATTTCACAAAACATCAGTATCAGACAAGGCCACTCTGATTGTGATGGATCGAGACAAAAACAAGATCAGTATGTCATCTTGTCTTAGCACAGACACATGAATACATTGTCCAAACCACAGAAATGACCAAGTATTCCCCGACTTGGCTATACAATGCACTTTTTTTTTTTTTTTTTTTTTTTGGCCAATGACAACTTTAGCCTCCACTCTAGTTAGTCTGTCCTCCTTCTAGATAAAATTTATTGTGATATCCAATCATAGAATTAGCCCCACTTCCTATCCAGAGCAAAGCCCTGCTTCCTTAAACCATCCCCCACATCACTGAACACAAGCCCCAATCCTATTATAAGTTCTAACTCCCTTTTACTGAGACACCCCACGGTTCCCCACAGTGTACACCCTCCCTTGTTGCAATGAGCAATAAACCCAACTTGTTCAACCACACATGTGTTCCTGGGGGTTTTTGGCTAGAGGACTTTGACAGCACTTACAGAGTTGGCTGTAAGCTGAAGGACTCTTTGGAACCCCATCTCTGCATGCCCCTAATCCACAGACTCCTAATTAAGTGGCCTTGAGTCTAGAGCATCAGTAATACCATTAAACAGATGGAGAAACTGAGGTCTAGAGAGATTGACTTCTTCAAAGTCCCATTGTAAGCCAACAGCTGGGTAGGAACTGGAAACTGTGGCTGCTGGTCCCAAGGTGAGGTATGTCCAGCAGACACAGAACCCGTCCCCAAGCTCCCCTCGGCCACAACAGTGTTCTCCCTGCACAGGCCACAGAACTACCCGGTAAGATACGCACATGCGCATCTCTGAAGGATGGCTTCATTCTCTCTCTGTCCTGCCTTTCTCTCTGTAGAATGGGGCAGTGAGATCCCAGGTTGAGGGATAAAGGAACCCCCACACCGGGGCTACCATTAAGGACGCTCACACACTGAGGTCTCAGCTTAAAGGAGCCTCATCTTCCCTGTCCAGCTGCTGTGTCCCAGAGTGTGCACCCTCGCAGACCCTGTCACCAGTAGCACCTCATTCCCATCTCTCAATTTCCCTCTGCATTTGCCCAGGTGAGGCGAGCTACCTAGAACCCCCCTCCCTTCCTTTCTTGACCTTGAGCTCTCATAATTTTTCTTCGAGATCTAGTGTGGGGCCAAGCATGGTGGCTCACACTTGTAATCCCAGCACTTTGTGATGTGGCAGGATGGCTTGAGGCCAGGAGTTCAGGAACAGGCTGGGCAACATGGCAAGACCCCATCTCTAGAAAAGAATTTTTTTTTTTTTTTTGAGACGGAGTATTGCAGTCTAGCTCTGTCACCCAGGCTGGAGTGCAGTGGTGATCTCAGCTCACTGCAACCTTTGCTTCCCAGATTCATGCGATTCTCCTGCCTCCGCCTCCTGAGTAGCTGGGATTACAAGGTGCCCACCACCACACCTGGCTAATTTTTTTGTATTTTTAGTAAAGATGGGGTTTCACCATGTTGGCCAGGCTGATCTCGAACTCCTGACCTCAGGTGATCCACCCACCTCAGCCCCCCAAAGTGCTGGGATTACAGGCGTGAGCCACTGTGCCCAGCCAGAAAAGAATTTTTTTTTTTTGAGACGGAGTCTTGCTGTGTCGCTCAGGCTGGAGTGCAGTGGCGCGATCTCAGCTTACTGCAAGCTTCGCCCCCTGGGTTCATGCCATTCTCCTGCCTCAGCCACCCAAGTTGCTGGGACTACAGGTGCCTGCCACCACGCCCAGCTAATTTTTTGTATTTTTAGTAGAGACAGGGTTTCACCATGTTAGTCAGGATGGTCTCGATCTCCTGACCTCATGATCCACCCACCTCAGCCCAAAGTGCTGGGATTACAGGCATGAGCCACCGCACCCGGCCCAGAAAAGAATTTTTAAAAGTTCCAGCTACTCAGGAGGCTGAGGCAAGAGGATCACTTGAGCCCAGGAGTTGTAGGCTGCAGTGAATTATGATTGAGCCACTGCCCTCCAGCCTGGGCAACACAGTGAGACCCTAACAATCAATCAATCAACAAACTAAGAATCTGGCCGGGCACGGTGACTCATGCCTGTAATCCCAGCACTTTGGGAGGCTGAGGCGGGTGGATCACCTCAGGTCAGGAGTTCGAGACCAGCCTGGCCAACGTGGTGAAACCCGTCTCTACTAAAAATACAAAAACTAGCCAGGTGTGGTGGCGGGTGCCTGTAATCCCAGCTACTCAGGAGGCTGAGGCAGGAGAATCCATTGAACCAAGGAGGTGGAGGTTGCAGTGAGTGGAGATCATGCCACTGCGCTCCAGCCTAGGTGACAGAGCGAGACTCCATTTCAATAAATAAATAAATATAAAAAATAAAATAAAATAAGAATCTTATGAGTCCCAGAGAGAGAGAGAGAGAGACAAAGCTCTTCCTCACAGTAAAATCCCAGGTATATGTGTAAAAGAAAAATCATTATTTGGCCACCATCAGAGTAGTTATTGCTTCAGGCAAGAATCACCAATGAATGCTAAAGTAGTGAGTAAAAGTTTGATTAAAAAAAAATTGCAGAGTTACAGTCTCAAAGTATCTCCCGACAAGCTACTTATTAATTACAAAAGGGGATCATACCTGTAATCCTAGCACTTTGGGAGGCCAATGCAGGAGGATTGCTTAAGCCCAGGAATCCGAGACCAGCCTGGGCAACATAGTGAGACTGTTTCTACAAAAAATTTTAAAATTAGCCGGGCATGGTGACTCACACCTGTAGTCCTTGAAGATTACATGAGCCCAGGAGTTCAAAGATGCAGTGAACCATGATTGCGTCAATGCCCTCAAGCTTGGGTAATAGGGCAAGACCCTGTCTCAAAAAAAAAAAAAAAATTACAAAGGGAAAAATAGTAAATTTATACTGGCGAAAACTGGAAGACCACTTTAACCAAAAGATCAATGCTAATACTAACAATTTCGAGACTAACTGAACCCTCCTGCCTCCTGATAACGCTGAGAACACAGCGTCACTTCTGTGGAATTCCTGCCAAAAATGCAGAATTCAAATCTAATCATGAGGAGACATCAGATAAACCCAAATTGAAGGACATTCTTCCAAACAACTGGTCTGTGCTCTCCCCAAACATCAAGATCATGAAAGTTAAGTGAAGATGGAGACATTGTTCCACATTGGAGGGGACTAAAAAAACCTGATAACAGAATGTATCTTGTGACCCTATGATTCCCTTTTCCTATACAAGGACACTATTGACATGCCCATCAGGGTGGCTAGAACCAAAAAGTCAGATAACAAGTATTTGTGAGGATGTGGAGCAATGGAAACCTCATACTATGCTGGTAGCAATGTAAAAAAAGAAAAAAAGTCCTTGCTCTTAGGCAATTCATACTGAAGTATTTAGTTAAAAGGGTGTCATATCTGCAACCAATAACAAATAATTCAGAAAAATCACTGTATATCATTCAGAAAAATTATATATATATAAATTACATATGTATATATATGGGGAGAAAAAAACAGAAGGACAGAGACAGAGAGAGAACAAATATGTTATCATTATAAGGCTTGGCATTTTTGTCAGTCCCATAAGTGAAAAATAGTATATCATTGTTTTTAATTTGCATCTCTTTAATTATGGAGAGCTCATTTAAAACACCCCAGAAACCACAACCTAGAATGACCACAGACATTTATTGAGTGTCCACCCTCTACTAAGCTCCAGTGATAAAAATATGAAGCACAACATCTGGTAGATGTAAAATGGTATTATATCTCACTGTTGTTTTAATTTTACATTTCCCTGAGAAGTAAAGAGATTGGGTTATCTTTTCATATATTATACATATTGGCCATTTTAGGTTTCTTCTGCTGTGAATTACCTATTTGTACCCAATGTCTATTGCCAAGTGTATTGTTTGTCCTCTTCGGATTTGTAGATGTTCGTTATATATCCTAAAATCTAGATCCTACTTCTTTGTGACACAGGTCAAAAGCCTAGGTGGAAACAATCAAGTCCGCAAAGCCCAGGAGCACATGTGGTAAGAATCTTCCAGTTTTAAATGCCAAGTCTTGCAATTGAGGGAAGTATTTCTGGTAGGTGCTGTGGGTCATTGTTGACTCAACTTGAGTGGGTTTGACAACTGAGAAAAAAATTAAAATGAAATTTAATTCATAAAATGTATGTCCTGTATTCTGCTGTTAAGGAAAAGAATTGATATTTGTGCATCTGGTCTAAGCTATTATTCCTTATATATATATATTCTTACGTATTAAATATTTTTTGTTTGTAATACATGAATACTAATTTATGAGCTAGAACTCCACTTAACTTCATGTTAAAATAGAGAGAAAACATGTTTCTCTTCAATTACTATTGGTGTTTCCCAGCAAAAACCTGCCAAGCCCACTCTTTTGTTTAACAGAAAAGGACAATGGAGACGGGTGAGTGAACATGACTTGCCCAGCTCCATACAGGCCATTGTTAATCTGATTAAAATCTGTTTCAGTTGGCTGCCCAGGTCAGGGTGGAGTCCAGTTTGACCTGGGCTTCCTTCTCCCTTCCACGTCACAGCTAAGCATGTAGTGCAGTAAGTGCCCAGTAAGTGCTCTTTCGGAAAAATAGGCCCTTCATCAGCCTAGGTACAAAGGGGAATGCCTAGAAACTGCAGCAGTAGGGTAGGTAGAAGGCGGGTGCTACATAAATCTTTAGTGTTGGTGCAGATAGAGGTGCGGATGGGGCCAGTGTAAGCGCTTTCTTTTTTATTTTATTTATTTATTTATTTAGAGAAGGAGTTTCGCTCTTGTTTATTTATTTATTTATTTTGGAGAAGGAGTTTTGCTCTTGTCGCCCAGGCTGGAGTGCAATGACGTGATATCGGCTTACTGCAACCTCCGTCTCCTGGGCTCAAGCGATTCTCCTGCCTCAGCCTCCGGAGTAGCTGGGATTACAGGCGCCCAGCTAATTTTTTTGTATTTTTGGTAGAGACAGGGTTTCGCCATATTGGCCAGCCTGGTCTCAAACTCATGACCTCAGGTGATCCATCCGCCTCGGCCTCCCAAAGTGCTGGGTTACAGGTGTGAGCCACCACGGCCAGTCTTTATTTATTTATTTTGAGACGGAGTTTCGCTCTTGTAGCCCACAATGACGCGTTCTTGGCTCACTGCAACCTCTGCCTCCTGATTCTCCTGCCTTAGCCTCCCGAGTAGCTGGGATTACAAGCGTGCGCCACCACGCCTGGCTAATTTTTGTATTTTTAGTAGAGATGGGGTTTCGCCATGTTGGCCAGGCTGGTCTCGAACTCCTGACCTCAAGCGATCCTCCTACCCTTGGCCTCCCGAAGTGCTAGGATTATAGGCGTGAGCCACCGAGCCTGGCCCTTAAGAGCTTTATAAATGCCCCCTTTTAAGTGCTCCGTACTAGCTTCCTCTAGTTCACAGAGAACATTTACTAGTCGCTGGGGTCACCTTCGAAGCAAAGAGTCTGCTGGCGAATTAAGTATGCAAATCACTTCTCAACGACGACACGCCAAGTGCTCACAGCTCGTCCCCAGGGGAAGCACAGGCGCCTAATTTGTGTTCCTAGGTGACACAGTCATTACTTATAAATGTTCCTGGCCGGTCCCAGGAGGTGGGAGGGTTGGGAGTTACTTCGGTTCTCTCAAAGGTTGGGGAAGGAGAGATCTCGGTTTGTTTTCCCATCTGTGAAACGGGGACACCACGGTATTTAGAGGACGTGCGCGGGTGACTATTTGGGGGTGCAGCGGCTTCCCTCCTCCCTCCCCCATCCTTCCCTTCTCACTTCCAAGGCTTGGAAATTTGGAGGTTCGGAAGTTTGTTCTTGGATGGCCAGAAATCCTCCGGACGCAAAAGGTCTGGGGCTGAAACCGCCACAGGCCGGAAAGGTGCGGGCGTGAACGTCCTGCACGCCGACGTCCCCCAGCGCCGGGCTCCCCTCAATCCTCCTGCTCCCCTCCTCCGCGTCCCCGTCCCCGCCCCCCTCCTGCTCTCCCATTGGCCGAGCCGGCGGCCGGGCCGCCCCGGGATTTAAAGGGCCCGCTCGCCGCGCCGCCCTGGGAGCCGCTGCTGGTCCCGGCCTTGCGGCCTGCGGGGGAGGCTGCCCGGAGGAGGCAGCGGCGGCGGCAGCGCGTCCTCGGTCCCCAGGACCACGGCTTCTTTCCTGCCAGGTAGGTCACCAGTAGTGCGCACGCGGCTACCCAGCTCCCATCCCTGAGCCGGCCTCCCCAGGCGGATCTGTAGCGCGAGTGCTAGGACCCCCTCCCCATCGCCTTTCCGACTCTCCCTCAGGCTATGTCCCCTACCACCAGCTCCTTGCAGCCCCCGGACCTGGGCAGGACTTTGTTGGCGGCCTCTCGCCGGGTGGGGATGAGATGAGGGGCGCGGAGGATACAGGACACCCCCCGCCCCGCGCCGCCGCATCCATACAAGGACAGATGCACACGGCCCCCAAGTGTCACAGAATCCCCCTCTCTGCCCTCCACTCAGAGCGACTCTACCTTGGAAACCAGGGATTCCCCTTCCCGTCGCCCGCCCCATTTGATATATGGGCCTGAAATGTATGCCATCCCATCACCATCGGACTGGACTGTTCACAGCACTGGAGAGACAGAGGTCCTTCATTCACTCCAGGTCACAGACTGTGCGTGTGCATGCCGAACACCCACATGCACACAGTTGGTGGCTCAGTCTGATGTACCTGACTTCTCACGCCTTCCCCCAGTCCTCCAGTACCGTGCCTCTACATGGGTTGGGCAGCCCCAAACTGAAATGTGAGTGCCAGAGTGCATCCTTTAAGCGAGGTCTGCCCCACGGACACCCGCTCCCTCTGTGTCCCTGCTTTGACAGATCTATCCATCTGGCCATCCATCCGTGGGGGTCCGCAATGGCCACCTTCAGCCGCCAGGAATTTTTCCAGCAGCTACTGCAAGGCTGTCTCCTGCCTACTGCCCAGCAGGGCCTTGACCAGATCTGGCTGCTCCTTGCCATCTGCCTCGCCTGCCGCCTCCTCTGGAGGCTCGGTAAGTGCCTGCCATACCGTGTGCCACTATGCCAGGCCATATCAGACCTCCCACATTCATCCATATCGAGCCACACCTTACCCTGTCACATCCTGCCAGGCCCCAGCATGTCCAAGCTGGACCCCAACATGTTCAGCCCCACCACATCCCACCAGGCCAAACCCCATTCCACCATACCACATCCTACTATGCCAGCCACCCCATGCCACGCCACACCGAGCCACATCCTGCCATGCCAAGCCATGCCCTTCAGTATTCCTGAGTTCTGGGATTCCGGAAAGCTGAGATTCTTGGATCTTGGGATTCTGAAATGTCTACATCCCAAGGTTATAAGACATTGGCATACTGATGTCACAGGGTTATGGAATCCCAAAGTACCATGATTACAGGGTTTGGAGATTCTGACAATTTGAAATTCTCACATTCTAGACTTCTAAAATGTTGGCGTTGTGGATTTCTATAATCAGGGCATGATGCGATTTCTGGATTCTAGGATTCTGAAATGTTTCCACAGTCATAGCAGGCCTGTATCTTAATGAAAGATTCCAAGTCCCCAAGATTCCTACGGGAGGCGGAGATTTCTGGAAATCTGAGATCCGAAGGTTCTACACTTTCTTTTTTCTTTCTTTTTTTTTTTTTTATTTTAAATGGATGTTCTATTTTTTCCCAGGTTTATTATTTTGAAATTTTTCAAAGCTACTGAAATGTTGAAAAAATAGTACAATGAGCACCCACGTATGCATCACCAGATTCTCTGTCAACGTCTTGCCACATTAGCTGGCTCTATCTATCTATCTATCTATCTATCTATCTATCTATCTATCCATCTATCTATCTATCATCTTCCTGAATTGCCTGAATAACCTGCTGACATCATGACACTGTACCCCACATCCTTCAGTGTGTGGCCCCTGAGAACAAGGACATCATCTCCCATAACCACATCCTCCACCATCACCCCACAAGACATTGAATCTGGATACAATAATGTTATCCTATATAAATTGATATTTGAATTTCTTCCAGGGTCCCCCAAATGCCCTTTATAGATGTTTCTTTTCTTTAAACCCAGGCCCTGCCACCCTCTCCAGCTCCCCAACACCTGCTTTGGGCCCCTCCAATCCCACTACATTCCAACCTGAAGGCCTTTGCCCTGGCTACGCCCTCTACCCAGGTCATCCTCCCCTTCCTACTAGCCCACCAACCTTCTCTTTCTTGTTCTCCCTCTCTCCCTCCCTCCCTCCCTCCCTTCCTCCCTTCCTCCCACTCCCTCTCTTTCTCTCTCTTTCTCGTTCTCTCTCTCCCTTTCTTTCTCCCTTTCACCCAAAGGGTTGCCATCCTACCTGAAGCATGCAAGCACCGTGGCAGGCGGGTTCTTCAGCCTCTACCACTTCTTCCAGCTGCACATGGTTTGGGTCGTGCTGCTCAGCCTCCTGTGCTACCTCGTGCTGTTCCTTTGCCGACATTCCTCCCATCGAGGCGTCTTCCTCTCCGTCACCATCCTCATCTACCTACTCATGGGGTATGAGTATGCATCCTTATCCTCACACTGTTGGCTGAAGTGCATGGGTAGGTCCCCAGGCCCCAGATGAAGTTGTCCAAGACAGGGAGGGTGGTGAGATTCCCCAGAGAAAGAAGGGAGTCTGGGAGAATCATTTGCCTATGAGGAGACACAAAACAGGGAGGGCGTGGAGTGTCCCTGGAGAAGGGAATCTGGGAGATTTGTCCTTTCACAGGACTGTAAGGGACAGGTTGGGCATGGGCTCCCCCTGGAGGAGGGAGCCTGGGAGAATTTTTCCGCCATGAGACTGTTGTAGGACAGGAGGAGGCAGAACCCTCTGGGCACCTTGGACCCCCTTCCCCCGTCCCCCATGGTCTCAGAGGCCATGAGTGTCATGGGACCAAGACCAGCACCTTTTTCCTCAGTGAGATGCACATGGTAGACACCGTGACATGGCACAAGATGCGAGGTAGGTAGCCCTGCCCCTCTCACCTGCCCAACCCCCCTGCCCCACTCCGCGTCTCCTAACTACCCCCACCCTGTGCCTTTCCTCCCCTGCTTTTCTCCCTCACCTGCCCACCCCACTGGACGTGCAGACCTCACATTACTCTCGGGTCCGTGTCTCTTTCCACCGTGCATTTTCCCGAAGTCTGTCTGTCTCGTGTCATGTACGTGCCTGACTCTCTGGAGTAAGGGCATCTATCTGTCCTGGGCTTCCTTGCCCACCTGCCTATCTGTCCCATGCCCACCTATCCATCCTTGTGCCCCCTTTTCCTACCACATCTCGCCTGGTGCACCTCCTCCCTGCCATGCTGATCTGCTCTCTGCCCATCCACTTGACCATGGGCACCACACATAGGGGCACAGATGATTGTGGCCATGAAGGCAGTGTCTCTGGGCTTCGACCTGGACCGGGGCGAGGTGGGTACAGTGCCCTCGCCAGTGGAGTTCATGGGCTACCTCTACTTCGTGGGCACCATCGTCTTCGGGCCCTGGATATCCTTCCACAGCTACCTACAAGCTGTCCAAGGCCGCCCACTGGTGAGGTCCTGAGTGGATGGGTGGGCAGGGACTGTGGGAGCCACCCTGGGGCAGCACTTATGGAGTGCTTGATCCCTACAGAGCTGCCGATGGCTGCAGAAGGTGGCCCGGAGCCTGGCACTGGCCCTGCTGTGCCTTGTGCTGTCCACTTGCGTGGGCCCCTACCTCTTCCCGTACTTCATCCCCCTCGACGGTGACCGCCTCCTTCGCAAGTGAGCACAGCCTTCGAGGCCCCTGCCCAGCAATGAGGGGGTTGGGTAGGGACCCGCGGTTTCCCCAGTTCTGAGCCTGTCTCTTAATGCTTCTTTCTGTCTTCTGTTACTACAGCAAGAAACGCAAAGCCAGGTAAATGAGGGCAGGTGTGAGGGCGCGTGGAGTGGGGCTGACATGAGTGGGGACAGAGCACGTGACCAATGGGTTCTGTGTGTCCACGTGTGTCTGACCGTCAACTCCATGACTAGACAGAGACTGTGGCTGGCTGACTGGCTGACCAAGCTTGGCTCTGTGACTCTGTATGACTGACACTCCAACACATACTGTGTCTGGCTATCCATCTGTTCAGCTGTCTCGCTGTTAGAAGCAAGTCACATAACTGTCATGGAGAGTGACAAGTATGTGTTGGTTGGGTGACTTTAACCTGTCAGTGACTCTGGCTAGGGATATGTATGATGTATGTTTGTCTATTGGCCACTGACCCCCTGAATGTAAGCCTGTGAGTGGCTGTCTGGCTGTGCCATCGTCAATGATAGGGTATGTGGCTGTCATTGGATAAGATAAATCTGTGTTCAAGATTCTGACTTTTTGTAGCTTTGGCCAGGAATGGGTCTGACTGTGGCATGTCATATGCCTGTCTGTGGAGCTCATGGACTACCTCTGCCTGTGTGTCTGCCTTGCCTGATGGCTTGGTGTTGTCTAGCTGAGGGGTTGTACCCGACTCTGGTCTGGGCCCGTCTGTAGGACTGACTGCCTCTAGTTTGACTATAGGGTTTGATCTGGCTCTTTGGTTGTATGGCCACCACCCCACTCCCCCCAACTCCCTGGCTGCTGATTAGGTCTAATGCCGAATGAGTCTCCAAAAGGTCAAGTGACTTGACCAGTGTCACCCAGCTAAGCAGCCAGGCATGAATCCCAGGCCTAACTTCAGAACCTATGCTTTTTCCAACGCAGGATGCTGCCTGTTTTTGACCATGTCTGATTGCAACTAATAGGGTGTGTGTGTGTGTGCATAGCAGGGTGTTTGATGGTCTCTGTGCCCAGCTCAGGGATTTTTGGCTGTCCTATAGTCGCTGAGTCAGGTTAGAGCATTGCAAGGCTGGGAGTCTGATAAGATTTGTGTCTGGCTGTTAGAGGGTGCAGGTCTGTGAAGTTGGGCCTCTGATGGTGGCTGGCTTTGGCCGTCTGGCCATGTGAGCCTGCAGGGCCATGCCATATTATAGGACAGTTCATGCATCCATTTGAGCCACATAAGACTAACTGCCTGAGGGTGGATGTCTGTGTGTGACTATCATAGTTCACCTTTTTTTGTGGCTACATTTCATCTGTCTTGTCTGAACAATTCAGACCAGCCTCCAGGGCCTCTCTGACTCTCTTTTCTTTCTTCTCTGCTGCCTTCCTGACCCCTGGGGGCCCTAGGGGCACCATGGTAAGGTGAGTCTACAGAGCGGGGCCCAGGATGCTGACATGTGGTGGGGTATCATGTTGGGACCTGAACGTGATGCCTCTCACCCCTGCCCCTTTCTCCCCAGGTGGCTGCGAGCCTACGAGAGTGCTGTCTCCTTCCACTTCAGCAACTATTTTGTGGGCTTTCTTTCCGAGGCCACAGCCACGTTGGCGGGGGCTGGCTTTACCGAGGAGAAGGATCACCTGGAATGGTGGGGGGGCTTGGGGACCCCCTCTCCCACAGGGTGCTGCCTAGAGGAGCTGCAGGGAGGAGGGCGGGTGCTCCCAGGGGAGGGAACGGCCAAGACAGAAGTGTGGTGGTCAGATGAGTTGAGATCCCAAATGGATTTGCATATCTCTTCTGCCCACAGGGACCTGACGGTGTCCAAGCCACTGAATGTGGAGCTGCCTCGGTCAATGGTGGAAGTTGTCACAAGCTGGAACCTGCCCATGTCTTATTGGCTAAATAACTGTGAGTCACCAAGTCACCACTCCAGCTGTGTTGGTAATCCAGGCCCTTTCATACATTCATACAACATGTACTGAGCACCTTCCATGTGCTAGGCACCCAAAATCCCTACCCTTGTCGAGCTGCAGTTCTCCTGGGGGGCAGATGATAAATACGAGAAAAAAAATACATAATAGCTCAGGTGTTGATAAGTGCTATGGTTAAAAAAAAAAAAAAATTTTTTTAAAAAAGCAGGTAAAGGTGATCCAGGAGTGCTGGCAGGAGATAGGAGTGGGGAGGGTAGGGTATTGCAATTGTAAAAAAATTAGCCAGGGCAAGTCTCCCTGAGGAGGTGACATTGGAGCAAAGACGCAAGGCAGGTGAGGGAGCAGGGAGTGCAGATATATGGGGGAGGAGTGTAACAGATGCGGGGACAGCAGGTGCAAAGGTCCTGAGGCAGGAACTTGCCTGGTGTGTGGGGAACAGCAAGAAGGCCAGCAGAGCAGGAGCAGAGTGAGCCAGGAGCCAATGGCAGGCAGTGAGGTCAGGGAGGGCCCGGAGGGCCTCATGGGCCATGGAGAGGACTTTGGCTTTTTCTCTGAGAGAGATGAGAGCCACAGCAGGGCTCTGAGCAGAGGAGGGCCCTAGGCTGACTCGGGTTGCAACAGGATCCCTCTGGCTGCTGTGAGGACAGACTGAGGAGAGGGATCGAGGATGCAGCAGTGAGGAGGCCACTGCCATCATCCAGGCCAGTGATGGTGGTGGCAGCAGTGGATGTGGAGAGGAGAGCTCAGATTCTGGCATATTCTGAAGGTGGAACTCACACGATTTGCTGAATTTGGATGTGGGAGTTTAGGGAGGGCAAATCAAGGGTAATTCCCAGGTTTTTGCCCTGAGGAACTGGAAGGGTGGAGTTGACATTGACTGAACTTGATGAGACTGGGAGGAGCAGGCTCGGGGGAAGATCGGGAGCTGGGCTTTGGGCATGTGAAGTTTGAGGCCATCTAAGGACTTTATCCTGGGGGCTCCAACAGGTTGTGGGTATTCTCATCCTGCTGATGGCCCTCCAGGAGGGGCTGGGGGACTCTCAGGAGAATTTTATCCCATATCTCTTCCCCTCCAGATGTTTTCAAGAATGCTCTCCGCCTGGGGACCTTCTCGGCTGTGCTGGTCACCTATGCAGCCAGCGCCCTCCTACATGTAAGCAGGGTGGAGCAGGATCAGGGTGGAAGCTGGGTGGGAACGGGTGGCAGGGCCTCTTCCTCACTCATTTCATTGTCCTCTGCACTCCCCCAGGGCTTCAGTTTCCACCTGGCTGCGGTCCTGCTGTCCCTGGCTTTTATCACTTACGTGGAGCATGGTGAGTGCAGGGCCCAGGTCAGCCGTTGGATAGAAGGTTGGTGGGGGGCTGGAGACAGCCTCCCCTGAGGCTAACCTGACCCCCTTACCTCTCCCCACCACCCCAGTCCTCCGGAAGCGCCTGGCTCGGATCCTCAGTGCCTGTGTCTTGTCAAAGCGGTGCCCGCCAGACTGTTCGCACCAGCATCGCTTGGTGAGGGTTCAGCCTGGGCAACCTTGTGCCCAACACTCCCCGTCAAAAATGTGCCTTCTATCTCTATCTTGTATGTGTCTCAGGGTGCCCAACTTCTTTTGGTGCCTGAGCCATCCCCATAACCTCTCCTCTATTCGCTGGCATCCATTTCCCTAACAGGCATTTATCGAGCATCTGCTGTATACACACCTGGCATTCGTTTCCCCCAGTGAACATCCGTTGAGTGCCTGTTGGTGCTCTAGGTGCTGGAGACACGGTGAATGAAACAGACCGAAGTCTCAGCCCTATGGGACAAACATTTTAACCGGGCAGACAGTAGATAAAAAATGAGTCAGTAAAGTCTAATAATAGTGTGTCAGATTGCAAGTAGTGCTAAGGAGAAAATGTGTAGGGCAAAGAGGATGGGAAGTATGGGGGTGATTTCCATTTGAAATAGGGAGGTCAGAGAAGCCTCCCTGGAGAGGTGATGTTTGAGGCCTTTAACTGAAGGAGGTGAGAGAGGGAAATGTTCCAGGCAGAGGGACACCCAGTGGAAAGGCCCTGAGGTAGGAGAGGGCCTGGAATCTTTGAGGAATAGCAAGGCAGCCAGGGTGGCTTGAGCAGAGGTAGGGTGAGGAGGGGAGATGGGTGGGAGGCATGGGCCCTCTAGGTCATGGTGGGGATTTGGTTTTGTTGTGTGTTTTTCATTCTGTTTGCAATAAGAAATACAGACAACTTCATATTTGTCTCCCACCCGACTCCCGTTCATTACTATAAAGCCCCGACTCAAAGCCCTGCCACTCTTCCTCCTCTGCCTGGAGACTCGCATCTCCCCCAACCCAGGATGCCCTCACTGTGAACAGTACCCTCATCCTTGGATGCCTCTGCATAGGAGGCTCCCTGAACCATCTCTTCCCTATCTCAGGGGGTACCCTGGGCATCCTCAGTCCTGGAACCCACTGTGCCCTGTGTGTCCCCTGGGCTCCCCCATGCAGGAGGAGGTGGGACACAGTGAGTAGGTCCAGTTGCCAAGTATATCCATCTGTCCCCCACAGGGCCTGGGGGTGCGAGCCTTAAACTTGCTCTTTGGAGCTCTGGCCATCTTCCACCTGGCCTACTTGGGCTCCCTGTTTGATGTTGATGTGGACGACACCACAGAGGAGCAGGTGAGGTGGGGCCCTGGGCTGTGTGGTTAACCAAGGGTGGCACTACCTGGCAAGGGGAAACCATGAGGACAAAGGCTGGGAAGCTGAGGCCTGAGCTCCTCAGACTGTGCTGCTTCGCCTGGGCAGCCAGTGCTCCTCGGTCCTTTCCCATAGTCCCTCTGCTTGAGTCACACTGTTAGGTCTTTTATTTGGGTGAAGTGTGCAAAATATGTTTATTTATTTTACTTATAAAATTACTTTTAGGCTGGGCATGCTGGCTCACGCCTGTAATCCCAGCACCCAAGGTGGGCAGATCACTTGAGGTCAGGAGTTCAAGACCAGCCTGGCCAACCTGGCAAAACCCCGTCTCTACCAAAAATATAAAAAATTAGCCAGGCGTGATGGCGCGCGCCTGTAATTCCAGCTACTCGGGAGGCTGAGGCAGGAGAATCACTTGAACCCAGGAGGCGGAGGTCACAGTGAGCCCATGCCACTGCACTCCAGCCTGGGCAACAGAGCGAGACTCTGTCTCAAAAAAAAAATTCATTTTATAGAGATGGAGTGGAAAATCCAGGTTTTACTTGTGTTAATTATTTCACTTCATTATTGTTTAGGTAGAATTTGCAAGACTTCTTATTTAATTTTTTTTTTTTTTTTTGAGACAAGGTCTGTCACCCAGGCTAAAGTGCAGTGGTATAATCACAGCCCACTGCAGCCTCACATTCCTGGGCTCAAGCCATCCTTCTGCCTCAACCTCCTGAGTAGCTGGGACTACAGGTGCATGACACTAAGCCCAGCTAATGTTTTTTTAATTTTTTTTGTAGAGACAGGGTCTCCCTATGTTGCCCAGGCTGGTCTTGAACTCCTAGGCTCAAGCATTCCCCTTGCCTCAACCTCCTAAAGTGCTAGGATAACAGGCATGAGCACTCTGTTTTATTTAATTTAAATATATATATATATATATATTTTAGACGGAGTCTTGCTCTTGTTGCCCAGGCTGGAGTGCAGTGGTGTGATCTCGGCTCACTGCAACCTCCGCCTCCTGGGTTCAAGCAATTCTCCTGCCTCAGCCTCCTGAGTAGCTGGGATTACAGGCACGCACCCCTATGCTGGTGCTAATTTTTGTACTTTTAGTAGAGATGAGATTTCGTCATGTTGGCCAGGCTGGTCTTGAACTCCTAGCCTCAGGTGATCCGCCCGCCTCAGCCTCCCAAAGTGCTGGGATTACAGGCGTGAGCCACCGCACCTGGCCAAAAAAATATATATTTTATTTTACTTAGGTTGAGTGTACAAACCCTGGATTCTGCACTTTAAAATTTTTCGTTAAAATGTATGCACTATTTTTGTTCATGTTGAGTATGCAAATTCCAGATTTTACTCCTTTTTAAATTAAGAACAATTTAAAAATAACATTTATTCATATGGCTCTTGCAAAATCCAGGTTTTTGCTTCTCTTTTAGTTAGGTTTCAGTCAAAAACAAAACTTTATGTTTTTTGATATTAAAAAGTTTTTAATTCAGGTTAAGTGTGCAAAATCTGGGATTTGCTTTTTTTTTTTTTTTTTTTTTTTGAGACATGGTCTCACTCTGTTACCCAGGCTGAAGTGCAGTGGCACAATCATAGCTCACTGCAGCCTCAAACTCCCAGGCTCGAGCAGTCCACCCACCTCAGCCTCCCAAGTAGCTGGGACTAGAGATGCATGCCACCACACCTGGCTTTTTGCTTCTTTTTAAATAAAGTTTTTGTTTTGTTTTCATTAAAATATTTTAAAATAGTGAATGCCTACCACGTGGTTCAAAAACCAAACAGTATTCAAGATGTTCAGAGAAAAGATTTGCTCCCACCCTCTGCCCCCTACCCTCTTACTTACAGGTTACATGGTGAGACGGGGTTTCACCATGTTAGCCAGGCTGGTCTCAAACTCCTGACCTCAGGTAATCCACTCACCTCAGCCTCCCAAAGTGCTGGGATTGCAGGCGTGAGCCACCGCACCGAGCCCACTTTTATCTTTTTATTAAAATATCTTTCCAAAATGTAAGCATATCAAACAAATATAAAAATATATTTTAATTCTACCCCCTTGCCAGTTTTTACCCTAAAGATAACACATGAATGATACTGTTCTGCAATTTTTGAAAATCTTCCACATCAGGATATACTGTCCTCATTCATTTTTTCCACTATGAGGAAGTGACACAGTTTATTTTTTCTCTTATTGGTGGACATCAGGTAATTTCTAGTCCTTTCCTATTGCAAGTGATGCTGCAGCAGGAACTCTGTACCCAAGTGGATCCACACAGGTGTGGACAGATCTGTAGGATCTGTTGATGGTCTCAATGGAGTAGTACTTTTGTGCTCTCCCACCAGCAATGCCTGAACGTGCCTGCTGCCCCACCAGTACAGAGTGCCTCTCAGACTTCCTGGATATGTTTGCCACTTCAATAAAGAGGAAGATGGCCAGGCGGGGTGGCTCATGCCTGTAATCCCAGCACTTTGGGACGCCCAGGCAGGCAGATCACTTGAGGTCAGGAGTTCGAGACCAGCCTGACCAACATGGTGAAACCCCATCTCTACTAAAAGTACAAAAATTAGCTGGGCATGGTGGTGCAGCATCTGTAATCCCAGCTACTCAGGAGGCTGAGGCAGGAGAATCTCTTGAACACGGGAGGTAGAGGTGGCAGTGAGCCAAGATCGTGCCATTGCACTCGAGCCTAGGTGACAGAATGAGACCCTGTCTCAAAAAGAAAATAAATAAAATGAGGAAGATTATTAATGAGGCTGAGCATCTTTTCATATGTTTAAGAGCCATTTGTTTTTCCTTTACTGGAATGACCTATTCACCTTCTCTGGCAATTTTTCTTTCCAAAAAATTGATTTTTAGCAGCTCTTTATATATTAGGGAGATAACAGGTCAGAGAATGGGATCACTTTGTTTTTAAAATGATTTTTAAAGAAGAAGACAAAAACTATATCTGGTCACCTTTCATATGTACCTAGGCCCTTCTGCGGGGCCTCACCTAGAGCAGTCACAGAAATATCCTTGGGCAAAGGATGGGTTTTCCTAAGAACTTCTTTGTCCTTGCTAAGTGGGACCATCACCTCTTTCTCTCCCACAGGGCTACGGCATGGCATACACTGTCCACAAGTGGTCAGAGCTCAGCTGGGCCAGTCACTGGGTCACTTTTGGATGCTGGATCTTCTACCGTCTCATAGGCTAAGGCACATCTGTGGACCCTCATAACCCTCTTAAGACCCCTCTCAGGGTGCCACTGATGGGGGATGAGGGAAGGCCCTCTCTCTACTCCTTGACCCCCTCCATCCTTGATCCCCAACACCTCAACACACACACACACACACACACACACACACAATCACACCATTTCCATGCCTGTCAATCCCCACCCCACCACAAGGCAGGAAGGGGGTGGTCCCTGCTGGGGCCTAGGGGGGGATGCTTGGGGAAACAGAGAGGGGGAGATCCAGGGCCTCCCCGCCTTCCTTCTTCCTTTTTATATACAATTTGTTATTGTCAAATAAAAGTAGGAAATATTCAATAGGCTTCTTCTTCACTGCTCAGAGGGGAATAGGAATGAGTGAGGAAGGGGGCACAGCATGGATAAAGGTTTGGAAGCTGGAAACCATGAAGAGAGAGCAGACTGTGATTGGTTCATGGTTAGTTTATGATTGTTTGATTAGATGATGAGCCTGAAGATGGCAGGAGCCTGGTCCTGCTTGGTTTGATCAGGGCAGGGACAGATTGCATAGTTGGATGTGGGGGAGGCCTGATTGGCTGGAAAACTGAAGGATCCCCATTCTGATTGGTTGCTCTGAGTGGGACACAGAGAAGAGAAAGCAAGAGAGATGAAGGGTTGGTGCCTATTTGTCCTTAGGACTGAGGGTTGTGAGTTCTAATTGGATGGGAGGTCTGGGATGGGTCTGGATTCTGACTGATTGCTCCATCTGGGGGCTCACTGGTGGTTAGGCGTTTGATTGGCTTTTTAGAACTGGCACATGGAGATTGAGGGTCTTCATGCCAATTGGTCAGTAGGACTGAGAGGCCTGGGTTCTAACTAGTTCTTCTGACTTGAGGTAGGGAGAAGAGAGAATGACCGCTGCTATTAGGACTGAGGAGTTCTGAGCACTGAAGAGCTGGGGAGGGGGTGGTTGCAGTGTATAGCATGTGATCTGCTTGTAACAGTTTCGTTGCATTATGCTAAGGGTTACTCTACCTAGAAAAGGGCGGAGGTGAAAGGATGCAACGCAACGCTAATTTCACCAGCGGAAGAAGAGGGTACAGACCTTAATGAGTCCCCGTTTTGATCGACTGATAAGGGAATGGGGAAATTGAAGCCAAGACTCGATGCAGATTGGCTACGGACCCAAAACGCCCACTAACCTTGGCCCGCCCCAGTCTCCACCCCAAACCTGACTCAGGTGAAAATGGCGCCACGCGCGGGGGCGGGGCCAGAGGTACAAAGAGAGTGCCTATTGGTTGGGAGCGGCACGGGCCGCCTTCTTCGCTTCACCATTGGCTCGCTCCGTAAGGCAAGAGAACCCACTAGGGGATGAGCCCGAACTAGGGATGTGACACAGCGCGAGACCCAGCCTAGAGAGAGCCCGGAGCCAGTGTGGGAGGCGGCTGCCGTCGCGCGGCTTGGTGAGTACCCTCCACCCGGCCCCCTGCTCCCTTCCCCAGCTCTCCCCGGCTACGCAGCCAGCCCTCGGCGTGCCAGCGCGAGACCCTTTGCCACCTACCCCCCACCGCCCTCTTACGCCTGCGCGAGACCCCCAGCTACCGCACGGTTGTCCAGAGGACAGAAGATCCGCCTTCTCATTGGGCAGCGGGACTGGAGGGTTCTGGTTCGGATTGATGGGATTTGTGTTCCGTTCTAGCGCTGCACGCCAGACACCGGCCTTTCAATATCCGTCTCTTCCCTGCAGGTTGACGGCGTTGCACGCTCTCGCGGGGAGGCTCTGGCTTTCCAGACGCTGGCACCGAGGGTTGTAGTTCTGATTCGTTTTCTTTCCTCTGTCCCCCAGTTGCAGTTTTCAGGACTACGTGGGGGAGGGAATAGCTTTTTGTTGAACGGTTCAAGACGCTGACCTGTGCAACCGGACCACGCCTGGTTCCTGTGTCTCTTACCAAACCGTGACCCCGGAGCACAGGACTGGGTTTGGTGGTCGTGAGCAGTTTGTGACTCTTGAAGGAAGACACCAGGCCTGGTCCTGTATCTCCCTCGCCAGACTGTGACCAGGGAGGGCTGGGATCAGGTGTTGTTCCCATGTGCCTCCCACCAGACTTTGACCCCCGAGGGCTGAGACCGGGACTATTTCTACCACATCATAATATGGCTTCTAAAGGGCTGGGACAAGCTTTCAGTCTTTCTGTGGCCTTGTGTTTCAGTCATGTTCTTTTTCTTTTCTTTTTTATTTTATTTTGAGACAGAGTCTCGCTCTGTTGCCCAGGCTGGAGTACAGCAGCATGACCCCGGCTCACTGCAGCCTCTGCCTCCCAGGTTCAAGCGATTCTCCTGCCTCAGCCTCCTGAGTAGCTGTAAATACAGGCGCACGCCACCACACCTGGCTAATTTTTGTATTTTTAGTAGAGACGGGGTTTTGCCATGTTGGCCAGGCTGGTCTTGAACTCCTGAGCTCAAGTGGTCCACTCGTCTTCGCCTCCCAAAGTGCTGGGATTACAGGCGTGAGCCACCGCGCCCGGCCTTCTTTTTTAGAGGCAGAGTCTCAGGCTGGAGGGCAGTGATGTGGCCACTGCTCACTTCAGCCTTTAAGTCCTGGGCTCAAAGCGATCCTCCTGCCTCAGCCTACCTACTAGCTGGGACTACAGGCGTTTGTCACCACACCCGACTGATTTTCTTATTTTTTTAGAGACAGAGTTTCTCTGTGTTGCCCAGGCTGGACTTGAATTCCTGGCCTCAGGTGCTGCTCCTGTATCAGCCTTCCAAAGCACTGGAATTACCAGCCACGGTGCCTGGCCTTTAGTCATGGTCTTAAAACAGAATGTAGGCCGGGCGCAATGGCTCACGCCTGTAATCCCAGCACTTTGGGAGGCTGAGGCGGGCGGATCGTGAGGTCAGGAGATCACGACCATCCTGGCTAACACGGTGAAACCCCATCTCTATTAAAAATACAAAAAATTAGCCGGGCATGGTGGCAGGCACCTGTAGTCCCAGCTACTCGGGAGGCTGAGGCAGGAGAATTGTTTGAACCCGGGAGGCAGAGGTTGCAGTGAGCCGAGGTCGCACCACTCCACTCCAGCCTGGGCGACAGAGCAAGACTCCGTCTGAAAAAAAAAAAAAAAAAACAGAATGTAATTAGAAGTGTTACAGTCCTGTGTGTTAACTGGTAAATTCGGTCCATTTACATTTCTTATAATAATAAACTATTTGAATTTGATTTTATTATCTCATTCTGTGCTTTCTATTTGTCCAGGTTTTTCTGTTCCTTTTTTTTTTTTTTTTTTTAACTTCCTGCCTATCCACACGCAACCATCAGCCCACAAAGACATGACTACCAACGCGGGCCCCTTGCACCCATACTGGCCTCAGCACCTAAGACTGGACAACTTTGTACCTAATGACCGCCCCACCTGGCATATACTGGCTGGCCTCTTCTCTGTCACAGGGGTCTTAGTCGTGACCACATGGCTGTTGTCAGGTCGTGCTGCGGTTGTCCCATTGGGGACTTGGCGGCGACTGTCCCTGTGCTGGTTTGCAGTGTGTGGGTTCATTCACCTGGTGATCGAGGGCTGGTTCATTCTCTACTACGAAGACCTGCTTGGAGACCAAGCCTTCTTATCTCAACTCTGTGAGTCCTGATTTCTTTCATATGCTGTGGGATGGGATTTGCTGGGCAGGGATTGGCTTGCATGTTTACATATCCACCTATTCTTCCATTGATTTATTTTAAATTTTTATGTAATCTTTTAAAAAATTTATTATAGGCCGGGTGCAGTGGCTCACGCTTGTAATCCCAGCACTTTGGGAGGCCCAGGCGGGTGGATCACTTGAGGTCAGGAATTTGAGACCAGCCTGGTCAACATGGCGAAACCCCATCTCTACTAAAAGTACAAAAATTAGCCAGGCTCGGTGGCTCACGCCTGTAATCCCAGCACTTTGGGAGGCCGAGGCAGGCAGATCATGAGGTCGGGAGTTCAAGACCAGCCAGGCCAAGATGGTGAAACCCCATCTCTACTAAAAATACAAAAATTAGCCGGGTGTGGTGGCACACGCCTGTAATCCCAGCTACTCGGGAGGCTGAAGCAGGAGAATTGCTTGAACCTGGGAGGCAGAGGTTGCAGTGAGCCAAGACCATGCCATTGCACTCCAGCCTGGGCAACAGAGTGAGACTTCGTCTCAAAAAAAAAATTATTATGTATTATTTTTTTTTTTTTTTTTTTTTTTTTTGCCCTTCTCCAAAACTGGTAGATAACTTATTTTTGAGATACGGTCTTGCTCTGTTGCCCAGGCTGGAGTGCAGTGGCATGATGATTGCTCACTGCAACCTCCAACTCCTGGGCTCAAGCGATCGTCTTGCCTCAGCCTCCCCAGTAGCTGGGACTATACTATAGGTGCGCACCTCTATGCCTGGCTAATATTTTCACTTTTTTGTAGAGACAGGGTCTTGCTATGTTGCTCAGGCTGCTCTTTAACTCCTGGACTCAAGCAATCCTTCCACCTCAGCCTCCCAAAATTCTGGGATGACAGGTGCGCACCACCGTGCCCAGCCTTATTTAACTTTTTTGTTGCATGTATATTCACGTGGGTCAAAAAACCATTTAAAGAGATGTGCAGTGAAAATCTGCTTTCTATCCACCAAGTTTTCCCAAACGCTGTTAGGCACTGTTGATAGTTGTTTATGTTTCTTTTCAGTTTATTTACACACGTAAGTCTCAATTTGCTCAATTGTAAAAGGAAGATAATAGTAATAACCAACTATATGTAAGATACTTAGAACAGTGTTTGGCAAACAGTGGTTGCCATGTAACTGTTCACTATTATTATCATTATTTGCACTTTTCCCTTTTTACACAAATGGTAATATGCTATATATACTTCTGATCTTTTCTCTTTTTCTTTCTTTCCTTACAAGAAAACCAAAGAAGCCATTTTCTTTTTTGAGATGGGGTCTCGCTCTGTCACCTAGGCTAGAGTGCAGTGGCATGATTATAGCTCACTGCAACCTTGAACTCATGGGCAATCAAGCAATCCTCCTGCCTCAGCCTCCCTAGTAGCTGGGATTATAGGCATGTGCCACCCCACCAAGTTATTTCTTTTTAACACCTTTTTTTTTTAAGAGATAGGGTCTCGCTTTGTTGCCCAGGCTGTTCTCCAACTCCTGGCTTCAAGTGATCTGCCCATCTCAGCCTCCCAAAGTGCTAGGATTACAAGCGTGAGCCACCACACTCAGCTGCTTTTTTTAATAAGGTCACTCCTCATGATTTCATAAAGAGCTTTCGAAGCATGGACATTATACAGTTACTTGACTTGTCTAGTATTGATGGGCATTTTCCCTCAATCTTCTGCCATTATAAACAAGGCCGGGCAGAGTGGCTCATGCCTGTAATCCCAGCACTTTGTGAGGCGAAGGCGGGCAGATCACCTGAGGTCAGGAGTTTGAGACCAGTCTGGCCAACATAGTGAAACCCCGTCTCTACTAAAAGTCTAAAAATTAGCTGGGCATGGTGGCAGGCGCCTGTAATCCCAGCTACTCAGGAGGCTGAGGCAGGAGAATCGCTCAGACCCGGGAGGCGGAGGTTGCGGTGAGCTGAGATTGCACCACTGCACACTCTAGCCTGGGCGACAAGAGCAAGGCTCCATCTCAAAAAAAAAAAAAAAAAAGATTACAGGCATGAGCCATTGTGCCCGGCTGGTCAGATGTTTCTTAAATTTTAGTCATTCCAGTAGATGTGAGTGATATCTCATTATGGTTTTAATTTGCTTTTCCTTAGTGACTAATGGAAGTTTGAACATCTTTCATATACTTATTGGCCATTTAGAAATCCTCTTTGTGAAGAACCTATTCAAGTCTTCTGCCTATTTTTATATTGGATGGTCTTTTTCTTTCCTTTTTTTTTTTTTTTTTTTTCTGAGACAGGGTCTTACCCTGTTGTCCAGGCTGAGCATTGTGGTGCTATCATAGCTCACTGCAGCCTCAACCTCCTGGGCTCAAGACATCCTCCCACTGCAGCCTGGGACTGTAGGCATGTGCCACCATGTCCAGCTAATTTTTGTATGTTTTGTGGAGATGGGGGTCTCACTATATTGTTCAGACTGGTCTTGAACTCCTTTATGCAAGCCATCATCCCACCTCAGCCTCCCAAAGTGTTGGGATTACAGGCATGAGCCATTGCGCCCGGCGGTCTTTTTCTTTCTGATTCTCTGCTCACTTTTATTCACTCATCTGTTCACCTACATTCTCTCTCTCTCATTGGCTACTTCACTCACTCCATCATCTACACCTGCCTTCTTTTATACCACACACACTTCTTGAGTACCAATCACAGCCACACTGTTTTGTGTCAGGCTTTACACATATTACCTTTTTTTAGATAAATAAACCACTAGAATCCAAACAGTTACCCCATTTCACGGATGAGGAAGCGGACGCATGGGAAGGTTATGAAGTCTGTCTTCTTGCAGGGACCCCCAGCTCTCACAAGTGTGTGTTCCTTTCACTGCCTTTATTCTTCATATCTCTCTCTCCTTTTCTTCAGGGAAAGAGTATGCCAAAGGAGACAGCCGATACATCCTGTAAGTGTTTGCCTCTGTCAATGGAGACTGGCATTGGTTTTGGGGGATGGTGAGTTGGGGAGCACTAATGGGCTAACCTGTAGGAAGAGCACACCGATGCCAGTGTCCCCTCATGTTTTCTCCTGCAGGGGTGACAACTTCACAGTGTGCATGGAAACCATCACAGCTTGCCTGTGGGGACCACTCAGCCTGTGGGTGGTCATCGCCTTTCTCCGCCAGCATCCCCTCCGCTTCATTCTACAGCTTGTGGTCTCTGTGGGTAAGGAAAGGGCACTAGAGGGGCACTGGGCACTAGAGGGGTTGATGGGGGATCCACAGACACAGATGTATCCCTGTGGGTGGGATCTCTCAACGGTGCCCTTCCAGGGGTAAGTCAAACTGAATGACAAACCCCCTGAGGCTCTGGAAAGGTCGCGCCCTTCTCTGAGCCTGTGCTCTCAGGTGGAGAGGGTTCATTTTTCTTCCTCCTCCTCCTTCTCCATCACAGAGTCTCCTGTGAAGGTTACATGAGGTGGCCCAGGGTGGCAAGAAGCCCCTGGAACCTCCAGGATCAGGGCTCTGAGATGCCTTCATGTAAGATTCTGTCATCTTTTTTTAAAACAGGGTCTGGCTCTGTCACCCAGGCCAGAGTGCTATGGTGTGATCTCGGCTCACTGCAACCTCCACCTCCCAGGCTCAAGCGATCTTCCTGCCTCAGTCTCCTGAGTAGCTGGGACTACAGGCATGTGTCACCGTGCCTGGCTAACTTTTGTATTTTTAGTAGAGATGGGGTTTCGCCATGTTGCCCAGGCTGGTCTCAAGCTCCTGAGCTCAAACAATCCTCCTGGCTTGGCCTCCCGAAGTACTGGGATTACAGGTGTGAGCCACCGTGTCCGGCCTCAGTCATCTTGTGTTATTAAATTGTTAGCTTTCTTTAGTTCTAGCGATATGAGTTATCTTTAGTCCCAGAATCCTAAGCTGTCTTGGATTCGAGGATTTTGAACTTCCTTAAATCTGAAGGTGTGAGCTCTCCTGAGTTCTGAAATTCTCAGCTCTCTGGTGTCTGGAATCTCACTTTTCTGATTTCTCAGATTTTCAGGTCTATGATTTCAGAATACTTAGCTCTGAGACCTTGAATGATGACTTGGAAAGTGCTTTGGAATAGAGAATTGGGGAAAGTGTCCCCTTCCTCACTGGGGCTTCTCCTTCCCCTCCTGCCACCCACAGGCCAGATCTATGGGGATGTGCTCTACTTCCTGACAGAGCACCGCGACGGATTCCAGCACGGGGAGCTGGGCCACCCTCTCTACTTCTGGTTTTACTTTGTCTTCATGAATGCCCTGTGGCTGGTGCTGCCTGGAGTCCTTGTGCTTGATGCTGTGAAGCACCTCACTCATGCCCAGAGCACGCTGGATGCCAAGGCCAGAAAAGCCAAGAGCAAGAAGAACTGAGGAGTGGTGGACTGGGCTCGAACACTGGCCGAGGAGGAGCTCTCTGCCTGCCAGAAGAGTCTAGTCCTGCTCCCACAGTTTGGAGGGACAAAGCTAATTGATCTGTCACACTCAGGCTCATGGGTGGGCACAAGAAGGGGAATAAAGGGGCCGTGTGAAGGCACTGCTGGGAGCCGTTAGAACACAGATACAAGAGAAGCCAGAAGATCTATAATGGTGACAGTTTTTTAAATCAGGAAATAAAAGATCTTGACTCTAACACTGAGAGATCCTTAATTACTAACCCCAGAGATGCGCTATGACTGACCCCACAGATCCCACCATCATTCACTTATTCCAGACCCCCATCAGCATCATAAAGACCTCCCACCTCTGACCTCACAAACCCCTATCACTGACCCCCCGCCAGACCCCATAACTCACTACACAGACCCTATCACTGGCCCCACAGTCCCCTTAACTCGAGCTGCCATAACAGAATGCCACAGACTAGGCTTAAACCACTGTAATTCATTTTCTCACGGTTCTGGAGTCCAAGATCAAGGTGTCAGTATGTCCTGAGGCCCCTGTCCATAGCTTGCAGGTGGCCACCTTCTCACTGTGTCCTCACATGGTCTCTATGAACTAGCGTCCCTGTCCCTGGTGTCTCCCTGTGTGTCCAAATTTCCTTTTTTTTTTTTTTTGAGACAGGGCCTCACTCTGTGCCAGGCTGGAATGCAGTTGTATGATCATGGTTCACTGCAGCCTCTACCTCCCCGGCTCCAGCGATCCTCCTGCCTCAGCCTCCTGAGTAGTTGGGACTACAGGTGTGCACTACCACACATGGCTATATTTATTTTTTTTATAGCAAAGGAGTCTCACTATGTTGCCCAGGCTGGTCTCAAACACCTGGGCTCAAGCAATCCTCTCACCTTAACCTTCCAAGTAACTGGGACAACAGGCACATGCCATTATATCTAATTTTTTTTTTTTTTTTTTTTTTTTGAGACGGAGTTTCACTCCTGTTGCCCAGGCTGGAGTGCAATGGCATGATCTTGGCTCACCGCAACCTCTGCCTCCTGGGTTAAAGCGACTCTCCTGCCTCAGCCTCCCGGGTAGCTGGGATCACAGGCATGTGCCACCATGCTTAGCTAATTTTGTATTTTTAGTAGAGACGGGGTTTCTCCATGTTGGTCAGGCTGGTTGCGAACTCCCGATCTCAGGTGATCTACCTGCCTCGGCCTCCCAAAGTGCCAGGATTACAGGTGTGAACCACCATGCCTGGCAATATTTTTTCAATTTTTTGTAGAGACGGGGTCTCACTATGTTGCCCAAGCTGATCTCAAACTCCTAGGCTCAAGTGGTCCCCCCACCTCAGCCTCCCAAGTAGCTGAGACTACAGGTGTGAACTACCATGCCTAGCCCAAATTTCCTTTTATGAGGACACCGTTTGACCAGCCTGGGCAACATGGTGAAACCCCATCTCTACAAAAAAATTTTGAAAATTAGCTGGGCATCATGAGGCCACAGTGGGAGGATCATCTGAGCTAAGGAGGTGTAGGCTGCAGTGAGCCATGATCACGGTGAGAGCCTGTCTTAAAAAAAAAAAGGAGGTGAGGGGGTGGGCACCAGTCAGGCACAGTGGCTCATGCCTATAATCCCAGGCTGACACAAGTGGATCGCCTGAGGTCAAGAGTTTGAGACCAGCCTGGCCAACATGGTGAAACTCCATCTCTACTAAAAATACAAAAATTAGCCGTGCGTGGTGGCACATGCCTGTAATCCCAGCTACTTGGGAGGCTGAGGCAGGAGAATCACTTGAACCCAGGAAGTGAAGGTTGCAGTGAGCCAACATCATGGCGCTACTGCACTCCAGTCTGGGCGACAGAGTGAGACTCTGTCCCAAAAAAAAAAAGTGGGGGGCACCATTTGTATTGGATTAGGCCCACTCTATGAGTCCCATTTTAGCTTAACCACCCCTTTAAAGTCCTTATCTCCAAATATAGTCACATTCTGTGGTATTGGGGGTTAAGGCTTTAACATATGAATTTGGGAAGGACACAGTTCAGGCTATAACATTCTGCTCTCTCTGGCCTCCCAGAATTCATGTCCTTGCATGCAAAATACATTCACCCCCATCCCAGCGGCCCAAAAACTCTTTTGTTTTTTTGGAGACAGAGTCTTGCTCTGTGGCCCAGGCTGGAGTACAACGGCATGATCTCAGGTCACTGTAACCACAGGGTTTCACTATGTTGGCCTGGCTGGTCTTGAACTCCTGGCCTCAGATGATCCACCCACCTCGACCTCCCAAAGTGTTGAGATTATAGGCATAAGTCACTGTGCCATAAGCCACTCTGAAAATTCTTAATCGAGTCCAGCATTAACTTTCAGTCCCAAGTCTTACCTAAATATCATCCAAATCAAGTGTAAATGAGACTGGAGGTATGATTCATCCTGATGCAAAAATTCTTCTCTAGCTGTGAACCCGTGAAACCAGATAAATTATCTGCTTCCAAAATTCAGTGGTAGGACAAGCATAAGCTAGATAGATATTTCCATTCCAAAAAGGAGAAATCAGAAAGAAGAAAGGGATCACAGGCCAGGCGTGGTGACTCACGCATGTAATCCCAGCATTTTGGGAGGCTGAGATGGGAGGGTCACTTGAGCCCAGGTATTTGAGACCACCCTGGGCTACATGGTGAAACCCCGTCTCTACAAAAAACTAAAAAATTAGCCAGGTATGGTGGTACATGCCTATAGTCCCAGCTCCTCGGGAGGCCGAGGTGGGAGGATTGATTAAGCCCAGGAGGTCGAGGCTGCAGTGAGCCCTGATCTCACCAGTGCACCCCAGACTGGGCGACAGAGCAAGACCCTGTCTCAGGAGAAAAACCAGGGATCACAGGTTCCGAATAAGTTTGAAACTGAATAGGGCAAATTCTAATAGATTTTTAAGGCTTGAGAATAATCCTGTTTGGCTCTATGTTCTGTCCTCTGGGCCCACCAGATTGGAGGAGAGGCGGTGTCTCTCCCTGAGCCCTGGGTGGCAGCCTGACCCACTGAAACAGAGGAGGCCTCTCTGCCCTCTGGAACTGAGGAGGAGACAGCCCCACCTTTGGGATCATTCTCCCTTTTTCTTGAAGTATAATGCATGTTCACAGCCAGAAAGCTCTGTTGTCGTGTCCTGTTGAATCCCAGAAGTCCTACAGACTTCTTTCATTTTGTCCCATCTCTGTCCTCTTTAGTCCCAGCTGGCTGTGTTTCTGCTGGTATTACCCATCTGTATTCCTGGCTTCTGCCAAGATGGCTGATTAGGTTAGTGAGTCACACCCATGATCTCTTTGTGGCATGATTGTTTAGCCACACCCTTTGTCTTCTCACCAGAACACATTCTCAGCTTTTGCAGTGTTGGATAGGCTGAGAATTTTTTTATCTTCACATTCGAGTTCCCTTCTGCCTGACAATTTCTTTTTCAATTTCTCTCTTTCCTCTTGCATTCTACTAGAAGCAGCAAGGAGAAAAAGGCCACATAATATGCTGCTTACAAATCTCCTTAGCTACATCTCCCAAGTTCGCCTCTCACAAGTTCTACCTTCCAAAAAACACTAGAACACAATTAACCAAGTTCTTTGCCTTCCCTCCATTTTCCAATAACATGTTCCTCATTTCCTTCTGAGGCCTCACCAGAAGCACCTTCAACATCCATATTTCTACCAGTAGCCTTCAAGATAATTGTCTTAGTCGTTTGGACTGCTCTGACAAAATACTATAAACTGGGTAGCTTATGGGCAACTGAAATTTATTTCTCACAGTTCTGGGGTCTGGGAAGTCCAAAATCAAGGTGTTGGCAAATTCAGTGTCTAGTGAGGGCCTGCTTCCTCACAGATGGCTCCTTCTCTCTGTACCCTCACATGGTGGGAAGGTAGAACTCCAGTCCCTTCATCCCTTATAAGGGAATGACCTAAGGGAATGACCTAATCGCCTCCCAAAGGCCCCACCTCCTAATATCATTACACTGGGGATTAGGTTTCAACATAGGAATTGGAGGTGGGGAGGACACAAATATTAAGACCATAGCAGCAACATAGGCTTTTTGTAACATGCACCTCAAAACTCTTTCAGCTTCTACCCATTACCCAGTTCCAAAGCTACTTCCACATTTTTAAGTATTTGTTATGGCAGCACCCCACTTCCCAGGACCAAAATCTGTGTCAGTTTTCTAAGACTGCCGTAACAAAATGCCACAGACCTGGTGGCTTAAACTACAGAAATTTATTTCCTCAGAGTTCTGGAGGCGGAAAATCCAAGTTCAAGGTGTCAACCAGTTTAGTGTCCCCTGAGGCCTCTCTCCTTGGCTTGTAGATGGTCACCTTCTCGCCGTGTCCTCACACAGTCTTCCCTCTGCCTGCGCATGTCAGTGTCCTAATCTCTTCTTATAGGGACACCAGCCAGATTGGATTGGGACCCGCCTTCACCAACTTCATTTTAACTTAATCACCTCTTGAAAGGCCCTATTTTCAAATACAGTCACATTCTGAAGTATTGGGGGTTAGGGCTTCAGCATGAATTTTGGGGAGATACAATTCAGTCAGTAATATCGCTCTGTGCTCACCCCACTCACTCCCCAATGCTTAACCTCACAGATCTTCCATCACTCACCCCACAGACCCCCATCACATGCCCTGATTACTCAGCCCACAGATTCCCCTGCATTGCTGCCACATGGACCCCCCCCCAACACCCACCCTATAGACTTCCCATCACAAACCCTAAAGATCCCCCATCACTCACCCCACAGGCCCTATCGTGAACCCTACATATTCACGTCATTCACCTCACAGAGCCACATTACTCATCCAACAGACTCCACCCCTGGATCATTCAGCTTATTGGCCCCTAATCACTTCACTCACTCTGCAGACTCACTCATCACTGACTCTACAGAGCTCTAATGACTCACCCCACTGACACCCCATTACTAACCCCACAGGTGCCTCCCACTCATCTCACAGGCCCTCCATCTCTCACACCACAAAGCCCCCTCTCCTTACGAGCTAGCACATCAGCACCCCTACAGACCTCCAGTCATTCCCCCACCCCACAGATGCCCCCGTCACCCCATAGATCCTCATCAGTCGTCTATAGATCCCCCATTCCTCAAAGACCTCCTTCACTCCCCCTACAGACTTGCCCCACAGTCCCCATCATTAATCCCACAGAATCCTGCCACTCGCCACTCAATACCCCATCATTCACTCCACAGGCTCATCACCCTACAGACCCCGTCACTACCCCACAGATCCCTATTACTCAGTTTATTGTCCCCCATCATACCTTCCAGCGGCCCCATTGCTAACCCCACAGACCCTAATCCTCCCCTGTGTTAGTCGGCTCTGGCTTCCATAACAAAATGCCACAGACCAGGTGGCTTAAACAACAAACTTAGTTTCTCATACTTTGGGAGGTTGGACGGTCCAAGGGCAAGGTGCCATCAGGGTTGGTATCTGGTGGGGTTTCTCTCCTTGGCTTGCAGATGGCTACCTTCTTGCTGTGTCCTCACGTGGCCCTTTCTCTGTGCACTCATGCCCAGTGTCCCTCTTCTTATAAGGATACCAGTTCTATTGAATTAGGGCCCCACCCTTATAACCTCATTTAACCTTAATTACCTCCTTAAAGGCTCTATTTCAGATATAGTGACATTACGTTGAAATATTGGGGGCTGGTTCCCCCGATATTAGGGCTTCAACATATGAATTTGGGGAGGAGGACATCATTCAGTTCATAACACTCCCCATCACTCACCCCACAGATGCCACAGCTCTCACCTCACAGAGCCCCCAACACTCCTACCGCACATATTCCATCACTCAGCCTCTTGGCTTCTGATAAGCCGCCCCACAGATCCCCCATCACTCTTCCCACATACTCCATCAACTCCTAAGATACCCATCACTCTCCCTACCAACACACATTCATTTGTTTCACAGATTGCCCATTATTGACCCCACAGAAACCCCGTAACTCACCACACAGACCTCAGCCCCATCACTCACCCCCACAGGCCCCTATCACCCCCAAAATCTTCACTCTGAAGATCCCATAACTCACCCCAGAAGCCCCTCATCAGTCACCCTAACAACCCCTATCACTGACCCTACAGACCCACCACTCATCCTACAGATGCCCCTTTACTAACCCTTTAAGCATCCCATAACTCACCTTGCAGAACCCATCACTCAACCCACAGAGTCCATCTCTCATCCCACAGACCCCTTATCACTCACACCACCATCCCATCTCTCAACTCACGGTCCTCCACCTTCCACCATATACACCCCATCACTCACCCACAGATGCCATCATTCACCCCTCAGACCCCCATGACTTACCTCATAGTCCACCTATCATGCACCCACAGACTCCCATCCACCCCAGGGATCCTCCATCACTCTCGCCACAGACCTGCTATCATTCACCCAACAGACACGCCTCACTTACTCTACAGACCCCCATCACTCATCCTGCAGTCCATCATTACCTTATAGACCCTCCGTCATAAAACAATTGGGTACTTGAGAAGTTTTGAAGAGATGGAAAAGAATAAATAATAAAACCACAGATACCTGTAGACTGGCTTCAAGGGACCTCTGTAAGGCCGGGCGCAGTGGCTCACTCCTGTAATCCCAACACTTTGGGAAGCTGAGGCGGGCAGATCACCTGAGGGTCGGGAGTTCAAGACCAGCCTGGCCAACATGGTGAAACCCTGTCTACGCTAAAAATACAAAAAAATTAGTCAGGTGTGGTGCCAGGCACCTGTAATCCCAGCTACTTGGGAGGCTGAGGCAGGAGAATCACTTGAACCCAGGAGGCAGAGGTTGCAGTGAGCTGACACTGCACCACTGCACTCAAGCCTGGGCAACAAGAACAAAACTCCGTCTCAAAAAAAGAAATATCAAGTGACCTGTGGACTTCAGTTCAAGTCCTGGCTCTGCTTAGGCCTACAGTATATAGCTTTGGAGAAATGCCTCACTGTTAAGGTCAAAGCCCTGCATGATCTCACTCCATTCTCACCTCGTCTGCTGTCACTCACCTATCATTCACTCTACTTAAAGGCATGCTGACTTCCTTGCTCTTCCTCAAACACAACAGGCATAGCCCCAAGTTCCGTCCATTGCACTGCCTACTCTCTGTGACACTACCCCATTTGACCTTGAGCTTGTTTCTCCCTGGCTTTCAGTACTCTAATCTGTAGAATGCTTAGAGTAATAACACCTACCTGCTATGGTTTGAATGTTTCTGCCCTCCAAAACTCATGTTGAAACTAAATCTCTATTTTAACAGTATTAAGGAGGTGGGAAATCCGACTATGGTATTTGAGAGATGGGACCTTGAGCGGTAATTAGGATTAGATTAGATGAGGTCATAAGGGTGGGGCATTAGTGGTTTTCTAAGAGGAGAAACAGATCTGAGCTAGCAAGGTCAGCACCCTCACCATGTGATGCCCTGCTCTGCCTCGCCACTCCACAGAGAGGCCCCACCAGCAGAAGGCCCTCACCAGATGTGACTCCTTGACCATGGACTTCCCAGCCTCCAGAACTGTAAGAAATAAATTTCTTTTCTTTCTTTCTTTTTTTTGGGGGGTGGGGGGTTGTTGTTGTTGTTTTTAGAGACAGGGTCTCACTCTGTCACCCAGACTAGAGTGTAGTGGCATGATCACAGCTCACTGCAGCCTCAAACTTCTGAGCATAAGCAATCCTCCTGCCTCAGCCTCCTAAGTAGCTAGGACTACAGGCATACTGCCATGCTCAGCTAATTTTTAAATTTTTTTGTAGAGACAGGGTCTTGCTATGTTGCTGAGGCTGTTTTGAACTGGCCTCAAAGCAATCCTTCCACCTCAGCCTCTCAAATTTCTTTATAAATTACCCAGTCTTGGGTATTTGATTATAGCAACAGAAAAATGGACTAAGATACTACCTCACAAGGTTTTTATGCAGATTATAAGAATTAATTTATGTAGACTGCCTAGCATATACTTTATATTTGTTGAATGGAAGAATGAATAAACAAAAAAGAAAGTTCTCCCCAGGACTATGGCAAGGACCTCCTTTTTGATCTCCTTGCTTCCAGTATCTTTCCATCCAAAGCTCTCCCCAGGGCCAAGACAGAGGCATCTGACCACATCATACCCCTGTCTAAACCTTTGCCCCAGTGTCCTCAGGATCGATTCCAAACTCCAGGCTAATGGTTTGCACATCCCACCCTATGATAAATGAAAAGCAGGCTCTTACTCCTTGTCTCCATCAGAAAATCCAGCAGTGCTATAGGTGATTTTGACTCTAAACACATGGGGCAAGAGAGACATGCCAATAATCCTTTTCTGGCTTTCAGAGAAAATCCCCATTATTTATACCTTCTAAAAATAGAGATATCTATTTAATATTAATACCAAGGCAACATGTTATCTTAAAAGACACCAAAATAGAATTGCAGACTTACCTAAAAAGTTAACCTTGAGGGTTGCGTCCATATGACACAGACACAATAGTTGGAGCGCTAGTATCTTACAAGACTCCTTTGTTGGAAATAACATTTGTTTTTGTTTTTTGTTTACTTTTTTTTTGAGACGGAGTCTTGCTCTGTCGCCCAGGCTGGAGTGCAGTGGCGGCTCACTGCAAGCTCCGCCTCCCAGGTTCACGCCATTCTCCTGCCTCAGCCTCCCGAGTAGCTGGGACTACTGGCGCCCGCCACCACGCCTGGCTAATTATTTTGTATTTTTAGTAGAGATGGGGTTTCACCGTGTTAGCCAGGATGGTCTCCATCTCCTGACCTCGTGATCCGCCCGCCTCGGCCTCCCAAAGTGCTGGGATTACAGGCGTGAGCCACTGTGCCCGGCCAGAAATAACATTTGTAAGTGCAGCCTGTATTTTGTCCAAACCGCACGGATGTTGTGCAATTAAGTGGGAAGACTGCCTTTTTGCATTTTGCCACATATAAAGTTTCTCAGAAGAGTCTAAGATATATTCAATAATTCAGCCAATATCTAGTAGACATACACCATTTAAGAACAGGACCAACTTTAACATGTTATGAAGATTAGGTAAGACAAAAGCAAAGTTTTGTGGGCTTTTTTTTTTTTTTTTTTTTTTTTTGAATCAGGTTCTCACTCTGTCACCCAGGCTGGAGTGTAGTGGCGTGATCACAGTCCATTGCAGCCTGGACCTCCCAGGCTCAAGTAATCCTCCCACCTCAGCCTCCCGAATAGCTAGGAGCACAGGTGCACACCATCACACCCAGCTAATTTTTTTTTTTAATTTTGTAGGGACAGGGTCTTCCTATGTTGCCCAGGCTGTTCTCGAACTCCCCAGCTCAAGCGATCCTCCCACTTCGGCCTCCCAAAGTGCTGGGATTACAAGTGTGAGCCACTGTGCCCGACTCAGTTTATTTTTTAAATTTTTTCTTCATTTATTCTTGGCTTCTTCCATTCATTGTTTTGAGCACTAACTATGTGCTCAGCACATTGCTAAGCCTTTTGCATGCTCTGCTGGGCATTCCCCATTTGCTCTTCCGGATCCATTATCCACCCTGCTCTGGGACCCCAGAAAGCTGATCTTTTACAGATGGTATCATTTGGGCCCCATTGATTGGTTCATAGTTGAGCCTGGCCACTTCTCTTTCAATTGGTCCCTGGCAGTCAGTACCAACATTTTAGTCAGGTTTCAAAGAAATCTCTAGACCAAGCTGGACAGAGGGCTTTTCCAATGATTCAGTGATTCCCCAAGATCTGAGAATGTGAAAATTGGAAAAGGGACACAAAGACCGGGGATCCTTTGAGCTGGTTCAATAATGGCAGAGCTTTAGAGATATGCTGCTGAGCTCCCTGGGTCTGTCTCGCTTTCTGCCTTCTGAAGGCTTGATTGTTAACTTCTTCCTGGGTTTCAATTAGAAGCATTAGTGTCCTTCCTGGAGTTGAATTACCTGGAAGTTTGCCTCCTAGATGTATAAACTTGGGAAAGTATGATCTCGTCAAGTTTCAGACAAAGGCAAACTAAAAAGCTAGAACTCCAGAGAGCATAAAAGTGTTTTTGGGGGGCAAATTATTTAATGAAGTATAACATTCATACAGAAAGTACAAAAATCATCAGTGTACAAAATCTCCATGAATTTTCACAATGCGTAAACCATTTTCCTGTTTTTTATCTGACCTTACTAAGTCAGGATATAAATTATTAATTTTTTTTGAAACAGGGCCTTGCTCTGTGGTGCAGGTTAGGGCAGTGGTGTGATCACCACTCACTGCAGCCTTGACTTCCTGGGCTCAGCTATCCTGCCGCTTCAGCCTCCCGAGTAGCTGGGACTGCAGGTGTGCGCCACCACGTCCAGCTAATTGTTTAATTTTTTGTTAGAGACGGGGTCTCGCTGTGTTGCCCAGGCTGGTCTAGAACTCCTGGGCTCAAGCGACCTGCCCGCCTCGGCCTCCCAAAGTGCTGAGATTATAAGGAGTGAGCCACTGCACCCTGCTGAGTATATTTTTAAAAACACTTTACCCGAGGGCTGTGGCTCACACCTGTAATCCCAACAGTTTGCGAGGCCGAGACGGGTGGATCACTTGAGGTCAGGAGTTCGAGACTAGCCTGGGCAACACGGCTAAACTCTGTTTATACAAGATATACAAAAATTGGCTGGGCGTCGTAGCACGCGCCTGCAGTCCCAGCTCTTGGGAGGCTGAGGCAGGAGGATCGCTTGATCATAGCTCACTTTGAGGCTACAGTGAGCTGTGATCGCGCCATTGCACTTCAACCTGGATGACAGAGCGAGACCCTGCCTTAAAAAAAAAAAAAAAAAAAAAGGATTTTTTTCCGTTCAGTGGATTCATTTGAAGCGAGGGCCACCGGTATTTGAAATAGATGACATCATCTACCAGCAGAGGCGTGAGGCAACTTGAGGCGGGGTGTGGGGCCTGACGTCATCACGCAGCCTCTTCTTTTCCCCGCCCCCTTCTCTTGGCGAACGAGGTGTCAGTTTAACACCTCCGTGAAGCCGGAAGCATGCTGTCAAAACAACCAAACCACCGGGCTGGGGGAGGCGGGGCCTCAGTAGACGTCTGCACGCTAGCTGAAATAAAGCAAAATGCCCGACTAGGCGCAGGCGCAGAGGCGACCTCCAGGCAGGGCCAGGTGGGAGGGACGGTGGGGGGTAGGGTCGCGCGGCGCCCTCTGCGCCTGCGCCCCGGCACGAGGTGGGGCGGCGGGCGTCAGTACAGTAGAGTGTGCGCCGGGTGGGGGGGCAACGGTCAGCCGTCACCCTGAGACGGGCGGCGGCGGGATGGCGACAACCTCCGGGGCCTCGGACTTGTCTGGCTCCGGAGCGCCCCCGCCCGGCGTGGGAGCTCAGGCGGCGGCGGCCGCTGAGGAGGAGGAGCGAGAAGTGGTGCGGGTCCGAGTCAAGGTGAGGCTGGCGGTGAGTCGGCCCAGCCGCCGAGGCATCCCAGGGGAGGGGGAGGCGGTGGCTGTCATAGGATGGAGGGCGGGACCTGAGATTTGGGACATAACCTGAGCGGCGAAGCTTGAGGGCCAAGTGATGGTGGCGAGGGGGAGGGAGGGCCTGAGAGCCTGGGAGCGTTAGCGACGTACCTTGGGGCGTGGGACTGAAAATGGAAGGACGAGGTGGGGGTCTATGGGATGAATGGGTGGAGCTTATAGACAAAGGGGAGGGGCTATGGGGCTGGAGGAGGGGCCGCAGTAGTTGAGGGTGGGGCTCTGAGGAATGAGAAGGTGCTGGCTCTGGAGTCAGTCAACCCATGTGTTGAGAGTGCACTTATGTGCAAGTTCCCACTTTGATGAGCTGACAGGCTCGTGGATGGAGACAACTAAAGAAATGAGATGCTTCGGACACTAAAATAATGAAAAAGGTTATGAAATAGGGAGTCACGTTAGCCAAGGTTGTACAGGGAAATCCCCAGAGGAGGTATTGAAGGAGCAGAGACCCGAATAAAAGGAGTCAGCCATGTGCATACTAGAAGAGAAGAGTATTCTAGGCAGAAGGAATAGCAAGGGCAAAGACTAGAGGATGGGAATGAGCCTGGCATGTTCCTGTAGCTTCCTGATTACTGGAGTGGAGAAAATGAGGGGAAGAGTGGTAGGAGGTGAATCAGAGCGCTAAGACAGAGGCAGATCGCCAAGGGCCTTTGGTGTGTATGCTGAGGAAGAACGCTGTTGCCATAGTTCCAGTAAACAATGATGGTGGCTCCGACCAACCAGTGGCACTGGCAGTGATAAGAAGGTCCACACATCACTTCAGTGTAATAGAGCTCTAAGATAGAAGTTTGACATTCAGAAAAAAGATGATGCCTGAGCTGGGAGTGAACCACGTGAAGAAAGTGGGAGGGATGTTCCAGACGGGGTCAGCACAATCAATGGCCTGGAGTCAGGATGGTCTCAAGGTAACTTCTAACAGTTTGGTACTACTAGAGTGTAAAGTTCAAAAAACCTGGTGAGAGGCTGGCTGGGGCCCCATAGGCCCGCTTGCTGGGACTCTAGGGTTGCCATTGAAGAGATTTAAGCAGGGGAGTGTTGTAGGTAGATGTGTTAGGTTGGTTACAGCATCATAGAGGACTGGTTTAACAGGAGCCAGACTGGACACAGTGATTCTGGCAACCATAGTTGAAGGGATATAGAAGAAGGATTAGGGGCCTGAACCCTTGCAGTAACCTCCTCCTCACTGGACCCTGTGGTCCAGAACACCTGCCTTGATCTGGCCCCTGGCACCTCTCTGACTTTGCCTTCTACCACTCTGCATCTCACTCTTCAGCATGGTGATGAGGCCCCTGGTGGCCTACCCCATGTCTTCTCTCCCCAGAAATGTGAGAGCTTCTTGCCGCCAGAGTTCCGCTCTTTTGCTGTAGATCCCCAGATCACCTCGCTCGACGTGTTGCAGCACATCCTCATCCGAGCCTTTGATTTGAGTGGGTGAGTGGGAAGATGCTGGGGACTGGCCAATGGGCCACCCACCTCTACGGTGGCTGTCTGGCCTTTGTTTGTTTGGTAGGGTTTTTGTTTATTTTACTACTACAAATAATCCCACAGTGAACAGCCACGTATGCATGTCTTGGAGTACAGTAGTCTACTTTTATCTGTGGTTTTGTTTTCTGCAGTTTCAGTTACCCATGGTCAACCTCAGTCTGCAAATATTACATACAATAAGATATTTTGAGAGAGAGAGACCACATTCACATTACTTTTATTACAGTTTACAGACAGTCTCCAACTTACAATAACTGGACTTAGGATTTTTCAACTTTACAATGGTGCAAAAGCGATACGCATTCGGTAGAAACTGTACTGCAAGTGCCCAGCCATTCTGCTTTTCACTTTCAGTACAGTGTTCAATAAATTACATGAAATATTCAACACCGTTGTAAAACAGGCTCTGTGTTAGATGATTTTCCCAACTGTAGGCTAATGTGAGTGTTCTGAGCACGTTTAAGGTAGGCTAGGCTAACCTGTGATGTTTGGTAGGTTAGGTGTGTTAAATGCATTTTCCTTCTTATTTCTTTTTTTGTTTTTTTTTTTTTTGAGGCGGAGTCTCACTGTCACCCAGGCTGCAGTGCAGTGACATTTTCCAGGTTCAAGTGATTCTCCTGTCACAGCCTCCCAAGTAGCTGGGACTACAGGCATGCATCACTATGCCCGGATAATTTTTTTTTTTTTTGAGACGGAGTTTTGCTCTTGTCCCCTGGGCTGCAGTGCAATGGCGCAGTCTCAGCTCACTGCAACCTCCGCTTCCTGGGTTCAAGTGATTCTCCTGCCTCAGCCTCCCAAGTAGCTGGGATTACAGGCACGCACCACCACGCCTGCTAATTTTTGTATTTTTAGTAGAGACAAAGTTTCACCACGTTGGTCAGGCTAGTCTCGAACACCTGACCTCAAGTTACCTGTCCACCTCGGCCTCCCAAAGTGCTAGGATTACAGGTGTAAGCCCCCGTGCCCAGCCCCAGACAGTTTTTTGATCTTCTCTTTTTTTTTTTTTTTGGAGACAGAGTCTCACTCTGTCACCCAGGTTGGAGTGCAGTGGCCCGATCTTGGCTCATTGCAGCCTTTGCCTCCCGGGTTCAAGTGATTCTCATGCCTTAGCCTCCGGAGTAGCTGGGATTACAGGTGTGCACCACCACACTCAGCTAATTTTCATGAGGTTGGTCAGGCTGGTCTCAAACTCCTATCTCAAGTGATCTGCCCACCTCGGCCCCCCAAAGTGTTAGGATTACAGGCGCGTGAGCCTCTGCACCCGGCCAATTTTTTGTATCTTTTGTAGAGACAGGGTTTCGCCATGTTGCCCAGGGCAGTCTCAAACTCCTGAGCTCAAGCGATCCGCCCGCCTCAGCCTCTCAAAGTGCTGGCATTATAGGTGAGCCGCTGCGCCCAGCCAAATGCATTGTCAACTTACAGTATTTCCAACTTATGATGAGTTTATTGGTACATAACCCTGTCATAAGTCAAGAAGCATCTGTATTGTCATAATTGTTCTATTATTGTTAATCTCTTACTGTGCCTAATTTATCAATTAAACTTTATCATAGGTATGTATGTATATGAAAAAAAAAACATAGTATATATAGGGCTTGGTACTATCTGCAGTTTCAGGCATCCACTCGAGGGGGTCTTGGAATGTATCCCCTGTAGATAAAGAGGGACTACTGTATTTGGAAACATCTAGTCATGGGATAAATTCCTAGCAGTGGTATTGCCAGGTAAAAGGGTATTTGCTTTAAAAAAAATTTTTTTTTTTTTTTGAGACAGAGTCTCACTCTGTCGTCCAGGCTTGAGTACAGTGGTGCAATCTCGTCTCATTGCAACCTCCACCTCCTGAGTTCAAGCAATTCTTCTGCCTCAGCCTCCTGAGTAGCTGGGACTACAGGCGTGCGCCACCATGCCTGGCTAATTTTTGTATTTTTAGTAGAGATGGGGTTTCACCCTGTTGGCCAGGGTTGTCTCGATCTGATCTTGTGATCCACCCACCTCGGCCTCCCAAAGTGCTGGGATTACAGGCATGAGCCACCGTGCCTGGCCTGCTTTTTAAACTTTTAATGGGTGTTTTCAAAATGCTCTCCAGACAGGTTTTATCAATTTATGATCTCGGCCAGGCGCTGTGGCTCACGCCTGTAATCCCAGCACTTTGGGAGGCCGAGGTGGGTGGATCATGAGGTCAAGAGATCGAGACCATCCTGGCTAACACGGTGAAACTCCGTCTCTACTAAAAATACAAAAAATTCTCCGGGCGTGGTGGTGGGCGCCTGTAGTCCCAGCTACTCAGGAGGCTGAGGCAGGAGAATGGCGTGAGCCCGGGAGGCGGAGCTTGCAGTGAGCCGAGATCGTGCCACTGCACTCCAGACTGGGCGACAGAGCGAGACTCCATCTCAAAAAAAAAAAAAAAAAAAACAAACAAATTTATGATCTCATCAGCGGCACATAAATGCCTGTTTCCCTCACACCCTCACAAACACTGGTTACTGTAAAACTGCAAAATTTGCCAATCTGATAGCTGAAAAGTGGTGTCTCTTGGGGGCAGATGTGATAGTCATTTTGTTGTGGTGGTGGTTTTGGAGGAATACATACACATGGTAAGAAATTCAAACAGTACAAAATTGTTGGGTATTTAGGATGTTTCCATGGTTATGGTGAGCACCATGCAACAAACTTCTTTACATAGTTGCACAAGTATAGCTGAATAATAAATTCTTAGTTGTTATTAGACTTTCTTACATAAACATTTTTGTTGTGAAAAATAACAAACACAGATTGCTTTATTTTTTTATGTAGTAAGAAGACTGCTTTCTTCCCACTTCTGTCCCACATCTACCCCAGAGGGGACCAACTTTTTTTTTTTTTTTTTTTTTGGGGGGGGATGGAGTCTTGCTCTGTCGCCCAGGCTGGAGTGCAATGCCACAATCTTGGCTCACTGCAACCTTCACCTCCCAGGTTCAAGCGATTCTCCTGCCTCAGCCTCCTGAGTAGCTGGGATTACAGGCACCTGCCACCACACCCAGCTAATTTTTTTGTATTTTTAGTACAGAAGGGGTTTCACCATGTTGACCAGGCTAGTCTCAAACTCCTGACCTCAGGTGATCCACCCGCCTCGGCCTCCCAAAGTGCGGAGATTATAGGTGTGAGCCACTGCACCCGGCCAACATTTTACCAGTTTCCAATGTGACCTCCAGATACAAGCAGGTGTGTACCTGCTTGTATGTGTTTGTGTAACAAAGTAGGTATAAATGACTTGATCTCAGGCTGCCCATAATCCTTGGCACAGTACCTTGCACATAGTAGGAAGTTGTTTTCAACACCTTCTATATTACCCTCCTTGTTTTGGAAACTGTCCCTGAGGCCTCCAGGGCACCAGGGGCCCTGAGAGCTCCCTCGTATCCCCTGTCCAGGAAGAAGAACTTTGGCATCAGCTACCTGGGCCGGGACCGGCTAGGACAGGAAGTTTACCTCTCACTTCTATCTGACTGGGACCTCAGCACAGCCTTTGCCACTGCCTCCAAACCTTACCTGCAATTGCGTGTAGATATTCGGCCCTCGGAGGACAGTGAGTACCCAGTGCCCCCAGGAGCACTGCTCTGGAACCTCTTTACCCCACAGGGTGATGCCACCCCTCACAGTACACTCCCTCATGGTGGGATGGGTAGCAAGGTATCCTAGCTATAGATCCTGGCTCAGCCACTAGGCCTCAATTTCTTCACTTGTAAAGAGATAATTGTATCTTAGAACCATTGTGAGGCCTTGAATCTTAGAACCATTGTGAGGGGAAATTCATATAAAATGCCTGGAACGGTGCATGACTGCATAATGAAGGCTCAGAAAGTGTTATCTCTAATAATGATAATTATATTGTATTATACTATTATATAACCAAGTAATGTATGTAATAATTAGATATAATGCAGATTTATAATATAGTATAACGGTATAGCTTTAGCATTATATATTTCAGTTATAATACCTAAATATAACAATGCGTATTATAATAATGCTAGTTGTGTTTATTCATTCAGTCATTCTGCACCCATATTCATTTGTTTGTATTCTTGCTCACTCATTCATTTGTTCCCTTGACCTCTCAGCCACTTTTTCTCTTCTCATTTTTGTTCTTCCACTCTTGCCTATTCTGGTCCCTGCGAGCACACAGATAAATTAGGACATGGTCTCAAAATTTGATTACAGACCATACATTAGATAATTGTATTGTATCAGTATTAAATTTCCTGGGTGTGTGTCTTAGTCATTTTGTGCTACTATAACAATACCACAGACTGAGGAATTTGTAAAGAAGAGAAATTTATTTCTCACAGTTTTGGAGACTGGGAAGTCCAAGATCAACATGCTGGCAGGTTGTGTGTCTGGTGAGGGCTTTCTTGCTGCGTCCTCACATGACAGAAGAGCAGAAGAGAGTGAACCCACACCCTCAACCTCTTTATAAGAGCCCAAATCCACTGGGCACGGTGGCTCATGCCTGTAATCCCAGCACTTTGGGAGGCTGAGGCAGGCGGATCACCTGAAGTCAGGAGTTCGAGACCATCCTGGCCAACATGGTGAAACCCTGTCTCTACTAAAAAAAACACAAAAATTAGCCAGGTGTAGTGGCACATGCCTATAATCCTAGCTACTCGGGAGGCTGAGGCATGAGAATCGCTTGAACCCGAAAAGCAGAGGTTGCAGTGAGCCAAGATCTTGCCACTGCACTCCAGCCTGGGTGACAGAGCAAGACTTCATCTCAAAAAAAAAAAAAAGAGGCTGAGCACGGTGGCTCATGCCTGTAATCCCAGCACTTTAGGAGGCCGAGGCAGGTGGATCACAAGGTCAGGAGATCGAGACCACCCTGGCTAACACGGTGAAACCCTGTCTTTACTAAAAATACCAAAAAATAGCCGGGCGTGGTGGCGGGTGCCTATAGTCCCAGCTACTCAGGAGGCTGAGGCAGGAGATTGGCATGAATCCGGGAGGCAGAGCTTGCAGTGAGCTGAGATCGCACCACTGCACTCCAGCCTGGGCAACAGAGCAAGACTCCATCTCAAAAAATAAATAAATAATAAAAAAAGAGCCCTAATCCCATCTGTGAGAGCTCTACCCTCATGACTTAATCACCTCTTAAAGGCCCCCACCTCTTAATATGATCACATTGGTAATTGAATTGCAACACATGAATTTGGGAGGACACATTCAAACCATAGCAGTGTGGTACTGGTATCATATCTATTGAAGGAAAATATCCTTGTTCTTGGGAAAAACACAGTTAAGTATGAAGGGGTAAAATGTCATGATGTCTGCAAATAAGTTGGCAAAAATAATGTGTTTATATACAGAGAGAGTGAGATAAAGCAAATTTGGCCCAAAAAAATGTTAATAGAGGATCTAGATGAAGTATGTATGGGTGTTCAGTGTATTCTTTTAACTTTATTGTAGGTTTGAAATTGTTTTAAATAGTTGTGGAGTGGAAGATGTGGTTCCCAGCCTCAGGGAACTCATGTGCCCATTTGGGATGAGTCAAGCACTTTATTGATGTCATAATAACATATAAATAGCTAATGTGTAGTGAACACTTAGGGCCATTCTGTGCACATAATATTTTTTCATTGAATTGTCAAAATAATCCTATAGAGTAGGGACAATCATTTTCCCCATATTATAGATGAGGAAACTGAGGCTCAGAGAGGTGACAGGACTCGTCCCAGTTATACAGACAATAAGTTGAAGAGCAAGATTTGAACCCAGGCAGTGGCTGAACTGGCTCCAGAGTCCTTGTTCTTAACTATTTAACTCTACAACATTTTGGACTTGTTAAAATTGGCAGCTTTGCAAAAGAGAGACAGAGGAGAGAGAGAAACAAGAGTCAGAGGGAAAGACAGTGACAGAGATGGGCAGGAAGCCAAATAGGAAAAGCCAGGTAGCCAGACACACAGGAACCTCTGCCACTGAGTAGCCATATGTGCTTATGTCAGTCACTTAATTCCCTGGGCCTTGTTTTCCTCACCTGTAAAAGAGACACAGTAGCACTATTTCAGGAAAAAAATCAAATCTGCATGGCTACGAAACGTGGAGAAAACCCCAAGTGCATGAGAACTGAGACAAATGCCGATAAAGCAGAGAGACAGACAGAAAGACACCCAGCAGTCTGGCAGGAATACATCTTTAAAAGGTTATCTTTTTAGGCCAGGCGCCGTGGCTCACGCCTGTAATCCCAGCACTTTGGGAGGCCGAGGCGGGTGGATCACCTGAGGTCAGGAGTTCCAGACCAGCCTGGCCAAACATGGTGAAACCCTGTCTCTACTAAAAATACAGAAATTAGCCGGACGTGGTGGTAGGCGCCTGTAATCCCAGCTACTTGGGAGACTGAGGCAGGAGAATTGCTTGAGCCTGGGAGGTGGAGGTTGCAGTGATCCAAGCTCGTGCCACCGCACTCCAGCCTGAGTGACAGAACTAGACTCCATCTCCAAAAAAAAAAAAGCCTTCTGTCTTATTTACCAAATTCCTGCACAACGTGGGTCTGTTTCTGAATTCCTGATTCTCTTACGTTGATCTATTTATTAAATTCTAAGCCAATTCTATGTTGTTTTAATCATTGTAGTTTGTTTTCTGTTTGTTTGGTTGGTTTTGGGGTTTGTTTTTGTTTTTTTGTTTTTTTTTTTTTATTTTTTGAGACAGGGTCTCACTCTGTCATCCTTGCTGGAGTGCAGGGGCCCAATCTCAGCTCACTGCAGCCTCCGCCTCCCAGGCTCAAGCAATTGTCCCAAGTCAGCCTCCTGAGTAGCTGGGACTACAGGCACATGCCCCTACACCCAGCTAATTTTTGTATTTTTTGTAGAGACAGGGTTTCGCCATGTTGCCCAGGCTGGTCTTGAACTCCTGGACTCAAGCAGTCTGCCCGCCTCAGCCTCCCAAACTGCTGGGATTACAAGCAAGAGCCACTGCACCCAGCCTTAATCATTATAGTTTTATGATATGTTTTCACGTTTTCCTTTTTAAAAATTTTTCTTGAATATTCTTGTTCACTTACTGTTCTTTTTATTTAATAAGTTAGCTTATTATTCCATTAAAATCCTGATGGGAATTTGATTGGAGTCATATTTTTAAGAGAAACTAATCTTTCATTACCCAGTAAATACATTCTTATTAAAAATAAAAGCATTTTAAATAATGCTGAAGTCTCCTGGGAACGCTATGCCTAATCTCAATCCCCTACCCTACCCTTTTTGCCCTGAGGGAATTGGTTTGATGTGTAACCTTGCATGTCTTTTACTTATTTACACTCCCTACACACACATTTATCCACGTATGTGAGTATATTCATATTTGTGTGTCTGTAGACATAAACGGTATGTGTTTAACATAAGTGGTATTCTACACATTAATATGTAAGTGTCCAATATATGGAGCTATCATTAGACATATTAATGGCATTCTCATGATCATTTTCATGGCTGTGAAAGCAACAGACATGTTGGGACTGTTTGGATGGCCCAGTCCCTCTTTCTGGGAAAAAGCCAGTTTCTGTCACCTCTACAGTTGGGAGATTACAAAGCCTAGACCTTTGACCAATTTGTACTTTTCCGATATGAATCTTTTTTTTTTTTTTCTTTTTGAGACTCTTTGTCACCAAGGCTGGAATGCAGTGACACAAATATGGCCCACTGCAGCCTTGAGCTCAAGCTCTCCTCCTGCCTCAGGCTTTCAAGTAGCTGGGACTACAGGTGTGCACCACCATGCCCAGCTAATTTTTGTATTTTTTGTAGAGACATGGTTTTGCCATGTTGGCCAGGCTGGTCTCGAACTTCTGATCTCAAGTGATCCACCCACCTCGGACTCTCAAAGTGTTTGGATTACAGGCGGGAGCCACCGCACCCAGCCCCCAACCTCCTTTCTATCATATGTACTGCAAATATTTTTCCCAGTTGATCTTTTGTTTTTTGGCTTTGCTTACGGGATGGATCTGTTTTGTCCTATCAAAATTAAACATTTGATTGCACGCCTACACAGATATCTGTCTTTTTCTTTATGATTTCTGAGTTTCTCCTTTTTATTGCAGGTGGGAGGACAGAGTTTCGCTCTCATTGCCCAGGCTGGAGTGCAATGGCGCGATCTCAGCTCACTGCAACCTCCGCCTCCTGGGTTCAAATGATTCTCCTGCCTCAGCCTCCCAAGTAGCTGGGATTACAGGCATGTGCCACTACGCCTGGCTACTTTTGTATTTTTAGTAGAGATGGAGTTTCACCATGTTGGTCAGGCTGGTATCGAATTCCTGATCTCAAGTGATCCACCTGCCTGGGCCTCCCAAAGTGGTGGGATTACAGGCGTGAGCCACTGCGCCTGGCTGAGTTTCTCCTCTTACTTTGGAACATGTTCCCCATCCATAAGCTTATGCAAATATTCTATATTTTCTTCTACTATGCTTATTGTTTTCTTTTTTACATATAAATCTTTTCTCTGTCAGCATTGTGATAAGCAGACCTAGCTTTAAAAAAATCAAGATAGTCAATTATGCCAGCATCATTTTTTTTAATTTAATTTTTTTTTTGAGACGAAGTTTTACTCTTATCGCCCAGGCAGGAGTGCAATTGCACAATCTCAGCTCACTGCAACCGCCATCTCCTGGGTTCAAGTAATTCTCCTGACTCAGCCTCCCAAATAGCTGGGATTGCAGGTACCCGCCACCATGCCCAGCTAATTTTTGTATTTTTAGTAGAGATGAGGTTTTGCCATGTTGGCCAGGTTGGTGTCGAACTTATGACCTCAGGTGATCCACCCACTTCAGCCTCCCAAAGTGCTGAGATTACAGGCATGAGCCACTGCACCTGGCCTGCCAGCATTATTTATCAAATAATCACCTTTTCTGCAGTGATTCGAAATGCCACGTTTGTCACATATTCAATTCCCATATATACAAGCTTGGATTTATTTCTGGGCTTTCTATTACATTCTACCAACGGGCTCTATTTGTCTACTGCTGTGCTAACACCATGTTATTTTTATGACAGTGGTTTTGTGGTCAATTTTTTTTTTTTTTTTTTTTTGAGACGGAGTCTCGCTCTGTCGCCCAGGCTGGAGTGCAGTGGCGCAATCTCGACTCACTGCAAGCTCCGCCTCCCGGGTTCTCACCATTCTCCTGCCTCAACCTCCCTAGTAGCTGGGACTACAGGCAATAAGCTTTTGCCATCCTCCCACTGTTGTCTTAGCTATTTTTTGTTTTGTTTTGTTTTGTTGGTTTTTTTTTTTGGAGATGGAGTCTTGCTCTGTCGCCCAGGCTGGAGTGCAGTGGCACAATCTTGGCTCACTGCAAGCTCCACCTCCTGGGTTCACGACATTCTCCCGCCTCAGTCTCCCGAGTAGCTGGGAACACAGGTGCTCGCCACCACACCCGGCTAATGTTTTGTATTTTTACTAGAAACAGGGTTTCACCATGTTAGCTAGGATGATCTCAATCTCCTGACCTCGTGATCTGCCCGCCTTGGCCTCCCAAAGTGCTGAGATTACAGGCATGAGCCACCGCGCCCGGCCTGTCTTAGCTATTCTTAAATGTGAATTCTTCTATAGAAACCTTAAGATAATTTTATCCAGTTCCAGGAAAAACCCCCATTCAATTTCTGACTGGCATTGCACTGAGTTTATATATTAATTTAAGGTTTGGGAAGTTTGACTATTTTATGATAAGGAAATGGGTGTATCACAAATATTATGTAATACCACAAGCAGGGTCTGGGCCAGCAGCCCAGCAGCCCATAATGAAACACTTGGATGTTTCTTCAGGGAAATGTGTGCATATTCACACTACGTGGGTTATATAAAGACTATATATAGTCTCCTGTCAGTTCAGATCAGGTTTTGCTACTAGGTGAGTTTGTGTTTGTAGATATTCTTTGCCTGTTTTTTGTTGTTTGTTTGTTTTTTGAGACAGAGTCTCACTCTGTTGCCAGGCTGGAGTGCAGTGGAACAATTCCGGCTCACTGCAACCTCTGCCTCCCAGGTTCAAGCGATTCTCCTGCCTCAGCCTCTTGAGTAGCTGAGATTACAGGCACGCACCACCATGCCCCGCTAATTTTTGTATTTTTAGTAGAGACGGGGTTTCACCATGTTGGCCAGGATGGTCTCGATCTCTTGACCCTGTGATCCGCCCGCCTTGCTTCTCAAAGTGCTGGGATTACAGGTGTGAGCCACTGCGCCCGGCCTTTTTTTCCTTTTTTTGAGAGAGAGTCTCGCATTGTCGCCCAGGCTGGAGTGCAGTGGCGCGATCTCAGCTCACTGTAACCCCTGCCTCCCAGGTTCAAGCGATTCTCCTTACCTCAGCCTCCCAAGCAGTTGGGATTACAGGCACCTGCCACCACACCTGGCTAATTTTTTTTTTTTTTTTGTATTTTTTAGTAGAGATGGGGTTTCACCATGTTGGCCAGGCTGGTCTCAACCTTGTGATCTGCCCACCTCAGCCTCCCAAAGTGCTGGGATTACAGACGTGAGCCACCACGCCTGGCCTCTTTGCCTGTTTTATTAGTGGGATATGAAATGTCTCTTCATGTTAAATGCTTTTGGCCTTGAGTGATGCTTTTTCTGACATTCTCATGGCTACTATTTTTTTCTGTTTGTGTTTGCCAGATATACCTTTAGGATTCTTTAGTTTTTAACCTTTTTGTGTCACCTAGTTTTAGGTATGTCTCTCATACCTCTCATAAAAACCTCATAGCAGAATTTATGCTTTTTAAGACAACTGACAGTGAAATCTTTTTTTTCTTTTTGACACGTAGTCTCGCTCTGTCGCCCAGACTGGAGTGCGGTGGCATGATCTCAGCTCGCTGCAACCTCTGCATCCTGGGTTCAAGCAATTCTCCTCCCTCAGCCTTCCGAGTAGCTGGGATTACAGGCACACACCATCATGCCCGGTGAATTTTTTTTTTTTTTTTTGAGATGGAGTCTCGCTCTGTCGCCCAGACCGGAGTGTAGTGGCACGATCTCGGCTCGCTGCAACCTCTGCATCCTGGGTTCAAGCAATTCTCCTCTCTCAGCCTCCCGAGTAGCTGGGATTACAGGCGCCCGCCATCACACCCGGCTAATTTTTTGTATTTTTAGTAGAGACAGGGTTTCACCGTGTTAGCCAGGATGGTCTCGATCTCCTGACTTCATGATCCACCTGCCTCGGCCTCCCAAAGTGCTGGGATTATAGTCGTGAGCCACTGCACCCCGCCCCAACAGTGAAATATTTAGGCTACTTTTTCTCCTTCAATCTCTCCCACTTTTTCTGGCCTTTAAAATGGAGCTTTGGAACACTTGTAATTCTTATTCGTTTTCTGGTCCCTAACCCTTAACTTCTAGCTTTTGCTTAGACAACTTTTTTTTTTTTTTGAGATGGAGTCTTGCTCTGTTGCCCAGGCTGGAGTGCTATGGCACAATCTCAGCTTACCGCAACCTCCTCTTCCCAGGTTCAAGCAATTCTCCTGCCTCAGCCTCCCGAGTAGCTGGGATAACAGAAGCGCACCACCACACCCAGCTAGTTTTTTTATATTTGGTAGAGATGGGGTTTCACCATGTTGGCCAGGCTGGTCTCGAACTCTTGACCTCAAGTGATTTGCCTGCCTTGGCTTCCCGAAGTGCTGGGATTACAGGCATGAGCCACCACACCCAGCCAATTTTTTTTTCTTTTTAAATTCCAGGTTATCATTCTGTTTTCTTACTAACACACCAAGTCACTTATGTTTCAGGAATCCTAATGTAACATACAATATTACAAACCCCCAATCATGTTATCATTGTCATTTTAACTATAAATATTAAATATGTAATATATATAATATATAAATATTACCATTTACCTTCCCGTTTGTTTCTCCCTATCTTGAGCCCTTCTAGTCATGCAGGAGTCATTTGCTCAGAGAACTTCTTTGTTCTCCTCCAAAAGTGTGCATGGGTTAGATGTACTCTAATGGTCAAAAATGTTTTTCTTTGGCTGAATAGATCTGTACTGTCTTGGCTGGGTGTGGGGCCCTTGGATCTCAGGTCTTTCTTCTTAGTGCTCCATAGGTGCCGTGAGCTACTGTCTTATTGCCTCCAGGGTTGTGAAGCAGAAGTCTGTTGCTTGTCTGACCTTCTTTCCATTGTAAGCAGCCATTCTTTGTCTCTGGAAGCTGCAGGAGTTTTTCTTTTTCTTTTTTCTTTTTTTTTTGAGGCAAGGTCTCTATTTCCCAGGCGGGAGTGCAGTGACGTGATCTCAGCTCACTGCAACCTCTGCCTCCCAGGTTCAAGCAATCCTCCCACCCACCTCAGCCTCCTGAGTGGCAGGGACTACAGGTGTGCGCCACCATGCCCAGCTAATTTTTATATTTTTGGGTAGAGACAGGGTTTTATCATGTTCAGCCCAGGCTGGTTTTGAACTCTCGGGCTCAAGCAATCCGCCCGCCTTGGCCTCCCAAAGTGCTGGGATTAGGCTGGGCGTGGTGGCTCATGCCTGTAATCCCAGCACTTTGGGAGGCCAAGGTAGGCGGATCACTTGAACTCAGGAGTTCAAGACCAGCCTGGCCAACATGGTGAAACCCCGTCTCTACTAAAAATACAAAAATTTGCCAGGTGTTGTGGCACACACCTGTAGTCCCAGCTACTTGGGAGGCTGAGACAGGAGAATCGCTTGAACCCAGGAGGCAGAGATTGCAGTCAGCCAAGATCATGCCACTGCGCTCCAGCCTGGGCAACAGAGCAAGACTCTGCCTCAAAAAAAAAAAAAAAAATTGCTGGGATTACAGGCATGAGCCATTGCGCCCGGCCTAAAGAGTTTTTCTTTATTCTTAGAATTTGGGCATTTCGGGCTGGGCACAGTGGCTCACACCTGTAATCCCAGCACTTTGGGAAGCTGAGGCAGGCGGATCACTTGAACTCAGGAGTTCAAGACCAGCCTGGCCAATGTGGCAAAACCCTGTCTTTACTAAAAATACAAAAATTAGCAAAAATTAGCCGGGCGTGGTGGTATGTCCCTGGAATCCCAGCTCCTTGGGAGGCTGAGGCAGGAGAATGGCTTGAACCCAGGAGGTGGAGGTTGCAGTGAGCCGAGATCATACCATTGTGCTCCAGTCTGGGTGACAGAGCAAGACTCCATCTCAAAAAAAAAAAAAAAAAAAAAAAAAGAATAGGGTTGGTGGGGGGCCTATTGTGTGTTGTTAGTTAATTAATCCTATCTAAGACTTGGTGAGCCATTCCTTCATCTCAGGGAAATTTTCTTTCATACTTGTTTAATTCTGACATCTCCACCTGATCCCTTTTCTCCCCCTGCATTTCGTATTATTTCCATATTTGGTCTCCTGGACTTGGCATCCAGGTCTCTCTACTTTTTCACTCAAATCATCGAACCTTAGCTCCATGCCTTGCAGTGGTTCTTCTGTTCAGACTTTCAGACCATTACTGATTTTTCATAATGTGACCTTCTTCATTTTACCTGTTAAGTGTTTTAATGCTCTGATTAATGTTTTAGAAAGACCATTCTAGCAGCTGTTGGGAGAGATTGGAGAGGAATACAGAGGAAGTGAGGACTGGTTAGGAGGCAGTTTCAGGTGAGAGATATGGTGGCTGAGACAGGGTGAGAAGATGGAGATGAGAGAACAGGTAGGATGGAGGAATGCTTTACATGCAGTAGCCATAGGGCTTGGTGGTGGTTTGGACCTGGGAGTTAAGAGAGTGGGAGGGGGACAAGGATGTCTCTCAGGTTTCTGGTCTATTAAACAACTGAACAGATAGAGATGCTGTTTGTTGAGATGAGGAGTAGAGGAGGAGGCCATGTCTAGAGTGGATCTTGGGCTCCTCTCTTTGGACCCCATAGGTTTGCAGTACCCCATGAGACATGCAGGGAAAAGCAGTGACATGCAAACATGTCCTAGGGTTTGTTTCCCCCCTCATCTCTATGGGAGAATTGGGCTCCATGGGAATGCTGTTTAGGGATGGCATTTGCTTGCAAATGACAGTGGCTTAAACAAATAGAAGTTGATTGGTTTCACACAAGAGATTTGAAAGTTAGCCACTTGGGCCGGATGCAGTGGCTCACACCTGTAATCCCAGCACTTTGGGAGGCCAAGGTGAAGGGGACCTGCCCCTCCACACTTGTGGCTATTTCTCGTCAGGTGGAGACGAGAGATTGAGAAAAGAAATAAGACACAGAGACAAAGTATAGAGAAAGAACAGTGGGCCCAGGGTACTGGCACACTCAGCATGCGAGGACCTGCACTGGCGCCAGTCTCTGAGTTCCCTCAGTATTTATTGATCACTATTTTCACTATCTTGGCAAGGGGAGTGTGGCAGGGCAACAGAGTGTTGGTGGGGAGAGGTCAGCAGGGAAACATGTGAGCAAAGAAATCTGTATCATGAATAAGTTCAAGGAAAGGTACTGTGCCCGGATGTGCATGTAGGCTAGATTTATGTTTCACTTTACACAAATATCTCAGTGTAGCAAAGAGTAACAGAGCAGTATTGCTGCCAGCATATCTCGCCTCCAGCCACAGGGCAATTTTCTCCTATCTCAGAATAGAATGAATGGTCGGCTTTACACCGAGACATTCCATTCCCAGAGATAAGCAGGAGACAGAAGCCTTCCTCTTATCTCAACTGCAAAGAGGCCTCCCTCTTTCACTACTCCTCCTCAGCATAGACCCTTTATGCATGTTGGGCTAGGGGATGTAAGGTCTTTCCTTTCCCACGAGGCCATATATCAGGCTGTCTCAGTGAGGGGAAACCTTGGACAATACCCAGGCTTTCTTGGGCAGAGTTCCCTGTGGCTTTCCACAGTGCATTTTGTCCCTGGTTAATAGAGAACGGAGAATGGCGATGACTTTTACCAAGCATACTGCCTGCAAACATATTGTTAACAAGGCACATCCTGCACAGCCCTAAATCCATTAAACCTTGATTCAATACAGCACATGTTTCTGTGAGCACAGGGTTGGGGCTAAAGTTACATACAGATTAACAGCATCTCAAACCAGAACAATTTTTCTTAGTACAGATCAAAATGGAGTTTCTTATATCTTCCTTTTCTACATAGACACAGTAACAATCTGATCTCTCTTTCTTTTCCCCACATAAGGCGGGTGGATCACCTGAGGTCAGGAGTTGGAGACCAGCCTGGCAAACCCCATCTCTACTAAAAATACAAAAAATTAGCCAGGCATGGTGGCAGGCACCTGTAATCCCAGCTACTCGGGAGGCTGTGGCAGGAGAATTGCTTGAACCTGGGAGGCAGAGGTTGCAGTGAGCGAGGATCGCACCATTGCACGCCAGTGTGGGTGACAGAACAAGACTCCGTCTCAAAAAAAAAAAAAGAAAAAGCCACTGGACATTGCCATTGTTGGCTTAGTAGCCCTCTGGTATCAGGGCTGTAGGAGAGGATCTCTGAAGATCCTCTCGAACCTACCCTCAGATGGCCACTGCTGCTTCAACCACCACATCTTATGTGAGGTGGGAAGAAAGGATGCGGGGCAAAATGAAAAAGAAAGGGAAACGGTCAGGTGCAGTGGCTCACACCTGTAATCCCAACACTTTGGGAGGCCAAGGCAGGAGGATCTCTTGAGCCCAGGAGTTCAAGACCATAGGCAATATAGTAAGATCCCATCTCTACCAAAAAAAAAAAAAAATCATCCAGGCATGGTGGCACACGCCTGTAGCCCCAGCTACTCAGGAGGTTGAGGCAAGAGGATCGTTTGAGCCTGGGAGTTTGAGGCTGCAGTGAGCTATGATCGCACCACTGCACTCCAGCCTTGGGGGACAGAGCAAGACTGTCTCAAAAAAAAAAAGATGCCTGTAATCCTAGCAATTTGGGAGGCCAAGGCAGGCTGATCACCTGAGGTCAGGAGTTTGAGACCGGCCTGGGCAACATAGCGAAACCTCATCTCTACTAAAGATACAAAAATTAGGCCAGGTGTGGTGGCTCACGCCTGTAATCCCAGTACTTTGGGAGGCCGAGGCAGGTGGATCACCTGAGGTCCGGAGTTTGAGACCAGCCTGACCAACATGGAGACACCCCGTCTCTACTAAAAATACAAAATTAACCAGGCATGGTGGTACACGCTTGTACTCCCAGGTACTCGGGAGGCTGAGGCAGGAGAATCACTTGAACCCAGGAGGTGGATGTTGCAGTGAGCCGAGATCCTGTCATTGTACTCCAGCCTGGGCAACAAGAGTGAAACTCCACCTCAAAAAAAAAAAAAAAAAATTAGCTGGACCTGGTGGCAGGCACCTGTAATCCCAGCTACTTGGGAGGCTTAGGCAGGAGAACTGCTTGAACCCAAAAGGTGGAGTTTGTAGTGAGCCAAGATCACACCACTGCACTCCAGCGTGGGTGACAGAGTGAGACTCCATCTCAAAAAAAAAGAAAAAAGAGGCTGGGTGCGGTGGCTCATGCCTATAATCCCAGCACTTTGGGTAGGCCAAGGCAAGTGGATCACGTGAGGTCAGGAGTTCAAGACCAGCCTGACCAACATGGCAAAAACCCATCTCTACTAAAAATACAAAAATTAGCTGGGCATGGTGGCAGGCACCTGTAATCCCAGCTACTTGGGAGGCTGAGGCAGGAGAATCACTTGAAACCAGGAGTCAGAGTTTGCAGTGAGCCACGTTCACACCACTGCATTCCAGCCTCGGTTACAGAGTGAGACTCCCTCTCCAAAAAAAAAAAAAGCATATATGGCATACTTGTTCCACTTTTGCACAAATATTTTATTTCTAAAGTATGTCTGGGCTCTGGACTAGGGTGAATGAAGTTCAGATCCCAGCCCTACTGTTTCCTGGCTGTAGAATCTTGGTCACTTACTATTTGTTCCAAACCTTTTTGTCATCGTCTATAAAATGAGAATGGTAATATTAGTGTGCACTGTTTGTGGGAGGAGGACTGGCAAAAATATGAGAGTAGGAGTTTGGGCTCTTGAGCTTTGGGCCTGGCCTTCAAATTTCCACTCTTTCACTCACTAACTAAGGGGCCTTGGGCAAGTACCTTATCATGACTGTGCCTGTTTCCTCAAAGAGAGTCATGGTAGTAGTAGTACTCAACCGATAGGACTGAAGTGACTATTGCATGAGTCAATATTGCCAAAGAATTCAGAATAGTTCCTGGCATACAGCACTGTGGAAGCATTAGCTAGTATTATTATTTCTTATATTGCTATTGAGCGCTTGTCCTAGTGCTTGGCACATAGTAACTGCTCAATAAATATTACTTTATATCATTAAAATATTAGACGCTGCCCAGCCAGTTCCTGAGACATCTACTACAAAAGAATTGTTCCTGGTTTGATTTTGTATTTTACATGATTTGGATGATACAGGAAGAGGGACTGGGAGTCGTTTGTTCCCCTGCAGGTAGCCCGGCTTCAGTAGAAGGAGAGGAAGCTGGCCTTGAGGTCTGGGTTATCATCTCCATTCTTATAGCACTTTGTTCTGTTTGCCCAGGCCCATTGCTAGAAGACTGGGACATAATCAGCCCCAAAGATGTCATTGGCTCCGACGTGTTGCTGGCTGAGAAACGGTCATCACTGACGACTGCCGCCCTGCCCTTTACACAGTCCATCCTCACTCAGGTGTTTTCAGGGACCCTGGGGATCCAGCTGTGGTTGGAGGGCAAGAGCCTACCTGGCACCCTGGTTCTGAGCATGCTGGTTGGCATCTGCCCCTAGTCCACGCAGCTGATGGTGGCCTCCCTCCCTCCTCATAGGTGGGCCGTACCTTGTCTAAGGTCCAACAAGTGCTGAGCTGGTCGTATGGGGAAGATGTCAAGCCCTTCAAGCCACCCCTGAGTGATGCTGAGTTTCACATGTACCTGAACCACGAGGGCCAGCTCTCCCGACCCGAGGAGTTGCGCCTGCGGATCTATCATGGCGGTGTGGAGCCCTCGCTGCGAAAGGTGAGCATCCTCAGTCATCTGTTGGGTCCATCACTGCTGCACTCATTAACAGCTCCTGAGACGTGCAGTCAGCCACACTGCTGTGGGCAAGGGTGGAGATGTTCCAGGGCACGAAGCTCTCTTTAAGGAGGGGCAAGCAGTCGGAGGCCTAGCAGACTTAGAAGGAAGACAGAGGCCCAAGGGGGGTTGGTGGGTGGCAACTGATAGACATTGGGGTATGGTTTATCTGGAGAACTCCAGCCTCACCCCTTTCACCCCTGGCCAGGTGGTGTGGCGGTACCTGCTGAACGTGTATCCAGATGGACTGACAGGCCGAGAGCGGATGGACTACATGAAACGCAAGAGCCGCGAGTATGAGCAGCTCAAGAGCGAGTGGGCCCAGCGAGCGAGCCCTGAGGACCTGGAGTTCATCCGCAGCACGGTCCTCAAGGATGTACTGCGCACTGACCGGGCCCACCCCTACTATGCGGGGCCTGAGGATGGCCCACATCTACGGGCGCTGCACGACCTGCTCACCACCTATGCCGTTACCCACCCACAGGTGTCCTACTGCCAGGGCATGAGTGACCTTGCCTCACCCATCCTCGCCGTCATGGACCATGAGGGCCATGCCTTTGTTTGCTTTTGTGGCATCATGAAGCGCCTGGCCGCCAACTTCCACCCTGACGGCCGTGCCATGGCCACCAAGTTTGCACACTTGAAGCTGTTGCTGCGACACGCTGACCCTGACTTTTACCAATACCTGCAAGAGGCAGGCGCTGATGACCTCTTCTTCTGTTACCGCTGGCTGCTGCTAGAGCTCAAGCGTGAGTTCGCCTTCGACGATGCCCTCCGCATGCTTGAGGTCACTTGGAGTTCGCTGCCCCCTGATCCTCCTGAACATGAGGTAGAGCTGGTTGGACCCCCCAGCCAAGTGGCAGACACTGGTTTTGGTGGCCACAGGGGGTGGCCCGTGCGACAGAGGCACATGCTGAGGCCTGCTGGTGGAGGAGGTAGTACTTTTGAAGATGCTGTTGACCACCTGGCCACAGCAAGTCAGGGGCCTGGTGGTGGGGGGCGTCTCCTGAGACAGGCCAGCTTGGATGGCCTCCAGCAACTCAGGGATAACATGGGCTCCAGGAGGGACCCTCTGGTCCAGCTGCCCCACCCAGCTGCCCTTATCAGCTCCAAGTCCCTCTCTGAGCCTTTATTGAACTCCCCAGACCCACTGCTCTCCTCCTTTTCCCACCCTGATTCCCCGTCTTCCTCATCTCCACCATCCACCCAGGAGGCCTCTCCCACTGGTGATATGGCTGTAGGATCCCCCTTGATGCAAGAGGTAGGCTCCCCAAAAGACCCTGGAAAGTCCCTGCCACCTGTACCACCAATGGGCCTGCCCCCGCCCCAGGAGTTTGGCCGGGGGAACCCATTCATGCTATTCCTCTGCCTGGCCATCCTGCTGGAGCACCGCGACCACATCATGCGCAATGGGCTGGATTATAACGAGCTGGCCATGCACTTTGACCGCCTTGTGCGAAAACACCACCTGGGGCGCGTCCTGCGCCGGGCCAGGGCTCTCTTTGCTGATTACCTGCAGTCAGAGGTGTGGGACTCAGAGGAGGGGGCTGAGGCCACAGCCGCATCTTGATCAGGCTTTATTGAGCCCTCCATTGGCCCCACCAGATCTTCATTCTTTGCTGTGAGGGCCAACACATGAGACCCCACCTCCCTCCCTGCCTGCCAGCCCTAGACTTGTTGGAGCATAGAGCCCTTCCTCCCCAGGCCTAAGTATGTGGAGCTCTGCTTTGGCACTGCCCCACAGAGGCCATGCCTCTTTATTCTGTTTCTGTTGTTTTGTTTTTAACAACTATACTTTGCACACAAGAAGGTCACTGTGGTTTGTGTGTTTCTCTGCCTCCTCCCTGGGTTTTGCTGTAGATGGAGTCCTCAGGGGCCCTTTACCTGATGGAGGGGAAATACTTCACTTGGTGGAGAGAGGCTCCAGCTTCCCCCTTGTGATGGGGAGAGTGGATGCTGACAATCAGTTCCCAAAGGTGAGCCCAGGTGGAGCACTGCTTGAAGAAGGCCTGAGTCTGTTTTTTTGGTACATCCATCAGCCTGTAAGGGTCTGTATTATGGCTGTGAATATATATTTTCAGGACAGCCCCCTGGATGAGAGATAAGAGAGTTCCTGGCTCAAAAAAGGACAAAATTCTTTACTGAGATTGGGAAGTATGGGCTACTTAGAAGCGTTGGACCAGCCACACCTGGCATTCCACATGTCACCATTTCTAGGATCTTGGCCTCTCTGTGAGGTTTATGCACCAATGCTGGCAGCCCTGGGCAGGGGCCTCGGCCTCCTTTTTGTTTTCCACTTCAGACAGGTACCGTGCAGATGTTAACAAGGTTTGACACACATGAGTGTGAAAGCCCAATCATCACATTGTTGAATTACAAAAGGATCTAGGGCTCCTATTCTTGTCACTTGCTTTGGAGCCAGTTTGAAAGACTGGCCTAGCCCATGCCTAGGGGCCCTAAACTGGGATTCCAGCTCACAGCACCTGTCTTAACCATTTCAGCAGTGGAAACCACTTATTTACCTTCTCCATCTCACTAATATGGACAAACATCAAGCACTGATAAAACGCAGACCCTAATAGAATTCACTTCATTATTTGGAGGATAATGATCAAAAAAAGGTCCCTTTTCCCACTGACATGCTCAGAGGGTGGGATTCTCTCACAGGCCAGGTGCTGTCATCCACAAAGGATGGGTGAAATAACTGGGGTCCTCAAGTCACGGTCTAGCCACACCAGCTTCTCCCAAGTACTAACCAGGCTTGACCCTGCTTAGCTTCAGAGGTCAGACAAGATCTGGCATGTTCAGGATGGTATGGCTGTAGACCAGGCTGGGTTCTGGCCAGAGCTGTTGCACTAGGCAATGCTGCCAGAGATGAGGAGGCATCAGGGCAGTCATCCCCTCTGCTGTTTGCCCCAAGAATGCCATACAAACCTGGGTATGACCCTTAAAAGGCTCCCATCACCCCCAGTATTGGGGGGAAGCTGACTATTCCTCAGATGAGAGCCCAGTCACTTGAAGAACAGGACAAGACTATTCTGTGTCTAGGGGGCTCAAGCACTGTGTGTGGGTCTAACGAATGCATTTTGTGGAAATGGGCTCAGACTCCCCGAAGGGCCATCCAACCTATGGGAGTGTCTGGCCTTCTGAGGTCCTGAAATGTCTCTTTTGTCAGTAAACAGCTAATACCCTCTGGGATGCATTCTGTGATTTATGAGCTCAGGTGTTTGAAGGACCAGACAAGCCAATTCTGTGGATAGTAGTTTGGGACCTCTGAGAGACAGAAGAGTCCTTTCTGTGAATAGGAGGCTCAGATACCCTGAAAGGCAGAAACCTCTAATATTCCTCTAGGATACTTGGGGTTTCTGGTTCCTGCAAAGATGGCAGACAGCACAAGTTACTGATTCCTTTGCCCGAAACCAACTCTGGAGAAACTAGAGAGGGAAACATGGGTTCCAGAAATTGCAACATAGCAATGAGAGACCCATGGGGAAATGGAAGGCTGTCTTTAACTGGTGTGTGTTTTGACGGGCGGATGGCCAGAGGCAGTAAATAGAGGATAGGTTAGGGAAAAAGAGATTTAAGTTCTGGCTCTCACCTCTCCCCTATATTGCCTTGGGGAGGTCCTTGTTTGCCCCCTTCATTGCATTTATCATCCAAACCACTGGTACACATGTCTGGGGGACTAGGATCAGGGCAGCAAGGGCCCTGCAGGGGAAAGAAATAGGCAGCCAGAGGAAATCAGTCCTCCACCTCTCCCCCTTCAGACACCCAGGCTGGTGGATTACACCTAAGGAGACAGCCACCTCTTTTTTTTTTTTTTTTGAGACAGTCTTGCTCTGTCACCCAGGCTGGAGTGCAGTGGCGTGATCTCAGCTCACTGCAACCTCCGCCTCCCGGGTTCAAGGAATTCTCCTGTCTCAGCCTCCTGAGTAGCTGGGACTACAGGCGTCTGCCACCACGCCTGGTTAATTTTGTATTTTAGTAGATAAGGGGTTTCACCTTGTTGTTCAGGCTGGTCTCAAACTCCAGACCTCAGGTGATCCGCCCGCCTCGGCCTCCCAAAGTGCTGGAATTACAGGCGTGAGCCACCGCACCCAGCCAAAACTGGCACCTCTTAAAGCGGTTTTCCTCTGACGGTTTAAAGATGAACCCCAAGCTAAGGGGATTGTCAGGTGTCCAAAGGGCAAGTGAGCAGGATAACTGCTTCTGTGGTACCTGTGGCTGTCCAGCCTCTGGCTCCTCTCCCACACATCCTTTTACCCCTGGAGCTCCAGGTCATTAAGCTGACTCGAGTCGGGCCTTCAGCCTTTCCTCAGTACGTTCTGTCAGCCAGGAGAGCGGATAATTTCAGGGGCATGTAAGTTCACCACCAAAATAACCAGATACCAGGGCAGTATGACTTCCACCAAAGAAAAATAAACTGGACATTCTCTAGTGCTGGATAACAAATTATCCCAAACTTAGCCACTTAAAACATCACAGTTTCTGGGCTGGGCATGGTGGCTCACGCCTGTAATCCCAGCACTTTGAGAGGCAAGGCGGGCAGATCACCTGAGGTCAGGAGTTTGAGACCAGCCTGGCCAACATGGTGAAACCCCGTCTCTACTAAAAATACAAAAAATTAGCTGGGTGTGGTGGCGCACCTGTAGTCCCAGCTACTTGGGAGGCTGAGGCAAGAGAATCGCTTGAGCCCAGGAGGCGGAGGTTGCAGTGAGCCAAGATTGTGACCCTGCACTCTAGCCTGGGTGACAGAGTGAGACTCCGCCTCCAAAAAAAAAAAAAAAAAAACACAACAACAAAAACCATCACAGTTTCTGAGGGTCAGGAATCTGAAAGCAGCCTAGCTGGGTAGTTTTGACTCATGGTCTCTCCTGACGTTTTACTCAAGTTGGCAGCCAGGACTGCAGTCAGCCGATGGCTTCACTTGGCTGACAGACCCACTTCCAACATGGCCCACTCACCGGGCAGTTGGCAAAAGGCTTCAATTTCTCACCACCTGAGCATCTCCGTGGGGCTCCTCACAACATGTCATCCTAACGAGCAGGTGAGACCGTGACCAAGACGGAAGCCACAATGTCTATCTTAACCTCAGAAAAGACAGACCATCACTTCTGCTGTATTTTATTGGTCACATAGACCAACCCTAGCACAACATGGGAGGGGACTATACAGGGCGTGAATACCAGGAGGCAGGAATCATGGGGGGCTGTATTGGAGGCTGGCTCCTACACTGGGTAACATATAATATCTGAAGCAGAAGTATTGAGACAGATGAAAAATTTTAAATAAACATAATAAAAACTATTAGAATATAGAGCCGGGCGTAGTGGCTCACGCCTGTAATCCCAACACTTTGGGAGGCCGAGGTGGGTGGATCACAAGGTCAGGAGATGACACCATCCTGGCTAATACGGGGAACCCCCGTCTCTACTGAAAATAGAAAAAATTAGCCGGGTGTGGTGGCACACGCCTGTAGTCCCAGCTACTTGGGAGGCCGAGGCAGGAGAATCGCTTGCTTGAACTAAGGAGGCGGAGGTTGCAGTGAGCCGAGATCACACCACTGCACTCCAGCCTGGGCGACACAGCGAGACGCCGTCTCAAAAAAAAAAAAAAGATTAGAATACAAAACAGGAACTAGAGATTATAAAAAGGACCCCCAAAAATGTTAGGTGTGAGTATGATGGTAGAGAAAAACAAAACAGCCCAGCGTGGTGGCTCACGCATGTAATCCCACCACTTTGGGAGGCCGAGGCAGGAACATCACTTGAGCTCAAGAGTTTGAGACCAGCCTGGGCAACGTGGCAAAACCCCATCTCTACATAAAATACGGGTGTGGTGGTGCACCCCTATGGCCCTGGCTACTTGGGAGGCTGAGGTGGGACAATCACTTGAGCCCAGGAGGTTGAAGCTGCAGTGAGCTGAGATCGTGCCATTGCACTCCAGCCTGGATGACAAAAGCAAGAACCTGTCTCAAAAAAATACAAATAAAAAAACTGTAAATGGAGAATATGGAATGAGATGTCCCAGTAGTAATTACAAAAATATTTGAAACAGAGACCCTCATTGGATTAAAGAAAAAAGTCCAACAGCATACACACACACAAAGATTTAGAAATGTTGAAAATGAAAGGATGGCAGGGCGCGGTGGCTCACGCCTGTAATCCCAACACTTTGGGAGGCTGAGGCGGGCGGATCACGAGGTCAGGAGATCAGGAGATCGAGACCATCTTGGCTGACATGGTGAAGCCCCGTCTCTACTAAAAATACAAAAAATTAGCCGGGTGTGGTGTCGGGCGCCTGTAGTCCCAGGTACTCGGGAGGCTGAGGCAGGAGAATGGCGTGAACCCAGGAGGCGGAGCTTGCAGTGAGCCGAGATCGCACCACTGCACCACTGCACTCCAGCCTGGGCAACAGAGCGAGACTCCGTTTCAAAAAAAAAAAAATTAGCCGGGCGTCGTGGCGGACGCCTGTAGTCCCACTGTAGTCCCAGCTGCTCAGGAGGCTGAGGCAGGAGAATGGCGTGAACCCGGGAGGCAGAGCTTGCAGTGAGCCGAGATCAGGCCACTGCACTCCAGCCTGGGCGACAGAGCAAGACTCTGTCTCAAAAAAAAAAAAGAAAATGAAAAGATGAAGAAAGGATATGGCACATTAAAAGCCCAAAGAAAGCTAAGATAGCTATCCTAATAGCTAAGAAAATAGGTCGGGTGCAGTGGCTCTTGCCTATAATCCCAGCACTTTGGGAGGCCGAGGCAGACAGATCACTTGAGGCAAGGAATTCAAGACCAGCCTGGCCAACATGGTGCAACCCCGTCTCTACTAAAAATACAAAAATTAGCCTAGAATGGTGGCATGTGCCTATAATCCCAGCTACTCAGGAGGCTGAGGCAGGAGAATCGCCTGAACCCAGGAGGCAGAGGTTGCAGTGAGCTGAGATTGTGCCTCTGCATTCCAGCCTGGGTGACAGATGGAGACTCTCAAAAAGAAAAAAAGAAGTTGGTAAAAGAGAGAGGAACAAACCCAAAGGATTGAGTCATGGAGGAAATAATATAAGGAAGGAAAAAGATACAATAGAGAATTGTAAAGTAATAATAAAGATTAACAGAATAGGCCAGGCGCGGTGGCTCACACCTGTAATTCCAGCACTTTGGGAGGCTAAGGCAGGCCTATCACTTGAGGCCAGGAGTTCAAGACCAGCCTGGCCAACATATGAAACCCGTTTCTTCTAAAAATACAAAAATTAGCTAGGCATGGTGGTGCATGCCTGTAGTCCCAGCTACTCAGGAGGCTGAGGCAGGAGAATCGCTTGAACCTGGGAGGCAGAGGTTGCAGTGAGCCAAGATTGTGCCACTGCACACCAGCCTGGGTGACAGAGTAAGACTCCATCTCAAAAAAAAAAAAAAAAAAACACCAGGCACAGTGGCTCAGGCCTGTAATCCCAGCGCTTTCAGAGGCCGAGGCAGGCGGATCACTTGAAGGTCAGGAGTTTGAGACCAGCCTGGCCAACATGGTGAAACCCCGTCTCTACTAAAAATACAAAAAAAAATTAGGTGGGCGTGGTGGCTCACGCCTGTAATCCCTGCACTTTGGGAGGCCAAGGTGGACAGATCACCTGAGGTCAGGAGTTCGAGACCAGCCTGACCAATATGGAGAAACCTCGTCTCCTAAAAATACAAAATTAGCCGGGTGTGGTGGCGCATACCTGTAATCCCATCTACTCGGGAGGCTGAGGCAGGAGAATCATTTAAACCTAGGAGGCAGAGGTTGTAGTGAGCTGAGATTGCACTCCAGCCTGGGTGACAAAGTGAGACTTCTCAAAAAAAAAAAAAAAAGCTGGTACTTTGAAAATAATTAATAATGATAGACCTTTGCCAAGACTGATTTAAAACAATGCAATGCAAAATGCATAACAAAGGAAAATTATAGATACAAAAAGGCTACAAATTGTAAGCTAATACACTTGAAAAGATAGATGAAAAACAAAAATTTCAGGAAACATTAAAATGTGCTCAAATGAATGCAAAAAGAAATAGAAAGCTTGAATATAACTTGAATATACAATAAATTTTAGGAAAAATTAAAATGATAATCAAAGATACCCCATCTTATTGTAATAAACAGCCTCAGGCCCAGCCCCAGACGGTTTTGCAGATTATAGTTCTATCAAACTTTCAAGGAACTGTAATTCCCATCTTATACAAATTGTTCCAGAAAATGGGAAAAGAGAAAAAGCCATACACCTCATTTTATGAGACTAAAATAGTCTTGATTCTAAAACCAGATAAGGAAAATACTAAACAATAAATTTATAGACCCACTGGACTTATGAATATAGATGCAAAAATTCAAATAAAATATTAGCTACCTGAATTCAATAGTGCATTTTGTTTTAAATCATAAGTAGGGTTTATCCCAGGAATACAATTGATCCAAATTAGAAAATTAGTGAATGCAGGCCGGGTGTGGTGGCTCGCGCTTGTAATCCCAGTACTTTCGGAGGCTGAGGTGGGCAGATTACGAGGTCAGGAGTTCGAGAGCAACCTGGCCAACACAGTGAAACCCCGTCTCTACTAAAAATACAAAAATCAGCTGGGCGTGGTGGCAGGTGCCTGTAGTCCCAGCTACTTGGGAGGCTGAGGCAGGAGAATGGCGTGAACCCAGGAGGCGGAGCTTGTGGTGAGCCAAGATTGCGCCACTGCACTCCAGCCTGGGTGACAATGCGAGACTCCCTCTCAAACAAAAAAAAAAAAAAAACAGAATGACAAAAACAACTAATAGGACTAATAAGAGAGTTCAGCAGCCAGGCGTGGTGGCTCACACCTGTAATTCCTGCACTTTGGGAGGCTGAGGCGGGTGGATCACCTGAGGTCAGGAGTTCGAGACCAGCCTGGCCAACATGAGGAAACCCCGTATCTACTAAAAATACAAAAAATTAGCTGGGCGTGGTGGCACGTGCCTGTAATCCCAGCTACTCAGGAGGCTGAGGCAGGAGAATCGCTTGGAACCCGGGAGGTGGAGTTTGCGGTGAGTCGAGATCGCACCACTGCACTCCAGCCTGGGCAACAATAGTAAAACTCCATCTTAAAAAAAAAAAAAAAAAAAAAAAAAAGGGTTCAGCAAGGTTTCCCAATACAAAATCAACATCAACCTGTAAAAATCAAAAGCATTTCTGTATAGCAGCAATAACCAACAAAAAAATAAAGTAGGAATGAATTTAATACAAGAGACCTCTATTTTAAAGAATTTAAACTCTAACAATAGAAATCAATCTGAATAAAAGAGAGACATTTTATGCTCTTTGCTGGAAAGATTTTGGTAATACATAAGTTATTTTTAACAAATTATCCCAAAACTTAGTGGCTAAAACAATACACATTTATTATTTCACATGGTTTCGGAGAGTCAGGATTCTGAGAGTGGCTTAACTGGGTGGTTCTGACTCAGAGCCTCTCATGAGGCTACAATCAGGATGTTGGCCAGGACTGCAGTTATCTGAAGGCTGGGATCCACCTTTAAGAAGGCTTGCTCACATGGCTGTTGGCAAGAGGCCTTACTTTCTTGCCACCTAGATCCCTCCATAGGTCTGCTCATGACATACCAGCTAATGTCCCACAGAGTGAGCAGTCTGTGTGACAGAGAGCAGGAAGCAGATGTGCCTTTTACAACCTGGTCTTGGAAATGACACACTATCACTTCCACCTCATTCTGTGCTTTACAATTGAGTCACTAAGTCCAGCACACATGCAAGTGGAAGGGAGTTAGGCTCCAACTCTTGACGAGTGCAGTATCAGAGTGTGACCATATCTTAAAACCTCCACAGTTAATATTATTAAGATGTCATTTTGGCCAGGCATGGTGGCTCACACCTGTAATCCCAGCACTTTGGGAGGCCGAGGTAGGTGGATCACCTGAGGTCGGGAGTTTGAGACCAGCCTGACCAACATAGACAAACCCTGTCTCTACTAAAAATACAAAATTAGCCGAGCATGATGGTGGGTGCCTGTAGTTCCAGCTACCCAGGAGGCTGAAGCAGGAGGATTGCTTGAACCCAGGAGGCGGAGGTTGCAGTGAGCAGAGATTGCACCATTTTACTCCAGCCTGGGCAACAAGAGCAAAACTCCATCTCAAAAAAAAAACGTTATTTCTCCCAAAATGTAAAAATTCAATGCAATCTCAATAAAACTTCCATTACTTTTTTTTTTTTTTAATGTTTTGAAACAGGGTCTCACTTTGTTGCCCAGGCTGGAGTGCAGTGGCACGATCATAGCTCACTGCAGGCTCCAACTCCTGGGTTCAAGCGATCCTCCTGCCTCAGCCTCCCAGGTAGCTGGGATTTGGGCGTGAGCCACCATGCCTGACCTCATTACTTCTTTTTGTTAGAACTGCAATACACTTACATTAGAATTTAGAATACTAATGAATCATGGACAGCTAAGACAGCCTTCAAAGAAAGAGTTATGATGGGGATTTGCCCACTAGATATTAAGACATATTAAAGGTGTTAGTAATAAAAGGGGAAAAAAAAACAACAAACCTATATTGGCCCAAGAGCTAAGAAGTAGACCAATTAGAAGAGAAGGCCGGGCACGGTGGCTCACGCCTGTAATACCAGCACTTTGGGAGGCCGAGGCGGGCAGATCACAAGGTCAGGAGATCGAGACCGTGGTGAAACCCCGTCTCTACTAAAAAATACAAAAAAAAAAAAAAATTGGCTGGGTGTGGTAGCAGGCGTCTGTAGTCCCAGCTACTCGGGAGGCTGAGGCGTGAACCTGGAAGGCAGAGCTTACAGTGAGCTGAGATCGCACCACTGCACTCCAGCCTGGGCGACAGAGCGAAACTCTGTCTCAAAAAAAAAAAAGACCACCCTAGCCAACATGGTGAAACCCCATCTCTACTAAAAATACAAAAATTAGCTGGGCGTGGTTGTGCGCGCCTGTAGTCCCAGCTACTCAGGAGGCTGAGGCAGGAAAATCACTTGAACCCAGGAGGTGGAGGTTGCAGTGAGCCAAGATCACGCCACTGCACTCCAGCCTGGCGACAGAGTGAGACTCTGTCAAAAAAAAAAAAAGCTCAGAAGTCAGGTACAATAGTGCTCCCCTGTAATCCCAGTTACTCAGGAGGCTGAGTTGGGGAGAATGCTTGAGGCCAGGAGTCAGCCTGGGCTCATCTCTTAAAAACAACAATAACAACAACAAAACCAGCAACAAACCACCTCAGAGACAGACCCATATATCTGTGGAACTTGATACATGATAGAGGTGGTAAAACACACACAGGGATGGGACAGATTGCTTAATAGATGGTGATGGGGCATCTGGCTCATCACACAGAGAAAAATAAAATTGGAGCTCTATCTCATATCATATACAAGGACGAACTCTACATGGATTAAAGACCTAAATGTGGCCAGGCGCAGTGGCTCATGCCTGTAATCCCAGCACTTTGGGAGGCCGAGGCGGGCGAATCACTTGAGGCCAGGAGTTCAAGACCAGCCTAGCCAACATGGCGAAAACCTGTCTCTACTAAAAATGCAAAAATTAGCCAGGCGTGGTGGCACACACCTGTAATCCTAGCTACTCAGCAGGCTGAGGCAGGAGAATCGCTTGAACCCAGGAGGCGGAGGTTGCGGTGAGCCGAGATAGTGCCATTGCACTCCAGCCTGGGCAACAAGAGTGAAACTCTGTCAAAAAAAAAGAAAGAAAGAAAGAAACTGTAGGGGAACATTTTGTGACCTGGGGAAGAGAATGATTTCTTTAAAAGCACAGACCAGGCCGGGCATGGTGGCTCACGCCTGTAATCTCAGCACTTTGGGAGGCCGAGGAGGCGGATCATGAAGTCAGGAGTTTGAGAACAGCCTGACCAACATGGTGAAACCGCGTCTCTACTAAAAATACAAAAATTAGCTGGGCATAGTGGCACACGCCCGTAATCCCAGCTACTCAGGAGACTAAAGCAGGAGAATCACTTGAACCTGGGAGGCGGAGGTTGCAGTGAGCTGAGATCACGCCACTGCACTCCAGCCTGAGCGACAGAGTGAGACTCCGTCTCAGAAAAAAGCACAGACCATAGGGGGAAAAATGATTATATCAAAATTATGGATCTTTATTCAACTAAGTTTACTGCTTACAAAGTTAATAACACAAATGCCAGAGCTGGAGAGGCTATTTCCAACACCTAAGGGATTAATACTGAGACTATGTGAGGAATCCCTGACAATCAACAGGAAGATAAATATGGGAATTACCCCAACAGGAATATGGATGTACTGTATTCTGTATGTTAGCAAATTTGGTCTGTGTTGGGCAAATTCATTCTATGGATAAGAAATTTAGCCTCTGAGGGCAAACTAACTTATTCTTCGTTGATGTGGTGCTCAGAAGTGAAAAATCTGTCAAATCCATTTATTGTAAAGGTGGCCAAGACACTGAAGACCAAATTGTGAACAGTGGGCTCAGACACTACTTGATTGGGATAAGTCTATTGTGTATTGTGAAAGTCCCTTCTGTGAATCAAGGGCTCAGTTACTTTTTTTTTTGAGACTGAGTCTTGCTCTGTCGCCCAAGCTGGAGTGCAGTGGCATGATCTCAGCTCACTGCAACCTCCACCTCCCGGGTTCAAGCGATTATCCTGCCTCAGCCTCCTGAGTAGCTGGGACTACAGGTGCCTACCACCACGCCCGGCTAATTTTTTTTTTGTATTGTTAGTAGAGACAGGGTTTCACCATATTGGCCAGGGTGGTCTTGAACTCCTGACCTTGTGATCTGCCCACCTCGGCCTCCCAAAGTGCTGGGATTACAGGCGTGAGCCACTGCGCCCGGCAAGGGCTCAGTTACTTTCGAAGAGAGCAAAAATTGCTCTGTGGATTGGGATTTACAACCTCTGAAGATCGTAGCATCCTGTTTTGTTTTGTTTTGTTTTGTTTTCACCCAGGCTGGAGTGCAATGGCGTGGTCTCAGCTCACTGCAACCTCCGCCTCCCGGGTTCAAGCGATTTTCCCGCCTCAGCCTCCCGAGTAGGTGGGACTACACGCACGTGCCACCACACCCGGCTAATTTTTTTTTTGTATTTTTAGTAGAGATGGGGTTTCACCATGTTGGCCAGGCTGGTCTCGAACTCCTGAACTTTGGCCTCCCAAAGTGCTGGGATTACAGACGTGAGCCACCGCGCCCGGCCAGCATCCTGTTTTGTAAAAGCCATCTCAGGCAGTCTATTGGTGGGAAAATTAAGGGGCTGGCTTCACACCAGCAGTCAGACAAGGGTGAGGGCTGAAGTCAGAGATGAGATGGAATGACGCCAGGGAAAAGGGTCCCATGACAGGCTGCTAGATGTTGAGCACAGAGGAGAAAGAGTAGGAGTCAGGGTCAAACCTTAAAACGTTGGATCTGACATCATGGACTGTGAAGGGTGATGACATCAGTGACGGTGGGGGATAAAATGTCAGGCCTTTAAAGGGTATGAGGTTAAAGAACTAGGTGAAAGAGGTTAACATCAGAGAATGGCAGGGACCTAGAGGAAGACGACTACGATGGTGAGGAAGACATCAGATCCAGCGGGGGAAATAATGGCAAGGACGGGAGGATGATGTCAGGGACGGCAAGTAGTATGAGACTGAGAAGGTTCCTTTGTGGAAGGGATCAAGGCAGCTCAGCCGGTTGTGGGGGGGATGCTGACGTTTAGGGTGCACCAGCTGTGCAAAAGTCGACCCCATTTCCGGAAACACCCCATTTCGCAGAGAACACTGCTCCCTTCGCTTTGCTGTCCCTTCCTCTCCCCACCACTCCGCCCCTGCTGGCCTCAGCCAATCAGCACGCACGCCGGGACGCGCAAGGGGAACGTTCCGGGCGTTCTCGCTACGTACTCTTTATCAATCGTCTTCCCGCGCAGCCCCATCCCTGTTTTCTGTGCTCCTTCGAGCTTGCTGTTTGTCCGGGTTTTTTACGTTTTAATTTCCAGGTAAGTTGCGTATGCCCTGCGGGACGGCGGCTCCTCGCCACATACGCGCCACGCCGGCCGTGACCGGGGAATAGCGAGTGGGGAGAGTAATGGCCGCTGACACGTAGGCTTGGCTTTCTCTGGGGCGGGCGGGTCCCGTGCTCGGAGGTGAAACATTTCGGTTGGTGGGAGGCCGGCGCGCTGTATCTGAATGTGAGGCCTACCGGGAGGGACTGGTGGCGTCGGTGGTGGCAGTGACCACGCGACAGCCGACACTTGCTTTCCTTATCCCACGTGGCCGCCGCCATTTTGTTCTGCCGGCGTTGAGGGAACGCAGAGATGTTCTGCGCTTGCGCAGTGGCACAAAATGACGGGCGTGGAGGCTGTGAATGTGAGAGCATGCGCAATGTGGCCCCCTAATGGTGGCTGCGCTGAGCCAGCTCCGCAGATTACCACCTTATTGGCCGCCTTTCTCAGCTTGTCTGTAGTTACCCATATTTTGTTCCTCTTTCTTGTCTATTTTATGTGTTTCTCTGCCTTCCCTCTCGCTGTTTTCTCACGTCTCCATTTTCTTCCTCCTTCCTGCCACCATTCTTGATGTTCTTCCGACAGGACTTGAACTGCCATGTCCTCTGAAGAAGGAAAGCTCTTCGTGGGAGGGCTCAACTTTAACACCGACGAGCAGGCACTGGAAGACCACTTCAGCAGTTTCGGACCTATCTCTGAGGGTGAGACGGGCCAGACTCACAATGGGGGTTGGTGAGAGAAAGTCTGGGATCCTTGCATTTCAAGGAGTATTAACTGAAAAGTTAGGACCCACGCCTCCAAATTCTTTTTCTTCGTCAGCCTATGGTGTAGGCTAAGGATGAGGGGAACCGTCTTCGGGATTGGTGGGAGGGCTCCGTTTTCCCTACCTACGCCATCTCCTTTTCCGGCCACCCTTTGCCACTTAACCTTTGGGGTGCTGACTGGTCCACATTGCTCCATCTTCTCTCCCTCTCACAGTGGTCGTTGTCAAGGACCGGGAGACTCAGCGGTCCAGGGGTTTTGGTTTCATCACCTTCACCAACCCAGAGCATGCTTCAGTTGCCATGAGAGCCATGAACGGAGAGGTGGGGCCTCCTATCTGCAGAGGGACCTTGCCCCCATCTGCGGCTTCCTTCATTCTTTTTGTTTTTCCCTCTGTGTCTGCTCGGGGCAGCGTGGCCACCAAGCCCCGCAGTGCCCACTCACAGGAGCATGACTGCCTTTTGTTCTAGGGGGTGGAGGGCAGCGGCAGACAGAGCCTGGCCGCCTGGGAGGCGACGACTGGTCCTGCATGAGGCCGAGAAGCCACCTGTGGATGGTTGACCTGCCTTGGGCTTAGGTAGTAGAGTCTGCAGACCTGTGGGCCTGGCCCGGAGAGGACCTCGTGAGTCTTCTGACATGGACTCTGAAGCCTCAAACCAAGAGAGGTGTCTGTCTAGCCCTGATAGTCGGGCAGCTTAGAGGAGTGGGGAGGAGAACTCAGCCTGAGTTCAGTCAAGATGTAAGTAGTAGCAAGGGGAACATGGTGCATTCAGGTCATTTTGTGTGGGATTCTATAGCTCCTGATGAAGCCATTCTGGGGTAAAGGAGCTTATTCTGGAACATGGCACCCAGAACCTGGTGCCCAGCAGGAATTTTTGGCCTCTTTTGCCCACTTACCCTTGTCTGCTCTTCCCTCACCATTGCCCTGACTGACTGCCAACCCATCCTCCTTGTGTCTCCCACACTTAGTCTCTGGATGGTCGTCAGATCCGTGTGGATCATGCAGGCAAGTCTGCTCGGGGAACCAGAGGAGGTGGCTTTGGGGCCCATGGGCGTGGTCGCAGCTACTCTAGAGGTGAGTGCAGTGATCGTTTTGATCATGGGGTGAGAGGGAGAGTTGCCTATGTGTGGACAACTGCCATTTAAATATTTTTCTGCTCTAGGTGGTGGGGACCAGGGCTATGGGAGTGGCAGGTATTATGACAGTCGACCTGGAGGGTATGGATATGGATATGGACGTTCCAGAGACTATAATGGCAGGTGGGTAGCCAAGGGCCTGGAATGTTCTGCTATTGCTTTCCTCTCCTTAAGAACTCAGCGCCTGGGTGTTTATGCATACCACACCTTGCTGTTACTAATGTGTGCCTAAAAGGAGTATGAAATTTAGCATTTTAAGTTAATTGTGTGGTCATATAGTTGCGACATGGTAAAGTATACTATATATGTTGTGCTGTGTGGGTTATATAACTATATTGCTTTAACATGTAATACGATTTAATATACTGCGTATAAATTGTATGCCATAAAACTGTTCACTGTGATACTCATATGCTTAACATATCCTGTTTTTGATATGTAAGGTTTACATTATGACCCATACTATAAAACGTGACGCATATAATTAATGACAGTGGTGTATAATGCAGTCCCAGAAAACTTTCTTGTGTTTCTTTTTCCCCCCAGAAACCAGGGTGGTTATGACCGCTACTCAGGAGGAAATTACAGAGACAATTATGACAACTGAAATGAGACATGCACATAATATAGGTGAGACTTGGATATCAGCATTGAGTGAACCTGTTTGTCACACTCTGTCGTGACCCTCTCACCTTTTCTGGCAAGACTGTTCTGCATTTCTGCTGCCCTCATACCTCATCCAGCCAACCTACCAAACATTCCTAGCTAGGCCTTCCTTGCTCTCAGGTGCATGTCAGAGCAAGTTTGCTAGGGGGTGGGATCTGAAAACCCATCTCCTATAAATCTGCTCTTGTGTGGGATGGAGGAAATGAAGGTGTGTCCCTGTTGTCCAACCCTCAGCATCTTCATCAGCTCTAGGAGGTGAGCATGTTGTCAGCTGTTCCTTCTTGACATCACAATTCTCCCCCTCTTGCTGTTCTCAGATACACAAGGAATAATTTCTGATCCAGGATCGTCCTTCCAAAATGGCTGTATTTATAAAGGTTTTTGGAGCTGCACTGAAGCATCTTATTTTATAGTATATCAACCTTTTGTTTTTAAATTGACCTGCCAAGGTAGCTGAAGACCTTTTAGACAGTTCCATCTTTTTTTAAAATTTTTCTGCCTATTTAAAGACAAATTATGGGACGTTTGTAGAACCTGAGTATTTTTCTTTTTACCAATTTTTTAGTTTGAGCTCTTAGGATTATTGGAGCTAGCAATAATTGGTTCTGGCAAGTTTGGCCAGACTGACTTCAAAAAATTAATGTGTATCCAGGGACATTTTAAAAACCTGTACACAGTGTTTATTGTGGTTAGAAAGCAATTTTCCAAATGTACCTATAAGAAATGTGCATCAAGCCAGCCTGACCAACATGGTGAAACCCCATCTGTACTAAACATAAAAAAATTAGCCTGGCATGGTGGTGTGTGCCTGTAATCCCAGTGACTCGGGAGGCTGAGGCAGGAGAATCGCTTGAACCCAGGAGGCGGAGGTTGCAGCGAGCCAAGATTGCGCCACTGTACTCCAGCCTGGGCAACAGCGAGACTCCATCTCAAAAAAAAAAAAGGAAATGTGTATCAAGAACATGATTATCCAGGGGTATTTTCTAATTCAGATCATCAAACTGATTATATAGAAGAGTTGGCTTTAAAATGTTTGCAAATGTCTTTTTTTTTTAATACTGGAAGAAAAAATATTCTGTTGTGTTTCATACAGTGCTTAGGATGTCTTTCACAGAGCTTATTAAAAAGATGAAACCTGAGAACAAACTTCTTTTTTCTTACTCAGCCCAGTTTGCAAATTAAAAATGGGGGCAGAGGTGGGCGGATCACCTGAGGTCAGGAGTTCGAGACCAGCCTGGCCAACATGGCAAAACCCCGTCTCTACTAAAAATACAAAAGCTAGCAGGGCATGGTGGCGGGTGCGTGTAATCCCAGCTACTCGGGAGGCTGAGGCAGGAGAATTGCTTGAACCCAGGAGGCAGAGGTTGCAGTGAGCTGAGATTGTGCCACTGCACTCCAGCCTAGGTGACAGCAAGACTCTGTCTCAAAAAAAAAAAAAAAAAAAATGGGGGCATATCAATGAGAGGGAGGCTTGGAGAATATTTGGTTGGTGGGTGGGCAGGGACTGCCAGAGGGTTAGGTGTACATTGAGGCCTGAGGCCTGCTGGAATTGGGTTTCCTAAACTGGTCTCAGTCCCATTATTCTGAGAACGTAAGCACCTAATCTCATGGCGTGAGCTAATCCCTATCATAAATAGTGGTACCAGTTCATTCCTTCCCCTGAAATGATGGGGGTTGGGGAGAGATGCACTGAACTCATCTTTGTGTATGAGGGCCATGAGAGAGGCCTGGTTTGAAAACAATGCTAGGAGCTCAGATTCCAGGATTTATGTAGGGGCTCTTCTACTTCCCAGGTATTTGACCTCGGGTGAGTCATTTAATTTCAGCCTTATGCCATTTTACATTTTCTGTGGAGGGTTAGATTAATTGACATATAAAGCCACTGAGAAGAGTTGGCAAAGCTCTCAGTCACGGGGATTTGATCTTTTTTGGTGTGTGTGTGTCTTGGGTGGTAAGGTGGTGGTAATTTTGTAATTCTAGCTGGTCTTAGTTCCTCAGTTCTGCTCCCTTTAGTCATGGTTGTTTCTAGTGGCTGTATTGAGGCCCCATGGGTGTTATCCCTCCATTGGTTCTAGTTTGGAACAGAAAAATCTGTTGTATTCATGGCTTTCACCTGGCTAATACTGAGCTAAGTTACCACCAGGTTGCAAACTCCAGGACATTATTGTCCTGAGCTGCCTATTCCCTTGCTGGTGCGTTGTGGAACACCCTGTATTATGAGTCCCAGTCCTGGAGGCCTGCCTCCTGAGTTTCCCAGCTAGTTAGGACAGGCCCCAATATCCCTTCTTCCTGTAACCCAAACAGTCATGAATTTGCTTTGGCAGGTGGATGGAGACTTGGAAACTTCTACCTCACCCACTAAGCCAGGCCCAGGCTGTGGGGCATTGTGGCTAACCCCACCAGGTGGATACTTGGTCTGAGGAGGCATCCTATTCTGGGCCTTTAGGGAGCTAAGGCAGTGAGAATTGGCAGGAGGACTGCTGTGAATGCCTTGTAGGTCGGGGGATTGGAGGGGGTCCTCTGCTCCCTGCCTCTCAGGATAGCAATGTACCTCTCACCCCCAGTGTCAGCTGAGATAGGATCCATAATCAGTAATATTCCTGCAACAAAATGTTCCTAAGTAGAATCAATGAAGACCAAAATTTATTTGTAGAACAACTTTCAACCTGCTCTGCTCTGTTGTGTTTACAATGTGCTTTGTGATCATCCAGCCCAGGGAGTCCCAGTCTCTGGCTGTCTATCTGCTCTAAGGAAGAGAGCCCACAGTTTTCTATAGTGCCATAGTCCGTGATGAATAAAGTTCCAGATTTGAGGTCAACCCGCAACCACCCTTAAAGTGCTTGTTGGTCTCCTACTTTGGTTTGTCTTCAGCATCCAACTGATGCACGTTTGTCAAGAACCCACTGAGGCTAGAAACCCCCCAAACACTCAAGGTACCTTGAGAACATGTATCCCAAGACCTGCAAAGACCAAACACATGGCCTGTGACTAGTTTTCACTTTCAAGCCCTGGAACTTGTCTGTACCAAAAATCTTTCTAAACCATTCACCAAATCTCTTGTCAAGGTCCAGAATAAATTAAGAGATTGGCTTTTGGTTTTCAATTAGGCTTTCAAGTCTTAAGCCCCACCCCTCCTACCCCACCTAGGCAGAAATCACTTCAGATCCTTGCTTCCTAGTTTAATTTCTTCTCTGCCTCAGTTACAACATCCATAAAATGGAAATCATAATACCCACCTCACACAGGGGTTAGGAGGTTTTTTTGTTTTGTTTTTTTTTCAGACAGGGTCTCACTCTGTTTCCCAGGCTGGAGTGCGGTGGCACAGTCTCAGCTCACTGTACCCTCCGCCTCCCAGGTTCAAGCAATTCTCATGCCTCAGCCTCCCAAGTAGCTGGGATTACAGGTGCCTGCCACCACGCCTGGCTAATTTTTGTATTAGTAGAGACAGGGTTTCACCATGTTGGGCAGGCTGGTCCTGAACTCCTGACCTCAAGTGATCTACCCGCCTCGGCCTCCCAAAGTGCTGGGATTACAGGCGTGAGCCACCACGCCTGGCCTAGGGGTTAAGAGTATTAAATGTAAAATCTTAAGAACAGACCAAGTCCATCAAACAGCTCCACACCCTTGTTCCATGTTCTGGATTGGGGAGTTGTGGGGGTGGAGGTGTAGAACTTTTAAAAAGCTTCTTAAAATAAGTTGCTGTGAATACTTCAGGTATATAAAAAAACATTGGCTGACAATAAGCCAGTGTTCTGCCATTCTTGCCTGCTTATCAAGACAAAACCTGCTCAAGTCCCTGCCCAGCTGCATTCCAAGTGTTTCCAATTTTGGTGGTAAGACCTGACCTGAGGCTTCTTATAACCTTTACTCAGTGGGAATATGCATACAGTTCACTACAGAAATACTTGTGTTTACTTAGAGGAAGTGCCCTGGATCTGGGGGGGGGGGGGGGAAATGGGTCTTTTCTAAATTGTTAAAAGCAGTTCATGCCATTATTCTTAATAAACATTTCTAATATGCTGTGAAAGAGTATATTCGTTTTTTAAATACATATATATCCATTTACTCATTGTTCCCATGAAAGAGCCTTGTATGCAAACCTCCAAATGCCGAAGGAGCCAAGAAACAAGGCAGACAAAAATTGTTAGTAAAGGGTGCTTTACTGGGGGGACTTAGAAGCATGACGTGGGGACGGGCGCAGTGGCTCACACCTGTCATCCCAACACTTTGGGAAGCCGAGGTGGGTGGATCACCTGATGTCAGGAGTTTGAGACCAGCCTGGCCAACATGGTGAAACCCCGTCTCTACTAAAAATACAAAAATTAATCGAGTGTAGTGGCGCACGCCAAGTAATCCCAGCTACTTGGGAGACTGAGGCACAAGAATGGCTTGAACCCAGGAGGTGGAGGTTGCAGTGAGCCCAGATCGCGCCACTGCACTCCAGCCTGGGCGACAGAGCACCAACTGTCTCAAAAATAAGTATGGCCTTGGGTGGCAGCAAGATAACTCTCCATGCTGTTGCTCTTCAACCCACGGCTTACATACCATAGGGAAAGAGTGTGCTCCAGCAAGATGAAGGCAACTCCAGAACAGGCAGAATGCGATATGCATCATCATCTGATCTGTGCGATAATGTAAAAGTTGACAAGCTTTTTTTTTTTTTTTTTGGAGATGGAGTCTCGCTCTGTGGCCCAGGCTGGAGTGCTGTGGCGCGATCTTGGCTCAGTGCAAGCTCCGCCTCCCGGGTTCATGCCATTCTCCTGCCTCAGCCTCCGGAGTAGCTGGGACTACAGGAGCCCACCACTACGCCCGGCTAATTTTTTGTATTTTTTAGTAGAGGCGAGGTTTCACCGTGTTAGCCAGGATGGTCTCGATCTCCTGGCCTCATGATCCACCCGCCTCGGCCTCCCAAAGTGCTGGGATTACAGGCGTGAGCCACCGCGCCTGGCCCCTGACAAGCTCTTAAACTAGGGATGGCAAAGGAGGAATCAGGCATTTATAGGACTGGTGCTAATCAGAAGTAAACATGGTGGATTGGCATCCAAGATGGAGTAACTTTTGTCTCCACACTCTTGCTGAAGGCTGGAAAATCAGCATGTGAGTCTGTCTTGTAAAAGGTAGTCGGGCATGCGCTACTAAAAAAATCACTTGGGGCTGGGTGCGGTGGCTCGTGCCTGTAATCCCAGCACTTTGGGAGGCCCAGGCAGGTGGATCACCTGAGGTCAGGAGTTCAAGACCAGCCTGGGCAACATGGTGAAACCCCATCTCTACAAAAGTACACAAATTAGCCGGGCCTAATTGCAGGCACCTGTAATCCCAGCTACTTGGGAGGCTGAGGTGGGAGAGTTGCTTGAACCAGGGAGGCAGAGATTGCAGTGAGCAGAGATTGCGCCATTGCATTCCAGCCTGGGCGACAGAGTGAGACTCTGTCTCAAAAAAAAAGGAAAACCATTTGGTAAAGGAGAAAGTGGAGTCCTAGACGGGGGAGTTCAGTGTCAGCCTGCATTGAAATCATCCAGTTTATGGGACTTGGTTGCCTTGTGTGCTGGCTTGAACTCCATGGTATCCAAAGTGCACAGTGCATGAAACATGAAGAATTTGCAACTTAACATCAGTTTATATGTTGCTATCCAAGTTTATCTACCATGAGGCTTAACTCATACAAAAACCTTTACTTAGGGAATGTGCCTACTTGAGAAAGCAAGTTCACCTACTCATCAGCTATTTTCCTTGCTAGTTATCATGGATATCATGAAAACATTTTTTAGAGTTTACCCATGTTCTTCAAATTATCCCACACAAAACTGCTTAGAAAGAATGTGTTAAGCTATATTGATGATTTAAAAACAAGCACAACAACATAAAGATAGAATCTTCCTCTATTTCAGGAGAAATGATTTACTGTGAATTTAACCTTTTAACATCTTTGGTGTTAATTGTGGGTGAACCAGGATGGCTGCTTCCTGTCTTGTTCTATGATCCTCACCCTGATCTTGTTCAGACGGTGTCGCTCCCATGTACAACACCATAGTCTCTACAGTGGGAGCCTTAAAAGGGCCTCCTTGTTTCCCTATCTGTCATCTGACTTCTGCAGTGTCCTTGCCCACCTTCTCATAGCAGTGGCCCCAAAGGACATGTTTCTGTTACAGGTGATCACATTCAGAACAAATGTCTATATTGTACTTAACTTATTATTATTGAGAAACAGCTTCACTCTGTTGCCCAGGCTGGAGTGCAGTGGCGTGATCTCAGCTCACTGCAACCTCTGCCTCCCGAGTTCAAGCGGTTATCCTTCCTCCCGAGTCGCTGGGATTACAGGCATGAGCCGCCATGCCTGGTTAATTTTTGTATTTTTAGTAGAGATGGGGGTTTCTCCTTGTTAGCCAGGCTGGTCTCGAACTCCTGACCTCAGGTGATCTATCGGCCTCGGCCTCCCAAAGTGCTGGGATTACAGGCGTGAGCCACCACACCCAGCCTATTGTTCTTAACTTTGATAAGCTTCTGAGGATTTCTTCTACACCAGTTAACTTCAGTGGTGCATCTGCTCTGGGGAGTTGCCATCCAAAAGATACTATCCAAAAGGCTGGAATTCTTACACTGGTATCATTTGCCGGCTCTAAATATGGCCGGCCTGCTGATGCTCATCCCCATAGAGGACTGGGAAAGCCAGGCAGGCCCTGCTGAAGCTTCCACTGTAGTTACTCCTAAAAGTTGCAGAGCAGTCCCCAGGCCACAGGCCATGGCAGAACCCCCAGCACCAGCATGGCCAGCACCATTTTCCTGCATGAAAACTTTTTTTTTTTTTTGAGACGGAGTTTCACTCTTGTTGCCCAGGCTGGAGTGCAATGGCGTGATCTTGGCTCACCGCAACCTCTGCCTCCTGGGTTCAAGTGATTCTCCTGCCTCAGCCTCTGGAGTAGCTAGGATTACAGGCATGCACCACCATACCCTTCTAATTTTGTATTTTTGGTAGAGATGGGGTTTCTCCATGTTAATCAGGCTGGTCTCAAACTCCCAACCTCAGGTCATCCACCAGCCTCAGCCTCCCAAAGTGCTGGGATTACAGGTGTGAGCCACCGCGCCCAGCCTAACATTTTTTAAATGTAAGTACATCTGGGCTGGGTGCGGTGGCTCACACCTGTAGTTCCACCACTTTAGGAGGCTGAGGCAGGAGGAACGCTTGAGCCCAGAAGTTCCAAACCAATCCGGGCAACATAGTGAGGCACCCGCCACCTGCCCCCTGCCCCTGTTAAACCAAAATAAAAATTAGCCGGGTATGATGGTGCACGCCTGTGGTCCTAGCTACTTGGGAGGCTGAGGTGGGAGGACTGCTTGAGCCTGGTAGGTCTAGGCTGCAGTGAGTGGCATTTTGGCCTGGGTAACAGCGAGACCCTGTCTCAATAAAAAACAAAACAAAACAAAAGAAAAAAACTGCGTAAGTACATCTGTCAATATTCACACTATAAGATCAATTAATGCCCCTACTATAAGCTTGTTTAGCAAATCTTTTCTTTTACTTTTTTTTTTTTTTTTTGAGATGACATCTTGCTCTGTCATCCAGGCTGGAGTGCAGTGGCATGATCACAGCTCACTCTAGCCTCGACCTCCCAGGCTTAAGCAATCCCCCCAGCTCAGCCTCCAGAGTAGCTGGAATTACAGGGCTGCATCACCCATGCCCAATAATCTTTTTTGGTTTTTGTAGAGACAGGGTCTCACTATATTTATGTTGTCCAGGATGGTCTCAAACTTCTGGACTCAAGCAATCCTCCTACCTCAGCCTCCAAAAGTGTTAGGATTACAGGTGTGAGCCACCATGCCCAGTCTTATTTAGCAAATCTTTTCTGGATTATTAGTCATTTTTTGATGGAAACTTTTCACATTAACTTAATTTTTTGCCCAGCTCTTTTGAGGTGTGGTTAACCAAAAAAAAAAAAAGAGGATATTTAAGACGTATAGGCCAGGTGCAGTGGCTCACGCCTGTAATCCCAGCACTTTCGGAGGCCGAGGTGGGTGGATCACTTGAGGTCAGGAGTTTGAGACCAGCCTGGCCAACAAGGTGAAACCCCATCTCTACTAAAAATACAAAAATTAGCCAGGTGTGGTGGCGCATGCCTGTAATCCCAGCTACGCGGGAGGCTGAGGCAGGAGAAATTCCATGAAGCCAGGAGGTGGAGGTTGCACTGAGCCAAGATCGTGCCACTGCACTCCAGCCTGGGCAACAAAGCAAGACTCCATCTCAAAAAAAAAAAAAAAATATATATATATATATATAACAGGGTGTTTGATAAATATACACATTTAAAATGATCACTACAATAAAACAAATTAACACATCTATCACCTTACTTAGTTACCTTTATTGTGAGTGAAATGAGAACACTTAATGATCTACTTAGACAATTTCAAGTATACACCACAGTGTTATTAACTATAGTCACCGTGCTGTACATTGAATCTCCAGAACTTATTCATGTTATAACTGAAAGCTTGGACCCATTGACCAAAAATTTCCCCAGCCCTTAGTAACCACCATTGTACTCCATTTCTATGAGTTTGACTTTTTTTAGGCTGCACATACAAGTGAGATCATGCAGTACTTGTCTTTCTACGAGTGGCTTATTTCACTTAGCATAATGTCCTCCATCCATGTTGCAAATGGCAGAATTTCCTTAAGGCTGAATAATATTCCACTGTACATATACACCTCATTTACTTTATCCACTCATCTGCCATAGACATTTGGGTTGTTTCCACATTTTGGCTATTGTGAGTAATGCTACAATGAACATGGAAGTGCATATATCTCTGAGATAGTAATTTCATAACTTTTGGATATATACCTGGAAGTGCGATTGCTGGATGCTATGGTAGTTTATTTATTTTTTATTTATTTTTTTTTTAGACAGAGTCTCGTTCTGTCGCCCAGGCTGGAGTCCAGTGGTGCGATCTTGGCTCACTGCAAGCTCCACCTCCCAGGTTCACACCATTCTCCTGCCTCAGCCTCCCGAGTAGCTGGGACTACAGGCGCCTGCCACCACGCCTGGCTAATGTTTTGTATAGTAGAGACGGGGTTTCACCATGTTAGCCAGGATGGTCTCCATCTCCTGACCTCGTGATCCGCCCACCTTGGCCTCCCAAAGTGCTGGGATTATAGGCATGAGCCACCATGCCCAGACTTGGTAGTTTATTTTTAATGTTTTGTGGAACCTCCACACAATTTTCCCTACTAGCTGTACTAATTTACATTCCTACAATAGTGTATAGGGGTTCCCTTCACACTTGTTATCTTTCCTAATTTTTTTTTTTTTTGAGATGGAATCTCACTCTCTCACCCAGGCTAGAGTGCAATGGTGCAATCTCGGCTCACTACAACCTCCGCCTCCTGGGTTCAAGCAGTTCTCCTGCCTCAGCCTCCCAAGTAGCTGGTGTTACAGGTGCCCACCACCACACCCAGCTAATTTTTGTACTTTTAGTAGAGATGGGGTTTCGCCACATCAGCCAGGCTGGTCTCGAACTCCTGAGTTCAGGCAATCCACCTGTCTCGGCCTCCCAAAGTGCTGGGATTACAGGCATGAGCCACCATGTCTGGCCCTTTCCTCATTTTTATAGTGACCATCCTAATAGGTATGAGTTGATATCTCATTGTGGTTTTGATTTGCATTTCCCTGATGATTAGTGATGTTGAGCCCCTTTTTGTATACCTGGTGGCCATTTGTATGTTTTCTTTGGAGAAATGTCTTTTCAGGTCCTTTGGCTATTTTAAAATCAGTTTATTTGGGTTTTTGCTGTTGAGTTATATGAGTTCCTTATATATTTTGGGTATTAATCCCTTATAAGATAAATGGTTTGAAAATATTTTCTTCCATTCCATAGGTGGCCTTTTCATTTTGTAGATTGTTTTTCCTTTGCTGTGCAGAAATTTTTTAGTTTGATGTAGTCCCACTTGTTTATTTTTTTAAGACGGAGTCTTGCCCAGGCTAGAGTGCAGTGGCACGATCTCGGCTCAACCTCCGCCTCCCAGGTTCAAGCGATTCTCCTGCCTCAGCCTCCTGAGTAGCTGGAACTACAGGTGTGCACCACCACGCCCGGCTAATTTTTGTATTTTTAGTATAGATGGGGTTTCACTATGTCAGCCAGGCTGGTCTCGAACTCCTGAGCTCAGGCAATCCGCCCACCTTGGCCTCCCAAAGTGCTGGGATTACAGACGCGAGCCACCACACCTGGCTGTTTATTTTTGCTTTTGTTGTCTGTGCTTTTGGTTTCATGTCCAAAGAATCATTGATAAGACCAATGTCGAGGAGCTTTCCCCCTTGGTTTCCTTCTGGGACTTTTATGGCTTCAGATATTATGTCTAAGTCTTTAATCCATTTTTAGTTTTTGTGTATGGTGTAAGATAAGGGTCCATCATTTTTCCCAGCACCATTTATTGAAGACTGTCTTTCCTCCACTGTGTATTCATGGCACCTCTGTCAAAGATTAGTTGATACTAGCTGGGCGCGGTAGCTCCCCTCTATAATCCCAGCACTTTGGGAGGCCAAGGCAGGCGGATCACGAGGTCAGGAGTTTGAGATCAGCCTGGCCAACATGGTGAAACCCTGTCTCTACTAAAAATACAAAAAAAAAAAAAAAATTAGCCGGGCATGGTGACACATGCCTGTAATCCCAGCTACTTGGGAGGCTGAGGCAGGAGAATCGCTTGAACCCAGGGGGCAGAGGTTGCAGTGAGCCGAGATCGCACCTCTGCATTCCAGCTTGGGCGACAGAGCAAGACTCCATCTAGGGTGGTGGGGGATAAGATTAGTTTATATTGTATGTGTGGGTTTATTTCTGGGCTCTCTTGGGTTTTGGGGGTTGGTTTTTGTTTTTTGTTTTTATCAGGCAGCCTCCCAAGCCAGAGTAGGCTCAGAGATACTCCCTATTTTCTGGGCCCTTGATTCTGTTCCACTGGGTGTGTGTCTGTGTGTGTTTGCATGTGTGTGTGTGTGTTTAAAGAGGGTCTTGCTCTGTTGCCCAGGCTGGAGTCCAGTAACACAATCATAGCTCACTACAGTCTCGAACTCCTGGGCTCAAGCAGTCCTCCCACCTCAGCCTCCCCAGCAGCTAGGACTATGAGCACACACCACCATGCCCAGCTATTTTTTTTTTTTTTTTTGAGACTGAGTTTCACTCTTGTTGCCCAGGATGGAGTGCAACGGCGCGATCTCAGCTCACCACAACCTCTGCCTCCCAGGTTCAAGCGATTCTCTTGCCTCAGCCTCCCGAGTAGCTGGGATTACAGGCATGCACCACCACGCCCGGCTAATTTTGTATTTTTAGTAAAGATGGGGGTGCTCCATATTGGTCAGGCTGGTCTCGAACTCCTGACCTCAGGTGATCCGCCCACCTCGGACTCCCAAAGTGCTGGGATTACAGGCATGAGCCACCGCACCCAGCTTATTTGTTATTTTTAAATGTACAATTAAATTTTTATTGGATATAGTCACCCTATTATCCTGTCAAAGACTAGATCTTATTCATTCTTTCTATTTTTTGTACCCATTAACCACCCCCACCTCCTCCCACCGCCACTACCATTTATCTGACTTTGGTATCAGGGTAATTCTATTCTCATAAAATGAGTTTGGAAGTGTTCCCTCTTCTTCAATTTTTTTTTTCCTTTTTTGAGACAGAGTCTCACTCTGCTGCCTAGGCTGGAGTGGTTTGATCTCGGCTCTCACTGCAACCTCCACCTCCCACGATCAAGCAATTTTCCTGCCTAAGCCTCCTGAGTAGCTGGGATTACAGGCACCCACCCCCATGCCCGGTTAATTTTTGTATTTTTAGTAGAGACGGGGTTTCACCATGTTGGCCAGGCTGGTCTTCAACTCCCAACCTCAGGTGATCTGCCCACTTTGGCCTCCCAAAGTGCTGGGATTACAGGCGTGAGCCACTGTGCCCGGCCTGTTGGGAGATTTTTGATGAATGATTCAATCTCCTTACTTGTTATCAGTCTGTTCAGATTTTCTATTCCTGATTTGGTCTTGGTAGAGTGTATATTTCTAGGAATGCGTCCATTGTTTCTAGGTTATCCAATTTGTGTAACAACTGTTCATAGTAGTGTTTAGTAGGCTTATTATTATTATTATTTGAGATAGGGTCTCACTCTGTCACCCAGGCGGGAGTGCAGTGGCACAATCACAGCTCACTGTAGCTTCAACCTCCCAGGCTTAAGTGATCCTTCCCGCCTCAGCCTCCTGGATAGCTGGGATTACAGACACACATCACCATGCCTGGCTAATTTTTGTATTTTTAGTAGAGATGGAGTTTCGCCGTGTTGGCCAGGCTAGTCTCGAACTCCTGACCTCAAGTGATCTTCCCACCTCAGCCTCTCAAAGTGCTGGGATTACAGGCGTGAGCCACTGTGCCTGGCAGGTCCTTTGTTTTTCTGTCATTTCACTTGTAATGTTTCTGATTTTATTTACTTTGTTCATCTTTTCAAAAAACCAACTCTTAGTGTCATTAATCTTTTCTATTTTTTTCATCTATTTCATTTATTTTTGCTCTGATTTTGTTATTTCCATCTTTCTGCTAACTTTGGACTTCATTCTTTTTCTAGTCCCTTGAGGTATAAAGTTAGTTTATTTGAGATCTTTATTTCTTTTCTTTCTTTTTTCTTTTTTTTTTTTTTTTGAGACAGGGTCTTGCTCTGTCACCCAGGCTGGAGTGCAGTGGCAAGATCACAGCTCACTGCAACCTCCACCTCCTGAGCTCTAGGGATCCTCCCACCTCAGTCTCCCAAGTAGCTGAGACCACAGGCACACGCCACCATGCCCGACTAATTCTTTTATTTTTTGTAGAGACAAGGGTCTCACTATGTTGCCAAGGCTGGTGTTGAATTCCTGGCCTCAAGAGATCTTCCTGGCGGGGTGCGGTGGCTCATGCCTGTAATCCTAGCACTTTGGGAGGCCAAGGTGGGCAAATCACTTGAGGTCAGGAGTTTGAGACCAGCCTGGCCAGCATGGTGAAACCCTGGTAAAAATACAAAAAATTAGCTGGGCGTGGTGGCAGGCGCCTGTAATCCCAGCTGCTTGGGAGGCTGAGGCAGGAGAATCGCTTGAACCTGGGAGGCAGAGGTTGGAGTGAGCAGAGAGAGCACCACTGCATTCCAGACAGAGTGAGACTCCGTCTCAAAAAAAAAAAAAACAAAACAAAAAACAGTTCTTCCTGTCTTGGCCTCCCAAAGTGCTGGAATTACAGGCATGAGCCACCGTGCCCAGCCAGAAGTGTATTGTTTAATTTCCACATATTTGTGAGTGTTCTGATTTTCCTCCTTTTATTGATTTCTACTTTTATACCATTGTGGTCAGAAAGGCTCTTCATATGTTTTCATTCTTCTTAAATTTGTTAAAACTTGATTTTGTGAAGTTTCATTATATCATGCATTGGTGGGGTCCACCTACAATAAGCTGAAACATTGCTGTGTAATGTAATGTTAGGGAGTGGGAAGCATTAAGGGAAATAAAGCAGGGTGGGGGTGGAGAGTGAGATGTGCTGGTTTACACACGGCAGTCAGGGAAGGTGACTCTGAGAAGGTGCCTTTCAACAGAGACCCAATGTTCGAGGGAGAGCAGTCAAGGAGGATATCCAGTGATCTAGTTCGTGGGGATGGTTCCTTCACAGCGCTGTGGCTCCCTTGCACGTCTCCACATGGGCCACGTAGGTAAGCTGATGTAAGTCTTGGCAGAATGCCCTATGATCCTCGGAACACAGAGCACGGAAGGTTTGTGGGGAGTTCTCACGAGGCCATTTACCATTCACCTCCCTATCTAGCAAGGAGCCTATTGTAAGACAGTTTTCTCCCTACCTCCTGAGGTTCTGGTGGGGTTTGAGGCTTTCTACCCCTCACCTCTGGGCTATAGAACTGCTTAGCTGCAGCATGAAATTAGCTCCTCAGCAACAAGGTGTCCTGCCACCTGGTGTGTGGTCATCTCACCCCTTTCATTTCGGTGTTGCCCGGCACAAGGGACATGAACCAGAATCTGTGGATGTTCTTGCTTTCGTGGTCCACGTAAGTAACATCTGAATGTAACAAGGGCTCGTTTCATTTCCGGCCAAACCTGTCAGCCTTACCTTGCTTCGACATCTGGAAGAGGAGAATTAAAGGCAGAGGGAAAAGCAAACAGGTGCAAAGGCCCTGAGGCAGGAGCTTGCTTGGTGTGTGGGGAACAGCAAGAAGGCCAGCGGGGCAGGAGCAGAGTGAGCCAGGGGCCAGTGGTGGGTGGTGAGGTCAGGGAGGGCCCGGAGGGCCTCGTGGGCCACGGAGAGGACTTTGGCTTTTTCTCTGAGAGAGATGAGAGCCACGGCAGGGCTCTGAGCAGAGGAGGGCCCTGGGCTGACTTGGGTTGCAACAGGATCATTCTGGCTGCCATGAGGACAGATTGAGGAGAGGGGGCGAGGATGGCAGTGGTGAGGAGGCTGCTGCAGTCATCCACACCAGCGATGGTGGTGGCGGCAGTGGACACCGAGAGGAGAGCTCGGATTCTGGCATATTCTGAAGGTGGAACTCACAGGGTTTGCTGATAGATCAAGCAAAGCGAGGGCAGGATGACAAAGTACTTGTTAGGAATCCACACTAGATGAACTCACAAAAAGTAACTTGACAGTTGGTGTTACTGTTGTGGTTAAGAACAGGAATTCGGAGCCAAGTGACCTACGTATAAATCCAGTTCCATTGCTTACTGGCTGTGTGACCTTGGGCAGGTCACTTCCTCTCTTTGTTTTCATTTCCTCACCTGTGAGATGAGATGGCAATAGTATCTACTTCACAAGGCTGCTGTTGTAAGGATTACGCAAGGTTTTCTATTGTAAAGTGCTTCAGGCTGGGCGCAGTGGCTCATACCTGTAATCCCAGCACTTTGGGAGGCCGAGACGGGTGGATCACTTGAGGTCAGGAGTTCGAGACCAGCCTGGCTAACAAGGAGAAACCCCATCTCTACTAAAAATACAAAAATTAGCCAGGCATGGTGGCGCATGCCTGTAATCCCAGCTACTCGGAAGGCCGAGGCAGGATAACTGCTTGAACTCGGGAGGCGGAGGTTGCAGTGAACCGAGATTGCGCCATTGCACTCTGGCCTGAATGACAGTGAGACTGTGTCTCAAAAAAATAACAAATTAAAATGAATAAATAAATAAAGTGCTTCAAAGAGTGCCTGGCATAAATAAAGTGCTTGTTATTAGTGACATGACCATAGGATGAGAAGTGTCAGGGAAGTGAGTCACAGCAGAGAGCATTCCAGATACCAGGAACACTTTGTACAGTTTTCAAAGCATGTGACAGGAAGCCAGCGTGGCTGGAACATAACCTGATGGAGTAAGAGTGCCAAGGGGCGAGGTTAGAGAGGAAGCCTAGGAGGAGATCAGCCCCTCACGGTAGCTGGACGCCATTGCAGACCTTGGCGCATATAGCAGTCCTGGAGGTCAGAAGAGACCAGGAACAGAACTAGATCTGGGACTTAGTGCTGGGGGTGCACAGAGCTAGGAGAAGGACGCGGCATTATTGTCAACAATGCTGGCTGGTTACCAGGGGTTGGTGGTTTCTGGTGTCCAGGATAAGAAACAGTCCAGTTTGAGCATTAGGACAAATACCTAATGCATGCGGGGCTTAAAACCTAGATGACGGGAGCAAACCACCATGGCACATGTATACCTATGTAACAAACCTGCATGTTCTGCACAGGTATCCCAGAACTTAAAGTAAAAAACAAAACAAAAAAAAACAGTTCGACTTCCCACTGGAGTGCAAATACTAGTTCTAGTATTGTCTACATCTGCGGCCATGGGCAGTAAACCCCTCTAGAATTCACTTTCCTTATCTTCAAAATGGGGCTTAAATGTCATACCTACCTCCTTAGGTTTGTGACAGTACAGATAAGATCAGTATAGTCAGCACTCAGTAATGCAGGCTATCACCACAACCAGGTGGGACCTATCCCAGGACAGCAAGGGTGGCTTGACATTTGAAAAGCATGAGATGTAGTTCAACATATTAGCAGGAAAGAAAGTGAATCAAGGGCTGTAATCACCTAGGACTGTGATATCAGATGCAAGGGCTAAACACTCCCAGACCTGCAATCTAGCCCTGAATGCCTCACTGGGCAAGCTGAATTGAGATCTTAAGACCAGAGTGACCCTAGTCCTACCCCTGTGAAGTGATTTCCACTGGCTCTGAATCCGTGGCCGACAGGCTTTAACAGCCGCCTTATCCTCACACTTAGCAGTCCAAGGCTTTGTGCATTCTGGTTTCAGTTCAAATTTATTTTTCACACCTGCCCCCAGCAACAATAACCAAACTACTATTTTTTTTTTTTAAAAGAAGAGTCTCACTCTGTTGCCCAGGCTGGAGTGCAGTGGCGTGATCTCGGCTCACTGCAACCTTCACCTCCCAGGTTCAACCGATTCTCCTGCCTCAGCCTCCTCAGTAGCTAGGATAACAGGCACCCACCACCATGCCCAGCTAATTTTTCTACTTTTAGTAGAGACAGGGTTTCACCATGTTGAGCAGGCTGGTCTCAAACTCCTGGCCTCAAGTGATCCACCCGCTACGGCCTCCCAAAGTGTTGGGATTACAGGCGTGAGCCGCCGTGCCTGGCCAAACTACTATTTCATTTACAAGTTTACCAATTTCTTACATTATTACTTTCTTACTGTTGATCTTGGCAGTTAGAATCGTAGCTCCAGGGACTGAAGAAGTATCTGTCAGAAGGCTGGCTCGCTAGTTCAGCATGCCGGGGACCGCACAGTGCTCTGTTTGAGGCTTTTTCCAAAGGCAGAAATTTTATTTCTGACTTAGGGCATAGAGAGTTGTCACCAACCCCCATTTGGGGGTTGTGAGAACTTCGGCTTCAGAGGCAAATGTTTTCCCATCAGGAAATGATGAGTTATGACCTCATATCCCAACCCCCACTCGCCCCATTTAGGAAGAAACTTCAGGGATGAGATAAGTGAATGAGGATTCCGTGTCTCCACTCCAATTACACCTCAGCTCCATGGCTCCTCCCGTTTCTCTCTCTGGCCTTGATTCTCAGCACACCTGCACCCTGAACCACCTACACTTTCCCACCTACACTTTTACTTTGTCCCCTGAAGTTGGGGCCCAACTTGAGATTTTATTTCAGCCTGTGGTAGCAATGAAAAGCAGACACAGCCAATGTGGTCCACTGCGTTCCTTTGCATTTCTTGTTTTTTTTTTTTTTTTTGAGACAGGGTCTCACTATATTGCCCAGGCTGGAGTGCAGTGGTGTGATCATGGTTCACTGCAGCCTCAACTTTGCAGGTTCCAGTGATCCTCCCACCTCAGCCTCCTGAGTAGCTGGGACTACAGGTGTACACCATCACGCCTGGTTATTTTTTTCTATTTTGTAAAGATAGGGTCTCACCATGCTGTCAGGCAGGTCTCAAACTTTGAAAACTAACCGAAAGCTTGTAACAAGCAGAGGAGTGTTTAATCAAGAAAAACCAGCTGAGTGGCTCACGCCTATAATCCAGCACTTCGGGAGGCCAAGGCAGGCAAATCACCTGAGGTCAGGAGTTCGAGACCAGCCTGGCCAACATGGTGAAACCCATCTCTACTAAAAACACAAAAATTAGCCAGGCGTGGTAGTGCACGATTGTAGTCCCAGCTACTTGGGAGGCTAAGGCACGAGAATCGCTTGAGCTGGGAGGCAGAGGTGCCCATGTTGGCCAGGCTGGTCTCTAACTCCTGGCCTCAAGTGACCCACCCTCCTCAGCCTCCCAAAGTGGTGGGATTACAGGCGTGAGTCACAGTGCCCGGCCAACAAACCTTTCATTAGCTTGTTTTGTCTAGTATCTTATAGCTTTATAGGAAGACGTTTTAAAAATAATTTTTATAAATTTAATATGTTAATATTGAAAAACAACAATAAAAGAATTCATTCCAATGGTGAAACAGAATTTCCCAGGTATCCCTGACTCGAATTCCTGACTCTTCTGTTATTTCATTCCATCATATTTCTTTGGAAGCAGAGTGGTGGGATGAAGGGGCAGGGCTCTGTTGAGAGAAGGTGGAAGTCAATGGGAAAGGTATTTATCACAATACTCTTTATGGTGAAAAAAGAACATGGAAATAAACCCAATGCCAGTCACAAATAGGGTACCAGTTCAGGGCTGGGTGCAGTGGCTCATGCCTGTAAATCTCAGCTCCTTGGGAGGCTGAGGTGTGAGGATGCCTCAAGTCCACGAGTTCGAGACCAGTCTGGGCAACACATCAAGACACCCCCCATATCTCTTTTTAAAAAAAAAAAACAAAAAAACAGGGTCTCACTCTAACATCCAAGCCAGAGTGCAGTGGCATGGCTCACTGCAGCCTTGACCTCCCAGGCTCAAGCGATCCTCCCACCTCACCCACCTGAGTAGCTGGGACTATGAGCACACACCACCACACCCAGCTAATTTTATTTTTGTAGAGATGTAGTCTCACTGTGTTGCCCAGGCTGGTCTCAAACTCCTAGACTCAAGTGATCTTCTTGCCTTGGCCTCCCAAAGTATTGGGATTACAGGTACAAGCCACCATGCCCAGCTGACCCCATGTCTCTCTCTCTTTTTTAATTAATTCGTTTATGTTTGAGATGGAGTTTCACTCTTGTTGCCCAGGCTGGAGTGCAATGGCACGATCTCAGCTCACTGCAACCTCCGCCTCCAGGGTTCAAGTGATTGTCCTTGCCTCAGCCTCCCAAGTAGCTGGGATTACAGGCTCCTGCCACCATGCCCAGCTAATTTTTTGTATTTTTAGTAGAGACAGAGTTTCACCATGTTGCCCAGGCTGGTCTCGAACTCCTAACCTCAGGTGATCTGCCCGCTTCAGCCTCCCAAAGTGCTGGGATTACAGGTGTGAGCCACCACATCTGACCTCTTTTTTTTTTTTTTTTTTTTTTTTTTTTCAGAGACAGGGTCTCGCTCTGTTGCCCAGGCTGGAGTGTAGTGGCATGATCACAGCTCACTGCAGCCTTAACCTCCCAGGCTCAAGCAATTCTTCTGCCTCAGCCTCCCCAGTAGCTGGGACTACAGGCATGTACCACCATGCCTAATTTTTGGTAGAGATGGGGTCTCACTTTGTTCCCCAGGCTGGTCTCAACCTCCTGGACTCAAGTGATCCTCCCACCTCAGCCTTCCAAAGTGCTGGGAATACAGACATAAGCCACTATGCCCAGTTGACACCATGTCTTTTTTTAAAAAAAAAAAAATCTTAAGGGAACCAGTTCAATAAAATGTCACCCTTGAATTCCCTGGGCTTCAGATATCCTCATCTGTAAAATGGGGATAGTAACAGGACCCATAACCTTCAGTTATTATGATTAAATTGGCTGGGTACAGTGGCTCACACCTGTAATCCTAGCACTTAGGGAGGCTGAGGCAGGCGAATCACTTGAGCTCAGGAGTTTGAGACCAGCCTGGGCAACATGGTGAAACCCTGTCTCTACCAAAAACAGAAAAATTATCCGGGCGTGGTGGCAAATGCCTGTGGTTCCCAGCTCCCGGGAGGCTGAGGTAGGAGGACTGCTTGAGCCCAGGTGGCGGAGATTGCAGTGAGCCAAGATCGTGTCACTGCACTCCAGCCTGACTGACAAAGTGAAACCCCATCTCAAAAAAAAAAAAAAAAGATTAAATAAATAAATATATGTATAAAATACCTTGAACAGTACCCAGCACATTGTCTCATAAATATTAGTTGTTCTTGTTAAGATTACACGTTTGTGCAGTGAAATAGAGTTTATTCTTTATCAATCATGTTACAAAAGAGTATTTAATATGAAAAGACACTGATAAGCTTGTTACAGGGACAAGGGAGATGCTGAGTCAATAAAATACAGTGTGATCTTTCGGTGACTTTAAAACATTGTTGAATTGATTGTATTTGTTATAAAAATAATGTGGAAAATAACAGCTTTGAATTTTATGTCAGTTGATGTTAAGATCCAACAGGAAGTTTACCCTGATAACGTTAAGATGAACAGTTTGAAATGCAGCTTCCTGCTGGAAGTTGAAATAGAGATGATTCAGACAGCCTCCTTGGATCCAAACCCCAAAGCTTCTTTTGCCTAATTCTATCTTCTGTCTTTAGAAACTCAAGCCCCGGCTGGGCGCAGTGGCTCACGCCTGTAATCCCAGAACTTTGGGAGGCCGAGGCAGGCAGATCACGAGGTCAGGAGATCAAGACCATCCTGGCTAATACGGTGAAACCCCGTCTCTACTAAAAATACAAAAAATTAGCCAGGCGTGGCGGCGGGCGCCTGTAGTCCCAGCTACTCGGGAGGCTGAGGCAGGAGAATGGCGTGAACCTGGGAGGCGGAGCTTGCAGTGAGCTGAGATCGCGCCACTGGACTCCAGCCTGGGCGACAGAGCGAGGCTCCGTCTCAAAAAAAAAAAAAAAGAAACTCAAGCCTCAAGCTTTCTGGGGGCATCCAAGTCCAACCATCCCAGTCACACACACACACATCCGACCTTACTCATCCCAGGGGTGTGCAGAGGCCCACTGCAAGAACTGGTGAACTTTCAAGGCGTCTTTGCATATATGATGATTTTTTATTCTATTATTCAAGTTTTGCTTGGACAAGATTGTGCTGCTGAAAAGTGGCCTACACCACTTTTTTTTTTTTTTTTTTTTTGAGACAGGGTTTCACTCCCGTCGCCCAGGCTAGAGTGCAGTGGCGCGATCTCAGCTCACTACAACCTCCGCGTCCTGGGCTCAAGCGATCCTCCTGCCACAACCTCCCGAGTAGCTGGGACTACAAGCGCCCGCCACCATATCCGGCTAATTTTTGTATTTTTAGTAGAGACGGGGTTTCACCATGTTGGCCAGGCTGGTCTTGAACTCCTGGCCTCAAGTGATCCACCTGCCTCGACCTCCCTAAGTGCTGGGATTACAGGCGTGAGCCACCGCGCCCGGCCCTACACCAGTTTTAAAAGTCGTGTTTCTTCTCTTTTTTATAATGTTGTACTTCTGATTTCTAGGGAATGATTCGCAAACTCACCCCTGACGCTATGTCCCTGGGACATTATTCTTGTATATACAAAAAGTGCCATTAACGAGTGGGTAGAAGTCGAGGGGTGGAGCCTCCGTCCTTGGGCTTGAAGTGAATGTCCCTCAATGCGCCTGCGAGACTCCCACGCCCTGGGAAGGATGCCTATCGATTCGCTCTGGGCTCGGCAGCTCTTTCTGATAGCAGGCAGCCATCTTGCCTGGAGCCTGAGAAAGGGAAGAGAGACAGAAGGAACCGGCGACAGTGGTCTCAGGGCCGCTCCGGGGGGCCTCAAGAACCGGAGGCAGCCCCGGAGGTGGTCCCCGATCCCGGGCTATGCTCTTGGACCTGAGAAGGGAAGGCGGAGGGCGGCGGGGACAAGATGGGTGGGGAATGTCAAGCGAGGAATGCTAGGCGGGGGAGGGGCGTTGCTATGGCGACTGGGGGGGGCGGTGTCTGTTCTGAATCGCTGTGTGTCACCCGGGCGCTGCCCAGGAAGGGCAGGGCTGGGGTGATGACCATGGTAACAGCCGGGTGGGAGTTCGTGACATCTCTGGCGCGGAGGGACTCGATGTCTATGGCAATGGTCGCCTGGTGAAAGGGACGGAACTAGATCCCTTCGCTCGGGACGCTCACATTCCAGGCCCTTGTCCTGCAGGCTGCCGCGGGCGGACACGCCAGAGGAGGAGGCCGGGGAATGGCCGCGGTGTGGCAGCAAGTCTTAGCAGTGGACGCGAGGTGAGGCGTGGGGTCAAAGCCCATGGGAGCAGAACTTACTGTGGTGCATGCGCAATGGCGATAAGTGAGGCTGGGCGGAGAACTTGCCTTGTGCGGCTGCGTGGGCATGCCGGAGGTGAGCATGCGCAATAGCGGGGGCGGGCACGCCGGCGGTGAGTTGGCTGGGCCGGAGAGGATTCTAAACAGCAAGCTAGGAAAATGTGGTCAGATGTGGGCATGCGCAAAGAGGCTGCCTGTGAGAGGGAGGTGGGGCTCGGGCAGGTGACATCCTATCCCTTATGGGTGTCCCCTAGACTTTTTTTTTTTTACATCATCACTTCCCCATTCTGACCCCATCACCTCCCAACGCTGACCCCCATCATGTCAGTCTGACTTCTGTCGCCCTGGTATACTGACCCTAATTATTGTCTGCGCTGACCCAGTCACCCCGTAGGGACCCCAGCACGGCAGCAGACTGACTCTGTTGTCTGCAAACTGACCTCATGACCATGCTCATTATTACTGCAGACTCACTCCCACCACAGGAGGTCCCCCCTCACCACTGCTAGTCATTCTTACCACCTAGGCCCCAGTCACTGCCACACACCTCACTCTCCTGCCCTACCCCCCCGAGCTGATTGATTCCCTCTGTCCTGTGCCTGCTGCCTGCCCTGCATCCTGACCCTGCAGGTACAACGCGTACCGCACACCAACGTTTCCACAGTTTCGGACGCAGTATATCCGCCGGCGCAGCCAGCTGCTGCGGGAGAATGCCAAGGCTGGGCACCCCCCAGCGCTGCGTCGGCAGTACCTGAGGCTTCGGGGGCAGCTGCTCGGCCAGCGCTACGGGCCCCTCTCCGAGCCAGGCAGTGCTCGTGCCTATAGCAACAGCATCGTCCGCAGTAGCCGTACTACTCTTGACCGCATGGAGGTGAGCTCCTGGCCACATTCACCCCCTGGGCATACCCTGCCTGCACACATTCACTCCACTGACTTTCATCAAGCACCTGCTCTTTGCTGGGCACTGTTCTGCATCAGCAGAGGACAAAAAGATAATATGCCAAGTAAACCAGTAAACACACAAACTTGGTAAACAGGTCAGTAAACATATAGCAAGCCCTGTCTTTAGTATCTGCTGAGCAGGGGGAGGGCAGGAACAGCAGAACTCGTGAGGAAGCCACTGCAGTAGTACAAGTGGGCAGCGGTGGTGGTGGCAGGGGACACAGTGAGAAGTGATCTGACTCTAGGTAGATTTTCAGGGCTGCACACCTCAAAGGTTCTTGGGCTTTTTGCAAGATGCACCCACCCTGACCCTCTCCATTTGCAGGACTTTGAGGATGATCCTCGGGCTCTGGGGGCCCGTGGGCACCGTCGTTCTGTCAGCAGAGGCTCCTACCAGCTGCAGGCGCAGATGAACCGTGCCGTCTATGAGGACAGGTATGCACCAGAGGCAGCCAAGGCGGGGGGCGGGTTGCGAGGAGGAGAGGGGCCCTGGGGCAATGGCAGACTGAACACTCTCGCATCTACCTCCTGTCACCCCTCACTTCCTACTGGGGCCCAGGCCCCCTGGCAGCGTGGTGCCCACATCAGCGGCAGAGGCAAGTCGGGCCATGGCCGGGGACACATCACTGAGCGAGAACTATGCCTTTGCGGGCATGTACCATGTTTTTGACCAGCACGTGGATGAGGCAGGTGAGCCAGTGGGTGGCGGGTTACATCACCAAGCATTTGCCCAAACTGTGACAACCAACCAAGGCATCCTTTTCTGAATCCAAGGCCCCTGGCACACCTCCAAAGGAAGAATGACCATCCATAAAGCCTTTTGTAGACTGAAAATCCCTCTGCAAAGTGGTCAGTGCTTCATCTACTGGAAAGGGCCTCAGAAGCCTAAGAGAGAGCCCTTTGCAGCAGGCTGCCTGGGTTCCTGAGTCACTTGGAAGAGTTCAAAGCCTTTGCTGATGATAAATCCCCTTGCAGAGGGCAGAGTGGGCTACAGTGTCAAGGGTTTTGCAAATTGCCAAGACCTTGATTATAAAGTGTTTGCTAAGACAGGAACTTTTTCACGTTGCAGAAGATTTTTGCAATCTCCAAAGGAGCTGCTAAGACTTAGGGAGCTTTGGCAGAGGGTCTTCAGGGGTTACAGTTCCCTTTGTCAGCCAAGGAAAGCCCTTTGCTGAGGCCACTGTGCCTCATGCAGTGGGGCCCCAGCCCCAGGCACACACATCAGAGCCTTTTAGAGAGAAAAGTGCCCAGTGAGTGTGCAGACTCCCACTAATGGCTTCTTGGCATTGTAGTCCCAAGGGTGCGCTTCGCCAATGATGACCGACACCGCCTGGCCTGCTGCTCACTCGACGGCAGCATCTCCCTGTGCCAGCTGGTGCCTGCCCCACCCACAGTGCTTCGCGTGCTACGGGGCCACACCCGCGGTGTCTCCGACTTCGCCTGGTCCCTCTCCAATGACATCCTCGTGTCCACCTCACTGGATGCCACCATGCGCATCTGGGCCTCTGAGGATGGCCGCTGCATCCGGGAGATCCCTGACCCCGATGGCGCTGAACTGCTCTGCTGCACCTTCCAGCCTGTCAACAACAACCTCACTGTGGTCAGGCTCCAGGACACCCACTCACCAAGGGCTGGTGGGCTGGGTCAGGAAGGCTATCCGAGGGAATCAGAGTATAAGGAGGGATAGCCAGGGGGGCCTAGGACCCCCCCACCCCCCACCCAATCTCGTCACAGCAGTCCTAGTGTGGTCAGACTTAAAAGGGAAGCAGATCAGAAGACAGGGGAGTGGGCTGGGCGCAGTGGATCACACCTGTAATCCCAGCACTTTGGGAGGCGGAGGCGGGCGGATCACGAGGTCAGGAGATCGAGACCATCCTGGCTAACACAGTGAAACCCCGTCTCTACTAAAAATACAAAAAATTAGCCGGGCGTGGTGGCGGGCACCTATAGTCCCAGCTACTTGGGAGGCTGAGGCAGGAGAATGGCGTGAACCTGGGAGGTGGAGCTTGCAGTGAGCCGAGATGGCGCCACTGGGCGACAGAGCGAGACTCCACCCCCCCAAAAAAAGGGGAGTGCCGTTCTTGGTCTGGGATGGCCTTGCTGTGGTACACTCCAGGGAGTACGGGCCAGGGTCAGGGTTCTGGCTCTGGGGTGCCTTTGGTCCCATTAGCTGCAGTCCTACAGTTTTCCAACTGCAGGGGCTACCTCTGAGGAGCAGGATGATGAGGCTGAGCCTCGTCTGGTCTGTCAGTGGCCCCACCGTGTCAGACTCTGGGGTAGGTTGGTCAGAGAGCAGGGAAAGGACATTAGAAAGTCTGGCATGGCCTGGGGTGGAGTGGGGTGAACTGCAGAGGAACAGACCAAGAGTGAGCTTGCGGGCCGGGATCCTCCCCGCATCAGCAGCAGCCCCACAAGTTCCAGAAAGGAGCAGCCAGGGAGCAGGGGAAAGCTGGGATCACAGGCCTAGGCGGGCCCTATGGTTCTCACACTGTAGGAGGACCGGCCAAGGGGCAGCATGATGGCTCTGAAGGCCCCTTTAGTCCCATAGGCAGGTGGCCTACTCTGGGCAGATTGCAAAAGGGGCTGGCTAGGGAAGTGGATTCATGCCTGGTCACCTTCTTGTCTCCCTGCCACAGCCCTACTGTGAATAGACTCTAATAGGGACCAGCCAGTCGCATCATCAGCAGTCCCACTGTGGTCAAACTCAAGGAGGGCCTGGCTGGAAGCAGGATGATGGTCTGTGCATTCTCCCCACAGGTGGGGAACGCCAAGCACAACGTGCATGTCATGAACATCTCCACGGGCAAGAAAGTGAAGGGGGGCTCCAGCAAGCTGACGGGCCGTGTCCTTGCTCTGTCCTTTGATGCCCCTGGCCGGCTGCTCTGGGCGGGTGATGACCGTGGCAGTGTCTTCTCTTTCCTCTTTGACATGGCCACAGGTAGGCAGACAGCAGGCCTGCATCTTTGGGTGCTCGCCCTCCAGCCCTCCCAGGGCACAGCCCTCACCCTCACCTTTGCCTTCCCTCCCTCTGCTGCTGCAGGGAAGCTGACCAAAGCCAAGCGTTTGGTGGTGCATGAAGGGAGCCCTGTGACCAGCATCTCAGCCCGGTCCTGGGTCAGCCGCGAGGCCCGGGATCCCTCACTGCTCATCAATGCTTGCCTCAACAAGTTGCTGCTCTACAGGTGGGTCCCCCATCAGGGCCTCCTGGAGACGGAGGATCTGCCTCCTGCAGCACACTGGGACAGTAGCTCATCGCCTTCATCAGGTTAATTTAATTGAGGGAGCAGTAGTAGCAGTAACAGTAATAGCAGTAGTGAGCGCGTTTACAGCCATCACTGCGGCCAGGCCCTGTTGGAAGCATTTCCACGTATCACCACATTCAATCCTTGCACCGACCTGTGAGGTAGGTGCTGTTATTATCTCCATTTTGCAGGTGAGCAAACTGAAGCATAAAATAGATTAGGGCTACTTAAAGCAGAGGCCTGTTTTCCTTTCTTCCTTCCTTTTTTCTTTTTCTTCTTTTTTTTTTTTTTTTTTTTTTTTTTGTGGGGAGCAGTGTGGGGGTTACTGTCCCCACTCAAATCTGTCATGTTACCCAAATGCAGTTCTCAGCCTGGGCCACACATTGGAATGACCTGAAGAGCTTCAAAAACTCCTGTCTGGGCCCCTCTACAGGCCAGTAATTTCAGAAGCTTTGGGATGGGCCTGGGCATTGGTAGATTGAGAAATTCCCTAAGCAATGTCTGGCCAGGCCTGAAAACCACTGCCTAACAGGATGCTTTTTATTCTACCCCTTTATTTCTCTCCTCCTTTTTAAACAATTTCTGTATATATACTTAACAATTTTTTAATTTAAGTTTGTGCCCATTTCCCACAGCCTCTCCTTTCTTCCTCCTGCCACCTCTGGCCTCCTCCTGCCACAGTAAAGCCCATTAATGATCCACATCTTTCCACATATCCTTCTCTTTCCACAAATCCTAGGCGTGTACACATATCTATGTATGTTTTTGTTTGTTTGTGAGACAGGGTTTTGCTGTTACCCAGATTGGAGTGTAGTGGCATGATCATGGCTCACTGCAACCTCCAACTCCTGGGCTCATGTGATTCTCCCACCTCAGCCTAAGTAGCTGAGATTACAGGCACACGCCACCATGCTTGGCCAACCTTTTAAATCTATTTTTTGTAGAGATGAGGTTTTGCTGTGTTACCCAGTCTGGTCTTGAACTCCTGGCCTCAAGTGATCCTTGCACCTCGGCCTCCCAAAGTGCTGGGATTACAGACGTGAGCCACCTTGCCTAGCTCCCGCCACAGTTTTGAAGGAAAGATGTTTTAAAGAAATGGCCTTTTCCGGCCAGGCACAGTGGCTCACGCCTGTAATCTCAGCGCTTTGGGAGGCCAAGGCAGGTGGATCACCTGAGGTCAGGAGTTCAAGACCAGCCTGGCCAACATGGTGAATCTCCGTCTCTACTAAAAATACAAAAATTAGCCGGGCGTGGTGGCAGGCGCCTATAATCCCAGCTACTCGGGAGGCTGAGGCTGGAGAATTGCTTGAACTTGGGAGGCGGAGGTTGCAGTAAGGCGAGATCATGCCATTGCACTCCAGCCTGGGTGACAGAGCCAGACTCCATCTCCTAAAAAAAGAAAGAAAAAAGAAATGGCCTTTCCTACATTTCGAGTTTCTCACCAGGCGATGCCTTGTGGAAACCCCCCAGGTTACCTATGGAGACAGTGGTTTATTCTCTCTAAGGGCTGTGCAGTTTTCCACAGTGTGGGCGTACCATGGTGTGTTCATTTCCTCTCTTTGTGCCTGTCTTAACACCAGGATCTTTTAGAGACCCTTACAAAGAAAAACTAGTGAATGAAACTGCAGAGCCTCCCATTTATATCAGTAACTCACACATCAACCCCTATTTATAGTTTATGTAGTCATCTCAGAATTGGGTTTCATAAGCTGGGTGTGGTGTGTGCCTATAGGTAGTCCCAGCTACTCGGGAGACTGAGGCGGGTGGATCACTTGAGCCTAGGAGGTTGAGGCTGCAGTGAGCCGTGATCGCACCACTACACTCCAGCCTGGGTGACAGAGTGAGATCCTGTCTCAAAAACAAAAAAAAAAAATTGGGTTTCATGAACCTTGTAAAGAACTTAGGCACAGGGGTGGGGACACAGGCCCACAACTTGTCTCCCTGCTAGGGCTGGGGCTGTGTTTTGACCCACTCTCTCGTCCTCTCAGGGTGGTAGACAACGAGGGGACCCTGCAGCTGAAGAGAAGCTTCCCCATCGAGCAGAGCTCACATCCTGTGCGCAGCATCTTCTGTCCCCTCATGTCCTTCCGCCAGGGGGCCTGCGTGGGTGAGTCCTGTAGGGACAGGGGATCTGGGTGTCTGGGGAGGGGCAGGAACCAGGGCTGGTGCCAACCTGGCTCAGACATCACGACACCGATGCCCTGACTTCCTGGACCTCATGACCCCTCCTGCCCCAACAGCCTCACTGTGGAACTCACAGCTCCAAACAGCTCAGAGAACTCACAGTTTGCACTTGATCTCGGCCAAAAGGCGGAGAAGTGATGAAAACTCACACTTTGAACACACTTACTCCCCAAACAGCCCAGAGAACTTGCACTCTGCACACAGTACCAAAACAGCCAGGTGACCTCCCATCTAGGGATAGGGCCCCTCAAACCTCCCCAAGCCATGCTAGGACCTCACACCTCGGACATACACCCTTCAACACCTCAGACAGCTCAGGGACTTCCCACCAGGGGCACCCCAGGCGCCTCCCGATGGCCTCTCCCTCTCACCCCGACAGTGACGGGCAGTGAGGACATGTGCGTGCACTTCTTTGATGTGGAGCGGGCGGCCAAGGCTGCTGTCAACAAGCTGCAGGGCCACAGTGCACCTGTGCTTGATGTCAGCTTCAACTGCGACGAGAGCCTACTGGCCTCCAGTGACGCCAGCGGCATGGTCATCGTCTGGAGGCGGGAGCAGAAGTAGGGTCCTGTCGGCCCTGCTGCTGTCCTCTATCCCACCCCTCTTACTCCAGCCTCGTGTTGTAAATAAAGTTTCGGTGGTCATGCTGAGGGCCGGCTCCCAGCTCTGCCGGGGACGGACAGGGCAGAGGGCAGCGGGCAGCTCCAGGAACACGGTGGAACGGGGTTCATTGACTCATTTGTGCATTCATGCATCGACGGATTCATTCATTCCACAAGCATTGATTGAATGTCTGCTGGGTTACAGGCCCTGCCTTAACTGTTTTACACACTCATGCATTCGATAGACATTAGTGAGCCCTGACCGTGTGCCAGGAACTGTTCTACGCACTGGGGATACTGCTCTGACCTAAAGTGACGGAAATGCCTGCCCTCATCGGGCTTGCATCATAGCGGAGACAGTAGACAAAAATATGGAACAGGCCAGCTAATGATGAGTGGTATGAAGAAAATAAAGCAAGGATGGGAGACAGAGCTGCAGAAGTTGGGGGAGTGGGCTCTTTATGGTGACAGCATCAGGGAAGATGATCCTGACAGGGTGACTTTTTTCTTTTTGAGACAGGGTCTCTGTCACCCAGGTTGGAATGCAGTGGCATGACCATAGCTCACTGCAGCCACAACCTCCAGGGCTCAAGTGATCCTCACTTAAGCCTCCCAAGTAGTTGGGACTACAGGTGTGCGCCACCACACTCGGGTAATTTTTGTATTTTTAGTAGAGACGGGGGTCTCGCCATGTTGCTCAGGCTGGTCTCGAACTCCTGGGCTCAAGCGATCCACTCGCCTCAGCCTCCCAAAGTGCTGGGATTACAGGCATGAACCACCACGCCTGGCTCAGGGTGACATTTAAAGACCTGAATGAAGTGAGTGGGAGTCATAGTGTAGGGGGAGAACATTCCAGGCAGAGAGAAAGCCAGCCTAAAGGCACTGAGGCTGGAGCGCTCCAGAAGGATCATTGTGTATGCCAGAGTCTTGCTGGACCAGAGTGTGACAGTAGATGAGGTCGGACAGGCCAGATGTTTCATGGGCCACAGTTAGGACTTTGGCTTTTTTTCTGAGTGGGGGTGACCAGAAGGTGTCAAGCAGAGGAGGAACATGATCTGACTTGGTCATAGAGGCTCCCTCTGGCTGCTGAAGGGAACAGATTGGGGGTGGGGGTAGAAGCAGGGGACCCAGCAGGAGACCCCTCTGAGCGCAGTGATGGGGACTTGCACCAGGGTAGTGACAGTGGAGGAGTTGGCGGGGGGAATGTTGGGTCAGACCCCCAGGGGGTTCACTATGTTAGGCTGCAGGACTCTGCTGCCTCCTCAGGGGGCGATAGTCCCAACCCCTCTGTGCATTGTGTTGTTTATTGAAAGCAGGGAGCAGAGGTGTTGAGTCCTGGAGCCCCAAGCTGGTGCAGGAGCAACCGGAAGTTAAGGCTGACCTGGGGCCTCCTGCTGTGTGGCAGAATCTCCATCCCTCAGACCACCCCTGTCTCTTCCCAGCCCCATCCAGGGTACAAATTCCAGCCCTGGAACAGCTCAGAGACCAGAAAGTGATGTTAAGTATTTGAGGGGAGCCCCCAAGAGAGGAGAAAAAGCTTTGAGTATTGATGGGGGTAAATAACCAAAATCGCTTATCAGTGGCCTGCGTCACCAGAAAATGTCAAAGTTACCTGAAGCAGCAAAGAGGCTCTTGCTCCGGCCCCTCCCTTCCTTCTCAGCTCCATTTGTTGCCACATATGCGTTGACTGGAACTCTGACTGACATCTTGGGACCTTAGGGTCAGTCCACAGCGTGGTAGAGACTCCAGCTTGGCCCAGCATTGCTGAGCTGCTGAACTCGCACCAACAGTCTTATTGGAGGGAAATAATCTCCCGTTTGTTCAGTCCAGTTATTTGACAGTGTGGTTACTTGCACCCCAAGCATTTCTAACTGGCACTTCCATCTAATAGACCTCAGGGTACATGGTGGTGAGATAGGGACATCAGTGAGCTGGATTGTTCCCGTGGTAAAGGTCATGTATGTTTGTGTGTGTGTCATGGTCCTCAATACCAGTTGCAAGACCAGTGATTTGCTAGGAGGACTCCCGAGACTCAGTATGTGGTTGTATTCATGGCTACGATTAACTTATTACAACAAAAAGATATGGAGCAAAATCAGCAAAAAGAAACGGTGTGCAGGACCAACTCCCAGAGAGACCCAGACAAAGTTTCCAGGGCTTCTCTCTCATTGGAGTCACACAAGATGTGCTCGGTTCACAGTAATGGGTTGTGACAATACATGCGAAATGTTGCTGACCAAAGAAGCTCAATTAGAGACTCAGCACCCAGAGGTTTTTTTTGTTGTTGTTGTTTTGGTTTTTTTTTTTGGAGGGGTGGGGTCTTGCTCTGACACCCAGGCTGGAATGCAGTGGCGTGGTCTTGGCTCACTGCAGCCTCCACCTCCTGGGTTCAAGCGATCCTTGGGCCTCAGCTTCCCGAATAGCTGGAACTACAGGCATGCACCAGCTAGCCCAGCTAATTTTTGTATTTTTAGTAGGGATGGGGTTTCACCATGTTGGCCACGCTGATCTTGAACTCCTGACCTCAAGTGATCCTCCCACCTCAGCCTCCCAAACTGCTGGGATTACAGGCATGAGCACCTGGCTGGTATCAAGTTTTTATTGGGGTATGGTCACATAGGCACCCCCTGCCTGGCACCTACCCAAATCCCAGACTCCCAAAAGGAAAGCAGGGGCTCAGCATAAACCACCTTTTTTTTTTTTTTATTGAGATGGAGTCTCACTTTATCGCCAGGCTGGAGTGCAGTGGCGTGATCTCGGCTTACTGCAACCTCCACCTCCTGGGTTCAAGCAATTCTCCTGTCTCAGCTTCCTGAGTAGCTGCCACCATGCCCAGCTAATTTTTGTATTTTTAGTAGAGACGGGGTTTCACCGTATTGGCCAGGCTGGTCTCCATCTCTTGACCTTGTGATCCGCCTGCCTCGACCTTCCAAAGTACTGGGATTACAGGCATGAGCCACCGCTCCTGGCCCACTTTTTTATACAAACAGCTTAGGTAGAGTAAGTCATTCTTTTTTTTTTCTTTCTTTCTTTTTTTTTTTTTTGAGACAGGGTCTCACTTTGTTGCCCAGGCTGGAGTGCAGTGGCTCAAACATGGTTTGCTGCAGCCTCAACCTCCCAGGCTCAAGCGGTCCTGCTGCCTCATCTTCCGAAGTAGCTGGGACCACAGACATGCACCACCACGACCCCAGCTGATTTTTGCAGAGATGGGTTTCGCCATGTTGCCCAGGCTGGCCTTGAACTCCTGGGCTCAAGTGATCCTCTCACCTTGGCCTCCCAAAGTGCTGGCATTACAGGTGTGAGCCACCACACCCGGCCCGAGTGAGCCATTCTTATCTCTTAGGGAATGGTGGGAACCCTCCTGGAATCTATGTTCTTAGATACCACCCAAGGGCCAACCTTGAAGCAGGCCTTTCCAAGGATTGCAGTCGAGGCCTGCTCTGTTACTGTTTTTCTGCACGGTGTGCAACACCACACAGATGCCCAGTTTCCACCAAGGTCTGTGGATGGCAGGATAATTTTGAGGAACCTCCTTTTTCGCTAACACTTCCTTCTTTTGTTTACACTCTTCACATTCTCTATTGAGTCTGGATTCAAGATGATTAATCGTGAATATTGTTGTGCATGATTTTGGGGGTTTCGTCCTTGTGAAATTTTGAGGTGGCAGATTTGACATTCTACTTTAAACTCATCTTGGTGGTACTTTTCTTGACTCACCACCTAAGGGGGAATAAATAATGAAGAAAGAATAAAAATAGTGTTATCAGTCACATTTGGGCCTCGGTTAACTTGTTCAGCATCACTGATTTCACATCAGATCTGAAGCTCTGTCAATCATTCCACTATCAATTCCACTCTGGTCTTGCCTCAAATCGAGGCTTCGATTAACTGTTCCCTGCCCTTTGTCTGACTTTGAACCTGTGTGTCTGTCAACTACTTTACCATCAAGAGCCTCTCTGGGCCAGGCGCAGTGGCTCACACCTGTAATCCTAGCACTTTGGGAGGCCAAGGCAGGCGGATCACGAGGTCAGGAGATCGAGACCATCCTGGCTAACACGGTGAAACTCTGTCTCTACTAAAAATACAAAAAAATTAGCCGGGCGTGGTGGCACGTGCCTGTAGTCCCAGCTACTCGGGAGGCTAAGGTAGGAGAATCACTTGAACCCGGGAGGCGGAGGTTGCAGTGAGCCGAGATCGCGCCACTGCACTCCAGCCTGGGCGACAGAGCGAGACTCTGTGTAAAAAAAAAAAAAAAAAAAAAAAAGGCTGGGCTCGATGGCTCACACCTGTAATCCCAGCACTTTGGGAGGCCAAGGTGGGCAGATCATGAGATCAGGATATCGAGACCATCCTGCCCAACATGGTGAAACCCCATCTCTACTAAAAATGCAAAAATTAGCTGGGTGTGGTGACGCGTGCCTGTAATCCCAGCTACTCAGGAGGCTGAGGCATGAGAATCACTTGAACCCAGCAGGCAGAGGTTGCAGTGAGCTGAGATCGCGCCACTGCACTCCAGCCTGGCGACAGAGTGAGACTGTCTAAAAAAAAAAAAAAAAAAAAAAAAAAAAAAAAGGCTCTCTGGTCTCAGAATGAAGCTGGGCCTTTGTTAACTATTACCCCACTGGTGTACCACTGGTTAAATCTCAAACCAGGGCTATTGTATAATATTTCACTAGCAATTGGCGTCTGATCTGACCTTGAACGAACTTGGGCTTCTATTAACTACTGTATTTTGTGATCGGTGCCCTTTTGCTCCATTCCAGCCTCGAGGACCCTCAGTCCTGACGTTGCATCTGGGCCTCTGTTAATTATTTCACCACCAATGCCCTTATGGTGTCAATTCCAGTCTGCACTTCTGTATTAACGGTTGTACCACTGGCTGGGCACAGTGGCTCACGTCTGTAATCCCAACACTTTGGGAGGCCAAGGTGGGCAGATCACCTGAGGTCGGGAGTTCGAGACCAGCCTTACCAACATGGAGAAGCCCCGTCTCTACTAAAAATACAAAATTAGCCAGGCGTGGTGGTGCATGCCTGTAATCCCAGCTACTCGGGAGGCTGAGGCAGGAGAATTGCTTGAATCCAGGAGGCGTAGGTTGCAGTGAGCCAAGATCGCGCCATTGCACCCCAGCCCTGGGCAACAAGAGTGAAACTCCGTCTCAGAAAAACCCCAAACGACACCACCATCACCAACAACAAAACAGTTGTACCATTAATGCCCATGGAGTCTAAACTTAAGCCCAGGCCTCTGTTAACTAGTCTACTATCATTGCCTCTTTGGTCTGATCTCAGACCTGGGCATCTCTTTTTTTTTTTTGACACAGAGTCTCGCTCTGTCGCCCAGGCTGGAGTGCAGTGGCGCCATCTCGGCTCACTGCAAGCTCCGCCTCCCGTGTTCATGCCATTCTCCTGCCTCAGCCTCCTGAGTAGCTGGGACTACAGGCGCCCACCACCACGCCTGGCTAATTTTTTTGTATTTTCTAGTAGAGACGGGGGTCTCACCATGTTGACCAGGATGGTCTTGATCTCCTGACCTCATGATCCGCCCGCCTCGGCCTCCCAAAGTGCTGGGATTACAGGTGTGAGCCACCGTGCCCAGCCCTGGGCATCTCTTAATGTTTCTTTCACCAGTACCTATGAGCTCAAACCCAGGCACTTTATTTATTTATTTATTTATTTATTTATTAAGACAGAGTCTCACTCTGTTGCCCAGGCTGGAGTGCGGTGGCACGATCTTGGCTCACTGCAACCTCTTGCTCCTGGGTTCAAGTGATTCTCCTGCCTCAGCCTCCCGAGTAGCCAGGATTACAGGTGCCCGCCACCAAGCCCGGCTAATTTTTGTATTTTTAGTAGAGATGGGGTTTCACCATGTTGGCCAGGCTGGTCTCAAACTCCTGACCTCAAGTGATCCTCCTGCCTCGGCCTCCTAAAGTGCTGGGATTACAGGCGTGAGCCACCACGCCCGGCTGACCTTCATTTGATATTCTAGCTTAAAAGTCCTTCTGGTCTCGAATCAAACCTGGACCTCGGTTCAGTTTTCATCCAACAATGCCACATGGGTCATGCCTTGTCTTCTTTTTAACTATTCAACCTTCAGTCTCCTCTGATCTGACTTTGAATGTAGGCCATTTTAACTCACACCATCAATTGGTGTGATCTCAAATCTGGTCTACTGTTAAGCATCAATGTTCTTCTGGTTTGTTCTCAAAATCTGGGTTCTCTTTTCTTTTTTTTTTTTTCTTTTCTTTTTTTTTTTTTTCAGACGGAGTCTCGCTCTGTTGCCAGGGCTGGAGTGCAGTGGCTTGATCTCGGCTCACTGCAGCCTCCGCCTCCCAGGTTCAAGCGATTCTCCTGCCTCAGCCTCCCGAGTAGCTGGGACTACAGGCGCATGCCACCACGCCCGGCTAATTTTTGTACTTTTAGTAGAGACGGGGTTTCACCATGTTGGCCAGGATGGTCTCAATCTCTTGACCTCGTGCTCTGCCCTCCTCGGCCTCCCAAAGTGCTGGGATTACAGGCGTGAGCCACCGCGCCTGGCCACTGGGTTGTCTTTTCTAGTCATTCCACATTCAATATCATCCTGGTCCCTAATCAGAGCTCTTCCACTATCCTTGCTCTCTAGTCTGTCTGATTCTTAACCAGGACTTACATTTCCTATTTCATATTTAAAGATCTACTAGTCTAGTTAGCCAACCCAGCCATTTAACTATCCCCAAATCCTTCCACTCCAAGCCTTCTCAAACCAGTCTTCTGTTAAATACACCACCAACTCCCATCTGGTTTGACCTTGAATCTGATCCTCTGACAACTGCTCCATCGCCACTGTCCTGTGGATCTGTCATTGAACTTGTACAGTTATCTCTTCCAACACCAGTGCCCCTAGAGTGTGAACTCAAACCCCAGGCTCTGTTAAGTATTCTAGACTTGAGTCCACTCTGAACTGACCTCAAACCTAGATATTAATTCGATTGTCCTCATCCCTTTTTCTCTGGTCTGACCCTAAACCAAGGTCTCTGTTAACTATTACGCCTGGAATGTTCCTCTAGTCTGAGTTCAAGCATTTGCTAACTATCCCAATATAAAATCCCACCTCTTTGTCTAGATATTTAACAGAATAATTAAAGCAGAACTCATTAAAAATCCTTGCCCCTCTTACTTGACCTCAAATCTGGGTGTCTTTATTCTATCATCAGTGCTTTTCTTGTCTATTATTGAACTCTCTGTGTTAACTCTCCTAACATCAGTGTCCGTATCTGACTTTAAACGATGGTCTCTGTTCATTCTTCCACTATAAATTCCTCTCTGGTAGTGTTGCCTTCCACACAGGCCTCTGATAAAACTACCATTGTTAATGCCCCCTTAAACAAGGACTTTGGTTAGTGAGTTTACCATCAATACCTTCCCGTTTTATTTGTTTTATTTTTATTGAGACAGAGTCTTGCTCTTGTCACCCAGGCTGGAGTGCAGTGGCACGATCTTGGCTCACTGCAACCTCTGCCTCCCAGGTTCAAGTGATTCTCCTGCCTCAGCCTTCTGAGTAGCTGGGATTACAGGTGCGTGCCACCATGTGTGGCTTTTTTTTTTTTTTTTGAGATAGTCTCGCTGTGTTGCCCAGGCTGGAGTGCAGTGGCACGATCTCAGCTCACTGCAACCTCTCTTTCCTGGGTTCAAGTGATTCTCCTCCCTCCGCCTCCCGAGTAGCTGGTATTACAGGCATGCGCCACCATGCCCAGCTAACTTTTGTATTTTTAGTAGAGACAGGGTTTCGCCATGTTAGCCAGGCTGATCTCGAACTCCTGACCTCAAGTGATCCACCTGCCTCAGCCTCCCAAAGCGCTGGGATTACAGGGGTGTGCTATCACGCCCGGCTGATACCTTCCTGTTTTAAAGCACTGACCCTGGCATGTGTTAACTACTCCATCACCCATGCCCTATTTTCTGACCTTGAACTTGGACCATTGTTTTGTTTTTGAGACAGAGTTTATTTATTTATTTTTGTGACGGAGTCTTGCTCTGTCGCCAAGGCTGGAGTGCAGCGGTGCGATCTCAGGTCACTGCAACCTCCGCCTCTGGGGCTCAAGTGATTCTCCTGCCTCAGCCTCCCAAGTAGCTGGGACTACAGGTGAGCGCCACCAGGCCTGGCTACTTTTTTGTATTTTTAGTAGAGACAGGGTTTCACCATATTGGCCAGGCTAGTCTGGAACTCCTGACCTCAGGTGATCTGCCCGCCTCAGCCTCCCAAAGTGCTGAGATTACAGGCGTGAGTCACCGCACCTGACTGGACAATTGTTAAGTGTCTCTATATCCATGCCTCTTCGGTTACACTTTAAACCTGGGCTTATGGCAAATACTTCAGCATTAGTGGCCTTCAGATCTGAACTCAAATATAGGAGATTAAATTACTGGACTTATAAGGACTTCAGAGTGGTCACTATTAAGGAAATGCAGACTGCAGTCAGGATATAATGGGGTGAGAGACTGCAGTGTGGACAAAAGTGTTCACAGAAATAAATGTGAGTTCTGGTGGAGTCACAGACTGGGGTATGGACACTCCTATGATCTATACCTGACACTGTGTGACACCAGGAGTTTCTGCACCCTGCTCTGTGTGACACCAGAAGTAGTCATGTCCCAGTATGTATGTGGCCAGGAGTGTCCACATTCTAGTCTTTGTGGCCTGAGGATTGTTGGCATCCTGGTCCCTGAACCCATAAGTTCACACTGCAATCTGTGTGACCCATAAGTGTCCAAATTCCTGTCTGTGTGACCCTAGAAGTGTTCATATCACAGTCGATATGAGTATCTATACCTAGTCTGTCTGACTCCAGCATTTCCAAACTGCAGTCTGTGTGACTCATGGGGCTCACATCCCAGTCTGTTATCCCAAGTATGCCTACACCCAGCCTGTGTGACTCTCAGAGCATCGAAACCCATTTGTGTGATCTCAGAAGAGTTCACATCCTATTCACAAAGGAGAGAATAGATATTCTTTCATTTCTGCTGCTGATAATTAGAGAAATGTAAATTCAATTTTTTTTTTTTTTTTTTTTTTTGAGATGGAGTCTCGTTCTGTCGCCAGGCTGGATGGAGTGCAGTGGTGTGATCTCGGCTCACTGCAACCTCTGCCTCCCGGGTTCAAGCGATTCTCCTGCCTCAGCCTCTCGAATAGCTGGGATTACATGCGCCTGCCACCACACCCAGCTAATTTTTGTATTTTTAGTAGAGACGGGGTTACACCATGTTGGCCAGGATGGTCTCGATCTCTTGACCTTGTGTTCCACCCACCTCGGCCTCCCAAAGTGCTAGGATTACAGGCGTGAGCTACCGCACCTGGCCTCAACTGTATTTTTTTTAACCTAAAGGTAACCACAAAGGAATTAAAAACAGGGATAGGTTGGCGCAGCAGCTCACACACCTGTAATCCCAGCACTTTGGGAGGCTGAGGTGGGTAGATCACTTGAGGCCAGGAGTTTGAGACCAGCCTGGCCAACACACTGAAACCTTGTCTCTACCAAAAAAATACAAAAATTAGCCAGGCATGGTGGTGTGTGCCTGTAATCCCAGCTACTCAGGAGGCTGAGGCAGGAGAATCGCTTGAACCTGGGATGCAGAGGCTATGGTGAGCCGAGATCATGCCACTGCACTCCAGCCTGGGTGAGAGTGAGACTTTGTCTCAGAAAAAAAAAAAAAATGACAAGGGCACTCAGACTGAATGAATACTCCCAAGAAACAACCAAATGATATCTGAATCAATATGATTCAGAAAGTTTTTTTAATGATGCATTAAAATGCATGAGAAAAGTAAAGAGACAGAGAAAACAGCAGTTGCAATAGAAATTCAAGTAAAATTAGGGAAAAAAACATTAGACAGTCAAAGAGGACCCTTTTTATTGATGAAGGGCATGATCAACATTGAAAATACAAGTCTTGAATTCCTGTATTCCATACAAGAGACCGAATCTTTAGCTAGAGAAATGGAAGACAGCCAATTGAATCCTAGCCACACTCATGCATATGGTCGGATCAAATTGAGGAGTCTTCACAGTAGACACTAAAAATTGAAATGGGCCTATCAATTAGGTTTAGTGGACAATGGAGGAAAAGCGAGGAAGTGGACACATGGTTTACCCATTTTCTCACCCTGGACCCAAGAAAGGATACTTTGGTGACCTTGGGTGTTCTCTCTTGCAGTGAATATAAGTGGCTACAGTACAATGTTGAGCGCTCCTATGAGACCTTGACATGACTACACTAAGTTCATTTTCAGGTGCTTATTCAAAGGGGAAGTCACTGATGGCAAATTCTACCTCACAGCCTCATCTGTATAGAAAAGATGTGCCATGATCATGCCACTGCACTCTAGCCTGGGCAACAGAGTGAGACCTTCTCTCTAAATAATAATAATAATAAATTCCAAAACAAAACAAAACAACAACTTATAGTGGCCATAAGCTCAAGACCACAATGCAATCATCGTGAGAAATTAGTACTCAATTATACAGAAGAAGCCATTAAGCCCCTCCTACCACAGCTAACTGAGGTTCCGGCTGGTGGCTCTGGGGCTTTGTCCTCCATCTGTCCATGGTGATGCTCTAGCATTTCATAACAGGGTTGGTCTGGTCAGCTCTCAACACATCAACATAACTTACTCTTGCATCCGAGAGATTATTCAAGTGCCAAGTACCATCACTTTCTTCTTCTTTTTTTTTTTCCTTGAGACAGAATCTTGCTCTGTCACCCAGGCTGGAGTGCAGTGGCGCCATCTGGGCTCACTGCAACCTCTGCTTCCCGGGCTCAAGTTATTCTCGTGCCTCAGCCTCCCGAGTAGCTGGGACCACAGATGCATGCCATCACGCCCAGCTAATTTTTGTATTTTTAGTAGAGACAGGTTTTCCACATAGGCCAGGCTGGTCTCGAACTCCTGGCCTCAAGTGATCCACCCACCCTGGCCTCCCAAAATGCTGGGCTTACAGGTGTAAGCCACCACGACTGGCCATTTTCAACTCTTCATTGTTGAGTTTTTCTAAGTTAAAACAACCTGTTTCTTGAGCTATGCTGCATATTACATATTTCAGGAACTCCCCACCGACTGATTTCCCAGCTCCAGAAACATGCAATCCATCTGCTATTCCACTGGGCTTTCTGCTTTCTTCTTTATTTTAGGGATGGGGGAGGGTCTCACTGTGTTGCCCAGGCTGGACTTGGCCTCCTGGGCTCAAGAGATCTTCCCACCCCTGCCTCTCAAGTAGCTGGGACTACAGGTGTGAGCCACTGTGCCCAGCTTTTTGATATCTTGATTCCCTCAGAACCAGGTGGAAACATGTTCTGAATAAAAGCCAGTCCTGGGTTTTCTTGCTCTACTCACCGGCTTGGTTGTGTTGGGCTGAGCCTTATAGAACACAGTGCTGGAGACCTTCTCAGGGTCACTTCCTGTACCCTTGACTTTGAGCTGCAGCCCTCTGGTTTTCTCAGGTGAGCTTTCTTGACTCTTTCCACTACTCTTCAGCTGATAAACAAAGTGACCATTCCACTCATGTGCTTTCCCCTGGGGTAACTCCTGGTGGATGCAGTGTTGGGACCCCTTAGTTTCACTGGGCAGTGTCACAGGGCAGGCTCTTTAGAAGCAGAATTTGAGCTGGAGTTTGGGGCACAGGAGGTTTATCAGTTGATGTAAAGGGAAGGAGGAGGAAGCAGGATCGGGCAGGGAGAGAGCTGAGTATGATGCAAGCTACACAAAGCCTTGGCCAGCCCAGCAGGGAGCTCTGGAGCAGGGATGGTGTGGCAGAGTGTTTTGGGGTAAAGGGCATGAGCTTGGGGAAGTGGCTTTCTGCAGACCCTGATGGAGCTGACATCTGGAGGCTGCCTGCCCACCGCATTCCCTGCAGCTGCGCGGAGAGCCTTTCCTTGAAAGGGGGTCTCAGTGGTGCACTTTTTTTTTTTTTTTTTTTTTGAGACAGAGTCTTGCTCTGTTGCTCAGGCTGGAGTGTAGTGGCATGATCTCTGCTCATTGCAACCTCTGCCTCCCAGGTTCAAGCGATTCTCATGCCTCAGCCACCCAAGTAGCTGGGATTACAGGCGTGCACCACCACACGTCTCTACTGTTTTTAGTAGAGACGGGGTTTCAGCATGTTGACCAGGCTGGTCTCAAACTCCCGATCTCAAGTGATCCACACGCCTTGGCCTCCCAAAGTGCTGGGATTCCAGGTGTGAGCCACCGCACCCAGCCACTGGTGCACATCTTTGTCTCCCACTGTCAGGAAAGGTATGGGGAGGGGCTGTGAAAAGAAATGGGTGGCCACTGGGTAAGTAACTGGGGACCCAGGGAAAATCCTGTTACTCCCATGACTCGCCCACATGGTCCTGAGCTAGTCACTTTACCACCCTGTGCCTCAGTTTCCTCAAGACTCAGTTGAGGGTTGGGGAGTATAAGTATATCCATTCATTCTTCTGACCTATATTGACTGAGTATCTACATGTGCCAGGCACTGTGCCAAGTTCTAACAGTCAACAAGGCACACAAAACCTCTGCCCTCAGGGAGCTGACATTGCCAAGAACCCCTCAAATCTATCCAGAGACCCAGACTGAGGGCAGATGTCACCCCTGGCCTTGCTTGCAATGATGGTGATGCACAGTGAGCACCGTGGCCTCGTTGCATATTCAGACAGATGACAGCCTGACGTGGAAGCTGAGGAACTAATCAGTGGCATCCACATGGTAACAGGAAGGAGGGAGCCACTGTGGGTCCTTGAGCAGGAGCACAGAGATATCAGTGCAAAACTTCAGAAGGGCAATTCCAGCAGCAATCAATAGAAAAAGACCTTTTTACTGCATGTCACCCTGCTCCTTAGGTGAGTCAAATTAGGGCAAATAGACAGCCAAGGCCAGGCCACCCTGTCTGTCCCCTGTTATATTTTTGGTTTTGGTTTGTTTATAGCTGAGTTATTCCCTAGTGGTGGCAGTGATGATTGGGAATTTGGCTTTCCGATCTGACCATTTGGTGACTTCTGGGAATGAATGAACGGATGTTGGCAGAGAACAGCAGAAGTCAGGCATGTTAGCCTGTGTCTCTTGAATCTCTTGCCCTGTGGCTAACCATGTGAAAATGAAGCATTAAGCTCCCTCTGTGGCTGCAGTCAGACTCCTGCGGTGAGTGAGTAATGTTTTCCCGTCTCTGGAGGGTGTCCATACATTATTTTGTAACATCACTTGAATTAAAGGAACTCAGTTCTGATTGGCTGATAGAGATAAATAAGCACTTATACAAATCAAATATTCCTAAAATTTAGGAAAATGAGGAAATCAGACTTTTTAAATGGCTGTCCTCTGTAGTCCAGGAAGAAATTGAACTTTTAGTACCGTAAATGCACTAGACTTGAAAAAGATTCCTCCTTCAGAAACTAATTCAGAGACTTTAAGAATCCAAGTTCTCATACTTAAGATAATCTTTGGCAAATGACACTAGTTTAATTATTTGAGTTTAATAAAAATGGTATAGGACGGGTGCAGTGGCTTACGCCTGTAGTCCCAGCACTTTGGGAGGCCAAGGTGGGAGAATCTCTTGAGTCTGGGAGTTTAAGACCAACCTGGCCAACATGGCAAAACCCTGTCTCTACCAAAAATACAAAAAATTAGCCAGTAGTGGTGGTGTGCGCCTGTAGTCCCAGCTACTCAGGAGGCTGAGGTGGGAGGATGGTTTGAGTCTGGGAGGCAGAGGTTGCAGTGAGCTGAGATCATGCCATTGCACTCCAGCCGGGGTGACAGAACCAGACCCTGTCTCAAAAAAAAACAAAAACGAAAACAAAATTATGCTATTATTAAGTAATTATCCTGTAATTATTATGGATGCTTTCTCTCTGATTTGTTAGTGTTAAGTATAATACAAGTGTGCATATATTTATCTATTTAAGTTTGTGTTTTCCTAAATTGATGAAGGTTTACTGATCAAATAAGCTACCACTTCTCCATAATGTTGAAGATTACAAAAAATGTATCCTTGCATTTGACTAAAATAAATCATTAATCTAATAAGTTTATTTCAACGTAATTATGTTTTGTAGTACGTCATCTTGAAGATAACTTCCAAGATCTTTAGGTAATTGAAAATTCTGACTGATACTCAATTGACTTAATTAATGGATGTTCACTGGATGCCCAGAGCATTTCTAAGTAAGGAAGAAAATGGAAACACTGATTACTAAGCACAATTTTAAATTTGTATAATTTTGCTTCTTATTATTATTTTTAAATTTAATTCAATTTATTTTAATTGAGACAGGGTCTTACTTCATCGCCCTGGCTGGAATGCAGTGGTGCGAACACAGCTCATTGTGGCCTTGACCTCCCGGGCTCAAGCGATCCTCCCACCTGAGCCTCCCAACTAGTTGGGACTACTGGCGCACGCCACCAAGCCTGGCTAGTTTTCGCTTTTTGTCTTTTGAGACAGGGTCTCGCTCTGGTTGCCCAGGCTGGAGTGCAGTGGCCTGATCTTGGCTCACTGCAGCCTCGAACTCTCAAGCTTACGTGATTCTCCCACCTCAGCCTCCCGAGTAGCTGGGACAACAGGCACACACCACCACACCCAGCTAATTTGTGTTTTTTGTTGTTGTTGTTGTTGTTGTTTGAGATGGAGTCTCACTCTGTCTCCCAGGCTAGAGTGCAGTGGCGTGATCTCAGCTCACTGCAAGCTCTGTCTCCCAGGTTCACACCATTCTCCTGCCTCAGCCTCCCGAGTAATTGGGACTACAGGTGCCTGCCACCATGCCCAGCTAATTTTTTGTTGTTGTTGTTGTTGTATTTTTAGTAGAGATGGGGTTTCACCGTGTTAGCCAGGATGGTCTCAATCTCCTGACCTTGTGACCTGCCCGCCTCGGCCTCCCAAAGTGCTGGGATTACAGGCGTGAGCCACTGTGCCCGGCCTAATTTGTGTGTTTTTTTTAGAGGGTTTCACCATGTTGCCCAGGCAGGTCTCGAACTCCTGAACTCAAGCAGTCTTCTCGCCTCAGCTACCTGAAGTGCTGGGATTACAGGCCTGAGCCACTGCACCCAGCCATATTTTTGTATTTTTTGTAGAGACGGGGTTTCGCCATGTTGCCCAGGCTGGTCTGGAACTCCCAAGCTCAAGCAATTCACCTGCCTCGGCCTCCCAAAGTGCTGGGATTACAGGCGTGGGCCACTGTGCCTGGCCTGCTGCTTATTTGTATGTGCTACAGAGAGGCCCTGTTTTGGGGTCTATCAATCAACATGTCCATTTTTGCCACATCAAGATGTCATATAAGGGATGTGGGCCATTCTAGGGAGCTGGTTTAAGTGTAGCCCTGAGCTTGGCTAGTTGACTAAAATGACATTTCACAATTATCCATACCTTGGTGAAGTCAAAGTTAGTTCTATTTAATCTCTTAGGGCTTATTAAAGACCCCAAAGAGCTTTGATTTACATGGGTTATGGCTATTGATACTTAATGGGTTAGAAATTAAAACAGAAAATTGTAAATATTTATTGAGTCATAGTAATAACAAATGCAGTAACATGTTTAACATAAAGAATATCTTAGGGCCGGGTGCAGTGGCTCATGCCTGTAATCCCAGCACTTTGGGAGGCTGAGGTGGGAGGATTGCTTGAGGCTGTAGTCAGACTCCTCAGGTGAGTGAACAATATTTTCCTGTTTCTGGAGGGTATCCATAAATTATTTTATGAAGTCACTTAAATTAAAGAAACTCTGTTCTGATTGGCTGATAGAGATAAATAAGCACATATACAAATCAAATATTTCTAAAATTATAGGAAAATTAGAAAATCAAACTTTTTTTTTTATTTCCTGGGCAACATAGAGAGACCTTGTCTCTACTTTTAATTTTTATTTAAAAGTAAAAAAAGTTGGGTGTGATGGTGCATACCTGTAGTCCCAACTACGTGGGAGGCTGAGATGGGAGGATTGCTTGAGCCCAGGAGTTTGAGGCCATAGTGAGCTATGATGGTTGCTACTACACTCAAGCCTGGAAGACAGAGCAAGACAAAACAAAACAAAACAAAAACATATCTTGGTATTACTATGAAATCAGTTCTGACCTTTGGGCCCCTGACATCTGTCTTCAAGTAAAGTGTCAGTTTGTTCCATGATATGAAACTTGGAAAGTGAATGTTATTTGCCTTGGTTGATAACACCTGAGTTATGGAGGAAGCTATTCAATGTATTCATGTCTTAGGTTTGTTTCCTTGGCTTACAACATACATGGTGATTTTTTTTTTTTTTTTTTTTTGAGACAGAGTCTCGCTTCTCTGTCGTCCAGGCTGGAGTGCAGTGGCGCAATCCTGGCTCACTGCAACCTCTGCCCCCTGGGTTCAAGCGATTCTCCTGCATCAGCCTCCCGAGTAGCTGGGACTACAGGCACGCGCCACCATGCCCGGCTAATTTTGTATTTTTAATAGAGACGGAGTTTCACCATGTTGGCCAGGCTGGTCTCCATCTCCTGACCTCGTGATCCGCATGCCTCGGCCTCCCAAAGTTCTGGGATTACAGGCGTGAGCCACCGCGACCAGCCCGTTATTCTTTACTTTATATTTAATCTGCCTAGAGAGCAAAGAATGTTTTACTAGAATAGTTTTCTGTGCTTTATTTTGGCTTTAGTATGTCCTTAATTTTTTGGGGGGGGGCGGGGCACGGTGCGGACAGAATCTTGCTCTGTCACCCAGGCTGGCGTGCAGTGGTGCCATCTCGGCTCATTGCGACCTCTGCCTCTCAGGTTCAAGCAATTCTCCTGTCTCAGCCTCCCGAGTAGCTGGGATTACAGGTGCGTGCAACCACGCCTGGCTAATTTTTGTATTTTAATAGAGATGGGGTTTCACCAGTTGCCCAGGCTGGTCTCGAACTCCTGGGCTCAAGTGATCACCCCCCTTGGCCTCCCAAAGTGCTGGGATTACAGGTGTGAGGCACCGTGCCTAGCCAATTTTTTTTTTTTTTTTTTTTTTTTGGAGATGGAGTGTCGCTCTGTTGCCCAGGCTGGAGTGCAATGGCGCAATCTCAGCTCACTGCAACCTCCGCCTCCCGGGTTCAAGTGATTCTCCTGCCTCAGCCTCCCAAGTAGCTGGGATTACAGGCATACACCACCAGGCTCGGCTAATTTTTGTATTTTTTTTAGTAGAGATGGGGTTTTACCATGTTGGCCAGGCTGGTCTTGAACTCCTGACCTCAGGTGATCCACCCACCTTGGCCTCCCAAAGTGTTGGGATTACAGGCGTGAGCCACTGCTCCTGGCCTTGTGCCTGGCCTATTATGTCCTTAATTTTTTTGTTTTGTTTTTTGTTTTGAGACAGAGTCTTGCTCTGTTGCCCAGGCTGGAATGCAGTGGTGCGATCTCGGCTCACTGCAACCTCTGCCTCCTGGGTTCAAGCAATTCTCCTGCCTCAGCTTCCTGAGTAGCTGGGACTACAGGCGCCCGCCACCATGCCCGGCTAACTTCTTGTATTTTTAGTAGAGATGGGGTTTCACCATGTTAGCCAGGATGGTCGTGATCTCCTGACCTCATGATCCGCCCACCTCAGCCTCCCAAAGTGCTGGGATTACAGGCGTGAGCCACGGCGTCCAGCCCTGTGTCCTTAATTTTTGAAGAAAAGAAATACAAAGAAAAAAAATTTCTCTCTTAAGTGATTTATAATCATGTTACTCTCTATCTGTATTTTTATGTTTTATTGTCACTTTGGTCACCATTATTGTTTCTCGAGTACCTATAATACTATCTTACTCAAGTGTATAAAACTCCTCTGAATTTTTCTTTTTTCCTTTTTTTTTTTGAGATGGAGTCTCACTCTTGTCACCCAGGCTGGAGTACAATGGTGTGACCTCAGCTCACTGCAACCCCTGCCTCCTGGGTTCAAGTGATTCTCCTGCCTCAGCCTCCCGAGTAGCTGGGATTACAGGTGTGAGCCACCATGCCCAGCTAATTTTTGTATTTTTAGCACAGACGGGGTTTTACCATGTTGGCCAGACTAGTCTCGAACTCCTGACCTCAGGTGATCTGCCTGCCTCAGCCTCCCAAAGTGCTGGGATTACAGGCGTGAGTCACCGCGCCTGGCCTTCTTTTTTTTGAGAGGGAGTGTCTCACTCTGGCGCCCAAGCTGGAGTGTAATGGCACGATCTCGGCTCACTGCAACCTCCACTTCCTGGGCTCAAGCAATTCTCCCACCTCAGCCTCCCGAGTAGCTGGGATTCCAGGCACGTGCCACCACGCCCAGCTAATTTTTGTATTTTTAGTAGAGACGGGGTTTCACCATGTTGGCCAGGCTAGTCTTGAACTCCTGACCTTAGGTGATCTGCCCGCCTCAGCCTCCCAAAGTGCTGGGATTACAGGTGTGAGCCACCTTGCCTGGCCAAGCCACCATGCCTGGCTTAGGTTTTCATTTTTATCTTCCCCAAAGTCAGACCTAAATATAGAAAAAAATAAAGTTTAACTTTCATGATCTCCTTTGTACCTAAAACTATCTTTGAGATTTCACACAGGATCCTAGAAAGTTACAAGGATCAGTTATTTCACTTTATTTAAAAAGGATGCTAGATACCGGGTGTGGTGGCTCATGTCTGTAAACACTTTGGGAGGCTGAGGCAGGCAGATCACATGAAGCTAGGAGTTCTCGCCAACATAGTGAAACTCTGTCTCTACTAAAAATACAAAAATTAGGCTGGGCGTGGTGGCTCATGCCTGTAATCCCATCACTTTGGGAGTGAGTCCGAGGCAGGCGGATCACTTGAGGTCAGGAGTTTGAGACCAGCCTGGCCAACATGGTGAAACTCCATCTCTACTAAAAATACGAAAATTAGCTGGGCATGGTGGTGTGTGCCTGTAGTCCTAGCTCCTCGGGAGGCAGAGGTGAGAGAATTGCTTGAACCTGGGAGATGGAGGCTGCAGTGAGCCAAGATCATGCCATTGTACTCCAGCCTGGGTGATAGAGTGAGACTCCGTCTCAAAAAAAAAAAAAAAAAAAATTAGGCCGGGCATGGTGCCTCATGCCTGTAATCCCAGCACTTTGGGAGGCTGAGGCAGGCAGATCACTTGAGGTTAGAAGTTCGAGACCAACCTGGGCAACATGGGGACACCCCATTTCTACTAAAAATACAAAAATTATCCTGGTGTGGTGGTGGGTGCCTATAATTCCAGCTACTCGAGAGACTGAGGCAGGAGAATCTCTTGAACCCAGGAGGCAGAGGTTGCAGTGAGCCAAGATCACGTCACTGCACTCCAGCCTCGGTGACAAAGTGAGACTCTGTCTCAAAAAAAGAAAACAAACAAACAAACAAACAAAAAGAAAGTATATGCTTTATCGGAAGTTCCTGGAGATGTGTGCCCTTGCTTTTCATAATAATGTTGCAACTTAGAGGAAACACTGAATGAAACTCTTATGAAATATTTCCTGGGCAGGGCAGTGGCTCATGCCTGTAATCCCAGCACTTTGGGAGGCCAAGGCAGGAGGATCACTTGAGCCCAGGAGTTCAATACAAGCCTGGGCAACACAGTGAGACCCCGTCTCTACTAAAAATTAAAAAAAAAAAAGTAAACGGGCATGGTGGCATGAACCTATACTCTCAGTTACTTAGGATGCTGAGGTGGGAGGACTGCTTGAGCCTCGGAGATCATGGCTGCAGTGAGCTGAGATTGTGCCATGGCCACAGAGCAAGACCCTGTCTCAAAAAAAAGAAAAAAGAAATATTTTCATTGAGTTTTCCTGTACTCATCAGAGTCCTGGTGGTGCTTTGCTTGATGATATTAGACAACAGCGGTATAGAGTATTATTGGTTATACATAATAATAGGTTATTATTGTAAATGCTTACTTGCTCACAGCCTTCTTTAATTTGAATCTGACATCTTCTAGGCCAGTGACGCTCAGTGCACATCAGACTTACTCATAAGGTTTTATTAAAATACAGATGTTTAGATTCTACTCCAAACTGAATCTCGTTATTTTATATTTTTGGTATATTATGCATGCTATGTCTCAGGATTATTATATACTATATACAAGTTTTTTTTTTTCTATATACTATATACAAGTTTTTTTTTTCTGGTTGGACGTGGTGGCTCATGCCTGTAATCCCAACACTTTGGGAGGCCAAGGTGGGCAATGACTTGAGCCCAGGAGTTCGAGACCAGCCTGGGCAACATGGCAAAACTCAGTCTCTACAAAATAGTACAAAAAATTACCTGGGCATGGTGGCATATGCCTGTAATCTCAGCTACTGGGGACGCTGAGGTGGGAGAGTTGCTTGAGTCCATGAGGTCAAGACTGCAGTAAGCTGTGATTATACCACTGCACTCAAGTCTGGGCAACAGGGCGAAACCCTGTCTCTAAAAAAAAAAATAAAAGTAAAAATAAAGATTTTTTCCTCTATAAGAATGTGTTCATCCATATTTATAAATGAGAGGTAGCATTCACAGATGTCTTTGAAAATAAACTTTGGCCAGGTGCAGTGGCTCATGCCTATAATCCCAGCACTTTGGGAGGCTGAGGCAGGTGGATCACCTGAGGTCAGGAGTTGAAGACCAGCCTGGCCAACATGGTGAAACCCTGTCTCTACTAAAAGTACAAAAATTAGCTGGGCGTGGTGGTGGGTGCCTGTAGTCCCAGCTAGTTGGGAGCCTGAGGCACAAGAATCACTCGAACCAGAGAGGTAGGGTTGCAGTGGGCCGAGAGCATGCCACTGCACTCCAGCCTGGGAGACAGAGTGAGACTCTGTCTCAAAACAAACAAACAAACAAACAAACAAACAAAAACGGCGGGGCACAGCGGCTCATGCCTGTAATCCCAGCACTTTGGGAGGCTGAGGCAGGTGGATCACTTGAGGTCAGGAGTTCAAGACCAGCCTGGCCAACATGGCGAAACCCCATCTCTACTAAAAATACAAAAAAATTAGCCAGGCCTGGTGGCACGCACCTGTAGTCCCAGCTACTTGGGAGGCTGAGGGAGGAGAATTCCTTGAACCTGGGAGGCAGAGGTTACAGTGAGCCGAGATCGTGCTACTGCACTCCAGCCTGGGTGATAGAGCAAGATTCCATCTCAAAAAATAAATAAATAAAAATAATTAATCATTATCTTTAGAGACATTTTGTCTAAAAAAATTATTAGGAGTGGCTTAAAACTGCAAACATTTTTATCTTACAGTTTCTATAGGTGTGGGATCTGGGTGCAGCTTTGCTATTACTAATAGATAGTTCTGGCTCAGGGTCTCTCATGAAGTTGCGTCTAGGGCTACAGTCATCTGAAGGCTTGACTGGGGCTGGGGGTGTCTGCTCCCAAGAAGGCCCACTCACCTGGCTGATGGCTGGTGTTGGCTATTGGCTGGGGTGCTTCAGTTCTCCTCCATGTGGCCTCTCAGTCTCCAGGGCCTCATTTTTTTCATATAGCCTTTCTAATTGATGGCTGGGCTCCAGTGAGAGAGAGAGAGAGGGATCTTTTTATAAACGAATCTCGGAGGTGATATCTCATCATTTCTACTATATTCTATTTGTTTTGAGTCACAAAATCCAGACCACACTCAAGGTGGGGGGCACAGACACCAGGATGGGGAATCATCAGGGACTACCTCAAAGGCTGACCACAGCATTGCCCCTAAAATGTATGGGGCCCCAGACAAGTATTTTTTGCAGGGACTCTGTCTATATAAACAATTTAAATACAAAATGTATTACAAGATCATGAGTCCATATGAGGTATTGTGATTTATTGATGAAGATTTTAATTTATTTATTTTAGAGATGGGGTCTTGCTCTGTCACCCAAGCTGGAATGCAGTGGCGTGATCTCACCTCACTGCAGCCTCAAATTCCTGGGCTCGAATGATCTTCCCACCTTGGCCTCCAGAGTAGCTGGAATTATAGGCATGATGCCACTATGCTCAGCTAATTAAAAATTTTTGTTGTTGTTGTTGTTGGTAGAGATAGTGTCTTGCTTTTGGAGGGTAAAGGTTTAGAACAATGTGTCGACCCATTGTGAAGTGAAATAAATAAATAAATAAATAAATAAAATAGAACAGTGTGTATGTCTGGGTGTGGTGGCTCATGCCCATAGTCCCAACTACTTGGGAGGCTGAGGTGGAGCCCAGGGTTGAGAAATGTTCAAGGCTGCAGTGAGCCATGATGGCACCACTGCACTTCAGCCCGTCTCTAAAAAGAAAAATTTTTAAATGAAATAATGCTATAGCTGTCATAAATTTGTAGGTACTAATTAATAGAGTGGCAAGATGCAAAAAGTATAACCTCTGGGAAATGTAATAAATAAATGATGGAAATATACCAGAAGCAGGAGGCTTTAACTTACCTTTGTCAGCAAACGACAGCTCTAGTAGACAAAAGCAAAAACAGTATAATTAATAAAGCTATATCAAATTCTCTTTTCTTAAAATCATGAATACATCTTTTAGTCAGTCAGCAACTATGGAACATTAGTAATCACTGGCCATAATATTAGGCCACAAAGAAAAGTTTAATAAATTCCAAAAAGTAGAATGGATGCAGACCACATTCTTTGACCACAATGCAATAAACATAAACATGGACTTTTTCCTTTTTATTTCCCTTTCTTTTTTTTCTTTTCTTTTTTTTTTTGAGACAGAGTCTCACTCTGTCACCCAGGCTAGAGAGCAGTGGTGTGATCATGGTTCACTGCAGCCTCTGCCTCTTGGGCTCAAGTGATTCTCCTACCTCAGCCTCCTGAGTAGCTGGGACTACAGGCGAGAGCCACCACGCCCAGCTAACTTTTTGTATTTTTTTGTAGAGACAGAGTTTTGCCATGTTGCCCAGGCTGGTCTTGAACTCCTGAGCTCAAGCAATCCTCCTGCTTCGGCCTCTCAAAGTACCGGGATTACAGGTGTGAGCCACCAGGTCTGACCAAACTTGGATTTTTTAAAACAAAAATAAAACCACAAAACTCCAATAGCTCAGGGAAAAAAGATTTAGCTCTCTCACGTTTTATAATATCCAGTGCTGTCAAGAGTATGAGGAAAACTGATAATATATAACAGGTGGCAGTATAAAATTCAGCAAGCATTTTAGAAAAAGTTTCACAGTGTTTATCAAAGTTTTACATTTATATACATTTTGATCCAGGAATTTTTTTTTTTTTTTTTTTTGGCTAGGAATTTGCTCTTTGTGTGTTGGTTGTTTTTTTTTTAATTTTGTTTTTACTTTGTAAATTTACTTAAAAAAATAGCTGTCTGCATATTTTTAATGGACAAGTAAACCAAAAATATATAAACAGCTATTTATAAAGGGGTAAATAAAAAAAGATAAAATAGTTTCTTATGGGTGGAGGGAGAGGGAAGAAGGTTGAGGAGACAAGGATAGAAGCTAGATTTATCTAAATATACCATATTATTTTTATTATTATTATTATTATTTGAGATGGAATCTCACTCTGTCGCCCAGGCTGGAGTGCAGTGGCACGATCTTGGCTCACTGCAAGCTCCGCCACCCGGGTTCACGCCATTCTCCTGCCTCAGCTTCCTGAGTAGCTGGGACTACAGGCTCCCGCCACCAAACCCGGCTAATTTTTTTGTATTTTTAGTAGAGATGAGGTTTCACCGTGTTAGCCAGGATGGTCTCGATCTCCTGACCTCGTGATCCGCCCTCCTTGGCCTCCCAAAGTGCTGGGATTACAGGCGTGAGCCACTGCGCCTGGCCCATATTATTATTAATCTTTTGAATATACTATACTATTATTGAGAACCATGCAAACACAGTATCATTGTATAATCATTATTATATAAAATTATATATTATTTAAAAACTGCATCATATCAAAAGGAAGTTATAGATTACTGGGGTCATATCAAGCAAGTTTCAAAGGCTCCCATTGGCCAAAGATGGAGCAATTTGAGCATCAAAAAGAACAATAACTGCAATAGATTGAAATACATCACCTAGCTCTCAGGGCAGAATGATGCCACAAAATCTCCCTGGCCACCTTTGGAGGATGCTAGTGAAACAACTCATTCTGAAAACTGATAAAGAGAGAGACAAAGTAACTGACTAGATAATTGATTAAAGAATTATTATTTTTGAGATATGATCATGATTTACTGCTAACTTGTTAAAAGTTCTTATCATTTGAGCCAGGCGTGGTGGCTCACGCCTGTAATCCCAGCACTTTGGGAGGCTGAGGCGGGCGGATCACAAGGTCAAGAGATGGAGACCATCCTGGCCAACATGGTGTAACCCCGACTCTACTAAAAATACAAAAATTAGCTGGGCGTGGTGGTGCGCACCTGTAGTCCCAGCTACTCGGGAGGCTGAGGCAGGAGAATTGCTTGAACCCGGGAGACGGAGATTGCAGTGAGCCGAGATTGCACCACTGCACTCCAGCCCGGCAACAGAGCGAGACTTTGTCTCAAAAAAAAAAAAAAAAAGAAAAAGTTCTTATCATTTACAGCAACATCTTGAGAGATTCATGGGTAAAATGATGTAATATCTGGGTTTTGCTTCAAAATAATCCAGTGGGGATGTGGGTAGAGGACATAAAAGAAACAACATTGGCTGTGAATTGATCAGTGTTGAACTAGGTGATGACTACATGGAGATTTATTGTATTGTTCTCTCTACTTTTTTATACGCTTGAAATTTTCCATAACAGAAAAATAATTTTATGGAGGCAAAAGCTGTAAACAGTGTTCTATGCCTATATTGAGAGTATGACTCATGACTTTTTTTTTAAAAAAAGCCAGACCTGACCTTAAAAATTTCTTTTAATTTAATTAAAAAAATTTTTTTTAGAGACAGGGTCTCACTTTGTTGCCCAGACTGGAGTGCAGTGGTTCGATCATAGCTCATTGTGCAGCCTCAAACTCCTGGGCTCAAGCGATCCTTCCACCTTAGCTTCTTGAGTAGCTGAGACTACAGGCACGAACCACCACACCCAACTAATGTCTTTATATTTTATATTATTTTATTTTAATTTTATTTTACTATATTTTATTTATTTGTTTGTTTTGAGACAGGGTCTTTGCTCTGTCACCCACACTGGAGTGCAGTGGCATGATCTCAGCTCATTGCAGCCTTGACTTCCTGGGCTCAAGTGATCCTCCCACCTCAGTCTCCCAAGTAGCTGGGACTACAGGCATGCACCACCACACCTGGCTAATTTTTAAAAAATTTTGGTAGCGATGGGACCTCAACATGTTGCCCAGGCTGGTCTCAAACTCCTGGACTCAAGCAATCCTCCCTCCTCAGCTTCCCATAATGTTGGGATTAGAGGCATTGAACCACTGCACCTGGCCTATTTTATTTTTGAAAATAGAGACGGATTGTGTGTGTGTGGGGGGGGGGTCTCCCTGTATTGCTCAGGCTGGTCTCGAACTCCTGGTCTCAAGTGATCCTTTTGGCTTCCCAAAGTGCTGGGATTACATGAGCCACCACTCCTGGCCACTGTGCTGGGTTTAATTGTGGAGAACTATAACTAAGCATTGTCTTTAAAAAACGAGTACATTGGCCGGGCGCGGTGGCTCACGCCTGTAATCTCAGCACTTTGGGAGGCGGAGGCGGGCGGATCATGAGGTCAGGAGATCGAGACCATCCTGGCTAACACGGTGAAACCCCGTCTCTACTAAAAATACAAAAAATTAGCCGGGCATGGTGGCAGATGCCTGTAGTCCCAGCTACTCGGGAGGCTGAGGCAGGAGAATGGCGTGAACCCGGGAGGCGGAGCTTGCAGTGAGCCGAGATAGCGCCACTGCACTCCAGCCTGGGCGACAAAGTGAGACCCTGTCTCTTAAAAAAAATAATAATAATAAGTACATTTTGGGCCGGTTGCAGTGGCTCACATCTATAATCCCAGTACTTTGGGAGGCCGAGGCAGGCGGATCACCTGAAGTCAGAAGTTGGAGACCAGCCTGGGCAATACAGAAAACACCGTCTCTACTAAAAAAATAAAAACTAGCCAGGCATGGTGGCGGGCGTCTGTAATCCCAGCTACTTGGGAGGCTAAGGCAGGAGAATTCCTTGAACCTGGGAGGTGGAGGTTGCAGTGAACCCGGATCATGCCACTGCACTCCAGCCTGGGAGACAGAGGGAGACTCCGTCTCAAAAAAAAATTAAAATTAAATTACAATAAAAAAAGAACATTTTGGCCTACAATTCCTGACAAAGATGGAATGTGGGCAAATGCATGATGACCTGGATTATTTCTGGGAGAATTGTAAAGAGTTTCTGTAGTCAGCAGAAATGCTTTGAATACTTTCCATATATTAGTTCATTAATCCCCCATGAAGTAGGTACAAGTAGGGGAAACTGAGGCACAGGGAAGTTGACTAATTTGCCCAGGGTCACAAAGTGAGTAAGTGGCAGAACCGCTATTTGAACTTAGCTGCGCACATAGTGCTTTAATCTTCAATCAGCGAGGATCGTCAAGTTGGCTGCTGGATCTTTCTGGGTCTTTTTTTCATTACCTCGCCTTTCATGTTGTTTGTCCACATAGCTTGAGGCTTTATCACAGATTCCTCTTGGGGGCAGTGTTGCTCCAGAAATGCCGGGAAACTCCGCTATCCCTCACTCCACCCCTAAATATACAGCATCTCCTCCCGCCCTTAGGCTCTGAAAAAAATGCCGCGGAGCCAGAAAGGCTGCAGAAAGCCGGGTGTGACCACTGGCTCTGTAGCCAACCTGTTCCCTGCTGCTGCTGCTGCGGCTGCAGTCGTTTGGTTTCCTCTTTGAATCTGAGATGATTCTGAGGTCTACACTGCAAACTCTTGGCATACATCATTTCTAGAATTCCATTCCTACTCGACTTAGGCTCTGTGAGTCTGCACTAGTTCGCGGCACGTTAGATCGCGCCCATTTCCCTTATTGGCAAGTTGTCAAGCTGAGGAAGCTCGAGGCCTGGAGGAGGGCATCTCCAGCCACCAGCCATGAGGCCCAGGGCCTCAGGCACCTTCTGGCCTCCGGGTGGCCTCCTCTATTCGCTGACCCAGACACTAGTCCAGTGGTTCCCAAAGTGGGGTTCCCTGGCAGGCAGCAGCTGCCTCGCTGGGAATTTATTAAAAATGCACATTCCCGGGCCCCACCGAATCAGAAGCTGTGGGCCTGGGGCCCAGCAGTTGGTGTTTTCAGAAGCCCTCCAGTGGACTCCAATGGTTCCTAGAGTCTCAAAAGCACACTGGGCTAGGCCAGGTGTACCAAGAGAGAAGTAGCTTTTTGGCTCAAGTCCTCACAGGAATGGTCAGAGAGTCCCCATCAGTCTATCAGTGTGCACCATACAACGCTCACAGAGGGACACACGTGTACCCGTGTGCATGCGTCCCTGTATGGACTCCAGTGGGAGGGGGAGGGACAGTTTTGCCTTGTGGTTTTGTCACTCGCCATTGGAAAATAGCCCTTTCCCCTACTACCAAATAGCTTCCCACTGTTTTCTATTCCCTTTACTTTCATTTCAGAGAGTGTTTTCTCTTCTGTTTTTTTGTTTGTTTGTTTTTTGTTTTTTGAGACAGAGTCTCACTTTCTCACCCAGGCTGGAGTGCAGTGGCGCGATCTTGGCCCACTGCAACCTCCGCCTCCGGGATTCAAGCAATTCTCCTGCCTCAGCCTCCTAAGTAGCTGGGATTACAGGTGCCTGCTACCATACCCACCTAATTTTGTACTTTTAGTAGAGATAGGGGTTTTGCCATGTTGGCCAGGTTGGTCTCGAACTCTTGACCTCAGATGATCCACCTGCCTCGACCTCCCAAGTGCTGGGATTACAGGCATAAGCCACTATGCCGGGTCTCTCTTCTCTTTGGAAAAGTCATCCACGTTGGTTCCAAGTTTTTCAGAAAAGAGGGAACTACATTGTAGAAATAAATGGCAAACAGACACCCAACACCCAAGGAATAATTTCTCATCTCTGTCCTTTCAATGTGTATATTTCTAAATGTCCATGTTTATATTTACATAAATTTTAAAAAAAGGTTTACTTGTACGTGTCATTTTGTTTTTATCTTAAATTTTTGTGTTTTTAATTTTGGTGATATATCATTTTGGTTGTACTTTTTCACTTCTGTACATACTGTTACATAACATGCAGTTTTCCAGTAACACTAACTTGTGAATGCATATTTTACAATTTTATTTGTATTTATTTATTTATTTATTTACTTTTGAGACAGTCTCACTCTGTCTCCCAGGCTGGAGTGCAGTGGCTTGATCTCGGCTCCCTGCAACCTCCACCTCCCAGGTTCGAGCAATTCTCCTGCCTTAGCTTCCCGAGTAGCTGGGATTACAGACCCGCCACCATGCCTGGCTAATTTTTGTTTTTTTAAGTAGAGACGGGGTTTTACCATGTTGGCCAGGCTGGTCTCAAACTCCTGACCTCAGGTGATCTGCCTGCCTCGGCCTCCCAAAGTGCTGGGATTACAGGCATGAGCCACCGCGCCCGGCCCCCCACCTTTTTTTTTTTTGAGACTGAGTTTCCATCTTGTTGCCCAGGCTGGAGTATAATGATGCGATCTCAGCTCACCGCAACCTCTGCCTCCCAGGTTCCAACGATTCTCCTGCCTCAGCCTCCCCAGTAGCTGGGATTACAGGCATGCGCCACCACACCCGGCTAATTTTGTATTTTCAGTAGAGACCGGGTTTCTTCATGTTGGTCAGGCTGATCTCAAACTCCCAGCCTCAGGTGATCCGCCCACCTCTGCCTCCCAAAGTGCTGGGATTACAGGCATGAGCCACCGTGCCTGGCAGGATAGAAGCCATTTTAACTGGGGTGAGATGGTATGTCATTGTAGTTTTGATTTGCATTTCTCTGATGATCAGTGATATTGAACACCTTTTCTTTTGCCTGCTTGTCATTTGTAGGTCTTCTTTTGAGAAATGTCTATTGAGATCTTTTGCCCACTTTTTGATCAGATTATTAGATTTGTTCCTCTAGGGTTGTTTGAGCTCTTTATATATTCTGGTTATTAGTCCCTTGTCAGATGGGTAGTTTGTGAATATTTTCTCCCATTCTTTGGGTTGTCTCTTCACTTTGTGGATTGTTTCCTTTGCTGTGCAGAAGTTTTTTAACTTGATTTGATCCCAAACCATTTTTGCTTTGGTTGCCTGTGTTTGCCAAATTCATTTTACAAGGCCAGCATTACCCTAATACCAAAGTCAGACACTACAAGAACACTACAGCCAATATCCCTGATGAACATAAATGCAAAAAGCCTGCACGAAATACTAACAAAATCCAACAGCACATTAAAAGGATCATACATCATGACCAAATGGGATTAATCCCTAAAATGCAAGGATGGGTCAACATACATAAATTAATAAATGTGATATACCACATTAACAGAATGAAGGATAACAATCATCTCAAAAGATTCAGAAAGAGTATTTCACAAAAATTCAATGCCACTTCATGATAAAAACTCTAAATAAACTAGGTATAGATGGAATTTACCTAAGCATAATAAAGGCCATATATGCCTGGCTAATTTTTGTATTTTTAATAGAGACGGGGTTTCACCATGTTGGCCAGGCTGGTCTTGATCTCCTGACCTCAAATGATCCTCACCTCGGCCTCCCAAAGTGTTGGGGATTACAGGCGTGAGCCACCGCACCCGGCCGCAATTTTCTTCTAAGATAAAAAAGTTTACATAAGGGTTCTCTGGGATGGAAACAAAAGTTGGACAGAGCCAGGATTATTTTAATAAAATACAATTAATAGGAGTTGTGATAAATGAAATGATGCCCCACAAAACTGCCCATGTCTTAACCCCCAGGTTCTAGGAATATATTATGGTATATGACAAAGAATAGAGGCTGTAGATAAAATCAAGGATGATAATCAGTTGACTCTAAAATAAAGAGATTAATTTGAATTATGAGTTTGGTGTCTACAGCCATACCACCCTGTATGCACCTGATCTTATCTGAATTATAAGTGTGAGCCTAGGGTAATCACAAAAGTTCTTAAATGTGAATGAGAGGCTAAGAAAATGAATGCTGTGATATGAGAGTCAGTCAGATTTTTAAAAAAATTTTTTAAATTATGTTGGGCTGGGCACGGTGGCTCACGCCTATAATCCCAGCACTTTGGGAGGCCAAGGCAGGCGGATCACCTGAGGTCAGGAGTTTGAGACCAGCCTGGCCAACATGATGAAACCCCATCTCTACTAAAAATAGAAAAATTAGCCAGGCGTGGTGGCAGGTGCCTGTAATCCCAGATACTTGGGAGGCTGAGGTAATGGAATTGCTTGAACCTATGAGGCAGAGGTTGCGGTGAGCCGAGATCACGCCATTGCACTCCAGCCTGGGAGACAAGAGTAATACTCCGTCACAAAAAAAAAAAAAAAAAAAGAAGAAGTATGTATACACGGCCAGGCACGGTGGCTCACACCTGTAATCCCAGCACTTTGGGAGGCCAAGGTGGGTGGTTCACTTGAGGTCAAGAGTTCGAGACCAGCCTAGCCAACATGGTGAAACCTTGTCTCTACTAAAAATACAAAAATTAGCCAGGCATGGTGGTGCACACCTTTAGTCCCAGCTACTAGGGAGGTTGAGGTAAGAGAATTGCTTGAATCCGGGAGGTGGAGGTTGCAGTGAGCCGAGATTGTGCCACTGCACTCCAGCCTGGGCGACAGAGAGAGACTCCATCTCAAAAAAAGAAAAAAAATATATATATATATACACACACACACAATTATTCTTAGAATATATATATATACTATGTATATAGTGTAAAAATAATGCTAAGACTACTTTTGAAAATTTATGTAATAGAATTAATCAAGAATTTTATGAGATAAAAAAGTGATGATTTTGAACATACAATAAATAACATTTATGAGGTAAAGTCTGTTTTTTTTTATTTTAATTTTTTTTTTTTTTTTGAGACAGAGTCTCACTCTGTCGCCCAGGCTGGAGTGCAGTGGCGAGATCTTGGCTCACTGCAAGCTCCACCTCCCGGGTTCACGCCATTCTCCTGCCTCAGCCTCCCAAGTAGCTGGGACTACAGGTGCCCGCCACCATGCCCGGCTAATTTTTTGTGTTCTTAGTAGAGATGAGGTTTCACCGTGTTAGCCAGGATGGTCTCGATCTCCTGACCTCGTGATCCGCCCACCTCAGCCTCCCAAAGTGCTGGGATTACAGGCGTGAGCTACCGCTCCCGGCGTAAAGTCTATTATTTTCAGATATTCAAAATATGTTTCTCTTTTGCAATTTACATTATTATATTCCACTTATGTTTTCATTGAAAAATGCATTGGAATCTTGACCCTCAGCTTCCTCATTTTCTTCGTCGTCTTCACACTTCTTCTGTAATGCAGGCCTGAGCCCACAGACCTGACCATTTATCACCTGGTCTTCATCCACAGTGATCCTCATTACTCTGGTGTCACTGTTGTCTCCAGGTCTGCCTGAGTCACTGTGTTTTCAGAATGACTTCAAGTGTAAAGGGTTTTTTTTACCTGAACAAGATGATGAGAAGTTTCTCCATCTGCACCACTTGCCTCCTGAGTGTGCTTCAGACCATAATCATCAGCCCCAGAAGCTCTTGGTTGGTGAGGTTTAACCATAAATCCACCATTTTCACCTGTCATTTCTTGTTGTTTTTACATTTTCTCAGTTTTTTTTTTTTTTCAGTAGTAATCTCATCTTGTGCACTGTGGGGTCTTCTAATGTGACCCTGAGCAATCTTCTGCATACCAGTAAAGACTGTTCACTTTTCCACCATGAACTCCATCATCAGAAGACTGTTTCTTACTCTGTTTCTTACTCCAGATATATTTTTCTTATAGGAACAATGCTGCTTTCAAGTGCATACAGGGTGGTCCTTTTGTTCAGGCACCAGAAGAAATTCTGATACTTTCACAGCACCAGCCTCTCCCCAAGACCTTCCCCAGAGAAAAGTGCCACTCAGACCATCCTGCTGCTAGTGAGTTTCTTTTTGGTCATCTACCGGGTCGATTTCATCATCTCATGCACCTCAACCTCATTATGGGCATATGACCCTGTTGTCCTGGGTGTCCAGAGGCTTGTCAGTCTTTTGGTCCTACTCAGATCTGATAAGAGGATAATCAGTGTGACACAAACTGTGAGACAGAAGGTTAACAAGTTATTTTATTGAAAATAGATTATTCTGTCACCAGTTAAATTACCTAAGTAGTACAGAACTTGCTATTTAATTTAACTTAAATGTATGGATTTACACTTTCAATATGTCTAAATACTTTTGAAACAAATGCTGCTAATTCTCTGTGGGTTTTTTTTTAGTTTAACATACATGATGGATAGATATTCCCATATGTTTACAAGTGTCTTCTTTTTCATTTTGATTTTTAGGCCTTAATATAGAAAACATTTTTATTTCTTTTTGAAGTATAATATTAAGAATATCCTTCTGGTAATATAATCTCTCTGTCTTCATATTTTTGAGAATGTTTTATTTTTATTTATTAAAGATATTTGACTAAATATTAAAATCTTACACTCAATATTTACTTCTCCTTGTTCTGGCTTCTATCAAGGCTGTGTGGATGGTGCCTACAAATTTGTGGCTTACCTCTGTTTTTTATCTCCCTACTTTTAAGATTTTTCTTTCTTTTTAGTGTTATACAGCTTGACTATTATTTCTGTATAAATGATCACCTGTATTTACCTTTTTTTTGAAAACTATGTACTTCTGAATTCGAGAATTTTTTTCTGGCTTTTAATTTTACAAAATATTATTTCTTTTTAAAATTACATTTATGTATTATTCTTTGTATATATTTCAGTGAAACAATTGAATATACTTTATTCCTTCTAATCTTTGTCTTTATAGATCTATAAATATATTTACATTTTATATCACTTTACTTTTATTAGCATCGATTTTCTTTCCTTAATCTTCCAGTGCACTATTTCTCTCATTAGCTTATTCTAAGTTAATAGTTTCCCAATACAATGTATATTGAATTTATAGATTTTTATTTCTCATTTATTCAATTTACAGTTAGCTCTTTCCATGGATGCTCTTCAATTTTAAAGTGTCTTCCTCTTTAAACATTATTTTTGTCTCTTATTTTATCACTGAATTGACGTAAACATTTTAAATACAATTCCAATTATTATTAATTTATGTAGCATCCAATTTCTTCTTACTCTAAATTGTGGTAGCTTATTTTGTGTGTGTGTGTACTTCATAACTTATAATTTAGCTGTCATGATTGGGAGATCTTTCCCTGTAAATGTCTTCAATCAGTATATTTATTTGTTCTACTTAACCTGGCACAATATTATCAGTTTTGCCTTGTGATCAGCCATTGGCTTCTCACGTTGATAAAGCCTTTGAATCTTTTCTTGACTCATTTGTGTTCCTGGAAAGTTCTGATATTTTTCCTTTCAGCCCCGTTGGGCATTCTAGAGATTTTTGTAACTTTTGATGCACAAACTTTCACATTGCACACATAAAATATTTTAGTTATGTATTGCTACCACACATCAGCATCTTATGAGAAATCTTGAGTCTCTTTACTTGAAACACCCCCTCCCCAATATACAGTATGATACACTGATGTGTAGAATGTGATTAGTTTATTAATCATATGTGAAAATATTAGTAGCTACATATGGCCAGAATAGATTTTTCTCTCTATAAATGTAAGTTAGTATTGGTAGAATTTGTTATGCGATATTTGGTTCTTTGGTTTCAGTCTCAATGCTTTCTTCTTGGCATTTCATTGACTCTGTAAATTAACCTCAGCATCAATTTTCTTTTAAATTCAATAGTTATTCAAATTGATCAAAAATTAAACCTGTATGTAACTAGTTATCACTTGTGGGTTACACTTTAATTGACAGTTTCTGATGTCATTTCACAGTGTCTAGAATATAGGACCTATTGGAGATCTACTTTCATGAAATTACTGACATAATTTTGGGTCCAAAATTTCAAAATTTAAATATTTTTATTTGGAATTTGAAAATAATTTATATGCTCTTTTTACTGGCTAATAATGCTATTCATTATAATCTGATATTCAAACTGTCTAAAAAAGTTAACAATCATTGATTTATTTGTGTATATACAGTTTATTTCTATGACAGTTTTAATGTCACCTAATATTATTTTTAATGTTTCAATTTCTCATTTAAATACATTTTGTGTTGTTTAGTTTAATCTCATTCAATCTGTATGTGCAAATGGCTTAGAAAAAAAAGGCCATATATGACAAGCCCACAGCTAACATCATATAGTCAACAGTGAAAAACTAAAAGCTTCTCCTTTAAGATCAGGAACAAGGCAAGGATGCCCATTCTCACGACTCCTATTCAACATAGTACTAGAAGTCCTAGCCAGAGCAATTAGGCACGAAAAAGAAACAAAAGGCAGCTGGGTGCGGTGGCTCACACCTGTAATCCCAGCACTCTGGGAGGCCGAGGCAGGCGGATCACGAGGTCAGGAGATCAAGACCATCCTGGCTAACACAGTGAAACCCTGACTCTACTAAAAATACAAAAAATTAGCCGGGCGTGTTGACGGGAGCCTGTAGTCCCAGCTACTCGGGAGGCTGGGGCGGGAGAATGGCGTGAACCCAGGAGGCGGAGCTTGCAGTGAGCCAAGATCGCGCCACTGCACTCCAGCCTGGGTGACAGAGCAAGACTCTGTCTCAATAAATAAATGAAAAAGAAAAAAAAAAAAGAAATAAAAGGCAACAGGCCAAGCGCAGTGGCTCATGCCCATAATCCCAGCACTTTGGGAGGCTGAGGCAGGCTGATCACTTGAGGTCAGGAGTTCCAAGACCAGCCTGGCCAACATGATGAAACCCCATCTCTACTAAAAATACAAAAACTTAGCCAGGCGTGGTGCCACACGCCTAAAGTCCCAGCTACTCAGGAGGCTGAGGTGAGAGAACTGCTTGAATCCGGGAGGCAGAGGGTGCAACTCCAGCCTGGGCAACAAAGCAAGACTTCATCTCCTAAATAAATTAATAAATAAAAGGCAACCAAATAAGAAAGAAAAAAAAATTACCTGTTTGCAGATGATAGAATCTTATATCTAGAAAACTCTAAACACTCCACAAAATAACTGTTAGAACTAATAAACAAATTCACAAAATAACTGTTAGAACTAATAAACAAATTCAGTAAAGTTGCAGGATACAAAATCAACATTAAAAAATCAGTTGTGCTGGGCACGGTGGCCCACACCTGTAATCCCAGCACTTTGGGAGACCAAGGTGGGTGGATCACCTGAGGTCAGGAGTTCGAGACCAGCCTGGACCACATGGTGAAACCCTGTCTCTACTAAAATATAAAATATTAGCCGGGCTTGGTGCTGAGTGCCTGTAATCCTAGCTCCTCAGGAGGCTGAGCCAGAAGAATTGCTTGAACCCGGGAGGTAGAGGTTGCAGTGAGCCGAGATTGCACCATTGCACTCCAGCTTGGGCAACAAGAGCAAAACTCTGTCTCGAAAAAAAAAAAATCGGTTGCATTTCTATACACTAACAATGAACTATCTGGAAGGGAAATTAAGAAAATAATTCCATTTACAATAGCATCAAAAAATAAAATACTTAGGAATAAATTTAACCAGAGGTGAAAGACATGTACACTAAAAACTATGTAATATTAATTAAAGAAATTGAAGACAATACCAATGAACAGAAAGACATCCTGGGCTTGTGGATTGTTAGACTTAATATAGTTAAAACGTCTATACTGCCCAAAGCAGTCTACAGATTCAATGCAATCCCTATCAAAATCTCAATGACATTTTTTACAGAAATAGAAAAAAATCCAAAAATCCATGTGGATCTACAAAAGGCCTCATAGCCAAAACAATCTTGAGAAAGAAGAGCAAAGCTAGAGTCATCACACTTTCTGATTTCAAAATCTATCACAAGCCTTCAGTAATTAATACAGTATGCTACTGGCATAAAAACAGACAGACATAGAAACCAATGAAACAGAATCAAGAGCCCAGAAATAAACCTCACATATATGGTCAACTAATCTTTGACAAAGGTGCTCTGAATACACAAGAGGAAAAGGATAATCTCTTCAACAGATGGTATAGGGAAAATTTGATATCCACATGCAAGATAAGGAAATGGACCCTTATCTTACACTACACACAAAAATAACTGATTTGGAATTTATTTTAATTATTCCATTATTTTAATAAAGAAATTTATTTTTAAATAAATGTAAATAAATACATTTTATTTTATTTTATTTTATTTTATTATTATTATCATTTTTTTTGAGACAGATTCTCACTCTGTTGCCTAGGCTGGAATGCAATGGCGTGATCCCAGCTCACTGCAACCTCCGCCTCCCAGGTTCAAGCGATTCTCCTGCTTCAGCCTCCCGAGTAGCTGGGATTACAGACATGTGCCACCATGCCTGGCTAATTTTTTGTATTTTTAGTAGAGACAGGGTTTCTCCATGTTGGTCAGGCTGGTCTCGAACTACCAACCTTAGGTGATCCTCCCACCTCGGCCTCCAAAAGTGCTGGGATTACAGGCGTGAGCCACTGCGCCCGGCCTACATTTATTTTTAAATAAATGGATTTAAATGTAAGACCTGAACCTGTAAAAATGGGACACCTGTATAGGGCATTAACCATGAATAGAGCTTGCAGGACTGGAAGTTGCTCTGGGTGAGTCAGTGTGTGAGTGGTGAGTGAATGGGAAGGCCTAGGACATTCCTGTACACTACCATGGACTTTATAAATTCTGTACACTTAGGCTACACTACATTTATTTAAAATATTTTTCTTTTTTGGGCCAGGTGAGGTGGCTCACGCCTGTAATCCCAGCGCTTTGGGAGGCCGAGGCGGGCAGATCACCTGAGGTCAGGAGTTTGAGACCAGCCTGACCAACATGGAGAATCCCTGTCTCTACTAAAAATACAAAATTAGCTGGGTGTGGTGACACATGTCTGTAATCCCAACTACTCGGGAGGCTGAGGCAGGAGAGTCGCTTGAACCCAGGAGGCAGAGGTTGTGGTGAGCTGAGATCGCACCATTGCACTCCAGCCTGGGCAACAAGAGCGAAACTTCGTTTCAAAAAAAAAAATTCTTCTTCTTATTTTTTTATTTTTATTTTTTGAGACAGTCTCACTCTGTCTCCCAGGCTGGAGTGAGGTGGCACGATCTGGGCTCACTGCAACCTTCGCCTCCAGGGTTCAAGCGATTCTCTTGCCTCAGCCTCCCGAGTAGCTGGGATTACAGGCACCCGACACCACGTCTGGCTAATTTTTGTATTTTTAGTAGAGACGGGGTTTCACCATGTTGGCCAGGCTGGTCTCGAACTCGTGACCCCAAGTGATCCATGTGCTTCGGCCTCCCAAAGCGCTGGAATTACAGGTGTGAGCCACCGCACCCGGCTCATTTAAAATGTTTTTCTTGGCTGACTCTGGGCACACTACCTATGAGTTAGCCCTGCTTCTTAAGCAGCAGTACCATTCAAACAATTAAAATTAAAAAAAGAGAGAAAAAGAAATTTTAAAAAATTTCTTTCTTCGATAATAAATTAACCTTTGTTTACTGTAACTTTATGGACTTTTTAGTTTTTAAAAAACTTTTTGACTCTTTTGTAATAATACTTGGTCTAAAATTAAAAACATTTTGTATAGTTGTACAAAAATATTTTCTTTCTTTATATCCTTATTGTATAAGTTTTTCTATTTTTAAAAATATTTTACATATTGCTTGATCCCAGGAGTTTGAGACCAGCCTGGGCAACATGGTGAAACCCCATCCCTACAAAAAATTAGCTGGGCGTGGTGGTGCACACCTGTAGTCCAGGCTACTAGGGAGACTGAGGTGGGAGGACTGCTTGAGCCGGGGAGATTGAGGCTACAGTGAGCTGAGATTGCACCACTGCACTCCAGCCTGGGTGAAAGAGTGATACCCTGTCCTCTCTCTCTCTCTCTCTCTCTATATATATATATATATATATATATATAGCTATATATCTAGTGTATATATATGCTATATATAGGTATGCTATATATATAGTATATATATGCTATATATATATATATATTTTAACATTTTAAACTTTTTAGTTAAAACTGAGACAAATGTACACATTAGCCTAGGCCTACATAGGGTCAGGATCATCAACATCACTGTCTTCCACCTCTGTATCTTTTCCCACTGGAAGGTCTTCAGGGGCAATGACAGGCGTGGAGCTGTCATCTCCTATTCTAGAATGTTTTCTGAAGACCTGCCTAAGGGTGTTTTACAGTTAACCTTTTTGTATACATAAGGGTACACTCTAAAATAATGATTAAAACTATGGCACAGTAAACACATAAACCAGTAACAGTTGTTTATTATCATCAAGTATTATGTACTATACATAATTGTATATGCTATTCAGTATTTTTATTTTATTTTATTCTATTCTATTCCACTCTTATTTTATTTTATTATTTTATTGGAAACAGGGTCTCACTCTATCGACAGACTGGAGTGCAGTGGCCCAATCCTAGCTCACTGAAGCCTCAATCTCCTGGGCTCAAGTGATCCTCTCACCTCAGCCTCCTGAGTTGCTGGGATTACAGACACCTGCCACCGTGCCTCGCTACAGTACTTTTATAGGACTGGCAGCATAGTAGGTTTGTTTACACCAGCATCACCACAAACACGTGAGTAATGTGTTGTGCTATGGTTAGATGATAGGATTTTTTTTTTTTTTTTTTTTTGAGACAGAGTCTCACTCTGTTGCCCAGGCTAGTGTGCAGTGGTGCAATCTCGGCTCACTGCAACGTCTGCCTCCCGGGTTCAAGCAATTCTCCCTGCCTCAGCCTCCTGAGTAGCTGGGATTAAAGGCATGTGCCACCACACTTGGGTAATTTTTGTATTTTTAGTAGAGATGGGGTTTCGCTATGTTGGCCAGGCTGGTTTTGAACTCCTGACCTCAAGTCATCCACCCGCCTCGGCCTCCCAAAGTGCTGGGATTATTGGCGTGAGCCTATATTCTGGCCAGATGATAGGAATTTTTCAGCTGTATTATAATCTTATGGGACAACCGTCATATATGTGGTCTGTCATTGACAAAAACATCATCATTTGTTGTATGACTATGGCATGATTCCACTTATATGAGGTATCCAGAGTAGTCAAACTCATAGAAACAAAACACTAGGATGGTGGTTGCCAGGGGCTGAGAGGATGGGGAAATGGGGAGTTGCTGTTCAATGGGTATAAAGTTTCAGTTATGCATGATGAGTAAGTTCTAGAGAGCTGTTTAGAGCACAGGGCCTATGGTTTACAATACTGTATTGTACACTGAAACCTTTATTAACTGGGTAGATCTCCTGTTAAGTGTTCTCATGAGAGAAAGAGAGGTGGGAGAGGGAGAGAGAGAGAGAGAGAGAGAAAGAAAGAGAGAAGGAAGGAAGGAGGGAGGAAGGGAGGGAGGAGGGAAGAAAGGGAGGGAAGTAGGGAGGGAACGAAGAGAGAAGTAAGGAAGGGAGGGGAGAAAGGAGGGAGGGAGGGAGGGGGAAGGGAAAGAGGGAGAGAGGGAAGAAAGAAGGAAGGGAGGAAGGGAGGGAGGAGAGAGGAGGAGGGAGAGAGGAGGGAAGGAAGCCCAAAACCAGGACAGAGCAACAGGCTTTATCTTACACCAGTGGCCACAGCAGCACCAACCAGTGTGTGCCTGGAAGATAAGCCCAGGGCTTTGCCTCATGTCAGAGATGAGAAACAAGCACTGGGCATGCTGCTGTCACCACCTTTCTCCTGACCAAAGAGGGTTGACTTCCTCCAGGACGTGCTATTAGAGCACCAGGCGCCGTAGCTCACACCCGTAATCCCAGCACTATCAGAGGCTCAGGCAGGCAGATGGCTTGAGCCCAAGAGTTCGAGACCAGCCTGAGAAATTTGGTGAAACCCCATAAAAAATGAACTAGGCGTGGTGTGGTGATGCTCGCCTGTAGTCCCAGCTACTTGGGAGGCTGAGGTGGGAGGATCACTTGAGCCCAGGAGGTCAAGGCCACAGTGAACCATGATCACACCACTGCACTTCAGCCTGGGTGAGAGAATAAGATCCTGTCTTTAAACAAAACAAAACAAAAAAAACTGCTATTACAGTTATAAGAAGCTTTTCTATGGGTCTTCACAGAGAAATATCTGATTCTCTTGGCTTTAAATATAACTTTCCCAGGCTCTCTCAGATGGACCGTGGTTCCTGTGCTCTTAACCTGTTTCCCTCCAAATCATCGCTATAAACAAGCAAGGTGCAGGCCAAACCAATTCCTTCTTTCTTTCTTTTTCTTTTTTTTTTTAGACGGAATCTCCCTCTGTCGCCCAGGCTGGAGTGCAGTGGTGTGATCTCAGCTCACTGCAACCTCTGCCTCCCGAGTTCAAGCAATTCTCTGCCTCAGCCTCCCGAGTAGCTGGGATTACAGGCGCCCGCCACCATGCCTGGCTGACTTTTGTATTTTTAGTATAGACGGGGATTCACTATCTTGGCCAGGCTGGTCTTGAACTCCTGACCTTGTGATCCACTCGCCTTGACCTCCCAAAGTGCTGGGATTATAGGCGTGAGCCATGATGCCTGGCCAGATGATAGGAATTTTTCAGCTGTATTATAATCTTATGGGACAACTGTCGTATATGTGGTCTGTCATTGACAGAAACATCATCATTTGTTGTATGACTATGAAATGATTCCAGTTATATGGGGTATCCAGAGTAGTCAAACTCATAGAAACAAAACACTAGGATGGTGGTTGCCAGGGGCTGAGAGGATGGGGAAATGGGGAGTTGCTGTTCAATGGATATTGTGCCCGGCCAGCCACACCAATTCTTACACCAAGAAGTGATGGAGCGCAAGTGCTGATGGGCCTTAACACCATCATAAACATCTTTTGTTTGTCCCGGGGAAGAAATTCCCAACTCCTTCCAAAGGTCTGCTAAAGTCTACCAGTATCCCAAGCTGATTTCCTTATCCCCTCAGCAGATGCTGGAAAGCTGGAAGTGTTCCTTCTCACTCTCCTGCTTGACATCTGCACAGCCATTCTTCTTCCTCCCCTTGCTCCCCCTCCTCCCCTTCTCCTTCTCCTTCTTATTGAGACAGAGTCTCACTCTGTCGCCCAGGCTGGAGTGCAGTGGTGTGATCTAGGCTCACTGCAACCTCCGCCTCCTGGGTTCAAGCAATTCTCTTGCCTCTGCCTCTTGAGTAGCTGGGATTACAGGTGTGCACCACCACGGCAGGCTAATTTTTGTATTTTTAGTAGAGACGGGGTTTCACCATGTTGGCCAGGATGGTCTCGAACTCCTGACCTCAGGTGATCTGCCTGCCTTGGCCTCCCAAAGTGCTGGGATTACAGGCATGAGCCACCGTGCCCGGCCCTTTTTATTATTATATATTATTTTTGAGAGTGGGTCTCACTCTGTAATCCAGGCTGGAGGGCAGTGGCGTGATCACAGCTCACTGCAGCACTGACCTCTTGGGCACAAGCAATCCTCCCGCATCAGCCTCCCATAGTGCTGGGGTTACAGGCATGAGCTACTATGCCCAGCCTACGATTTTTTAAAAATTTACAATAATTTTGTTTATTCAGGCAGTACAACGTGATGTTTTGATTTATGTACACATTATAGAGAGTCAAGCTAATTAACACACCCAACACCTCACCAATTTATCATTTTTGTGTGGTGAGAACGTTAAAAACCCATTCTTTCTCCACTGAAGCTCTAGAGGATGGTGTGTCCCTGCTTTCCTTTTTAATGATAAAATCATGTTTGTTATTTCATAAAATGATGGCAAGAATAGTTAGACAGTGAGGCTTTGTTAGTTTGTTTAATGTCCTAACTCGGCAAAATTGAAAGGTGGCAACACTCTGCCCCTCTCCCATGCACCATGCATGCACACATATGTTTACAGCTAGGTTTTTTGGGGGGGAGGTAGTATCCATATCATGTATTAATTTTCTTACAATTTATTTTTTCTTTTCTTTCAGTGACGGGGTGTTCCTCTGTCACCCAGGCTGGCGTGCAGTGGCATGATCATAGCTCACTACAGCCTTGACCCCCTGGCCTCCAGCTATTCTCCCATCTCAGGCTCCCAAGTAGCTGGGAATACAGACATGCACCACCACACCCAGCTAATTTTTCTTTTTCTTTTTCTTTTTTCGTAAAGACAGGATTTCGCCATGTTGGCCAGGCTGGTCTCGAACTCCTAGCCTCAAGCCATCCTCCCACCTTGGCCTCCAAAAGTGCTGGGATTATAGGCAATGAGCCACCATGCCCTGCCTAATTTTCTTACAATTTCAAAATGTAAATATCATATCTTAATAATTTATAATGACGTCACCAATATTCTCCCTATTGTCTCAAAAAAGTGGCAACCTTTGCAGAAGGGAGGATCTTCTAAAAGAACAAAACGAAAAAAGATAATAATTCTAACTTGGGTCTTGTGCCGGGCATTGCCTGAAGCAGACAGCCAGAGGCAATCTTTCAGGAATGGAGTGAGGAAGAAATGGGGAGGGAGAGGTAAGCCTGGGGGTTCTGTGGGCAGCAGGAATCTTCAGCTGCTGGGAGGTAAGGGGACTTCTAAGAAAGTGGATGTCCTCTGTTTGACTTTGTTATATTTTCTGCTGTGTGGCCCGGGCTTGTCAGCTTGTCATCTTTCTCCCTTGGCCCTACAAACACAGAGAAACAGAGAAAAGAACAAGAATTCTAGGGACAGTGGAATTAGAACCAGAGGTGACCAAAGGGACATATTATCTAGGTGGTAACTGCCGGAAGTAGATGTTATTTAACAGTTTAAAAAGTGATGATGAGGCCAGGCATGGTAGCTTGCGCCTCTAACCCCAGCACTTTGGGAGGCCGAGGTGGGTGGATCACCTGAGGTCAGGAGTTCAAGACCAGCCTGGCCATCATGGTGAAACCCCGTCTCTACTAAAAATACAAAAAATTAGCCAGGCATGGTGGTGGGTGCCTATAATTCCAGCTACTTGGGAGGCTGAGGCAGGAGAATCGCTTGAACCTGGGAGGCAGAGGTTGCAGTGAGCCAAGATCGTACCACTGCACTCCAGCCTGGGCAACAGAGCAAGACTCCATCTCAAGAAAAAAAAAAAGTGATGATGATGATGACAGAAAGAATACAATGTAGAAAAGCTTAGACCCTTGGCTAATGGGGCTTTGTTTAACCACATAGGATTTAATCCCAACCACTTCTGCCAAAATTTTGTTCTCTAGAGGCCCTATTTTTGCTTTATTATTATTATTATTATTCTATTATTATTTTTTGAGTTGGAGTCTGGTTCTGTCGCCCAGGCTGGAGTGCAGTGGTGTGATCTTGGCTCACTGCAACCTCTGCCTCCCAGGTTCAAGCAATTCTCCTTCCTCAGCCTCCTGAGTAGCTGGGATTACAGGCATGCGCCACCACAACTGGCTAATTTTTGTATTTTTATTTATTTATTTATTTATTTATTTTCTGAGACCGAGTCTTGCTCTGTTGCCCAGGCTGGAGTGCAGTGGTGCGATCTCGGCTCACTGCAACCGCTGCCTCCCAGGTTCAAGCGATTCTCCTGCCTCAGCCTCCCAAGTAGCTGGGATTACAGGCACCCACCACCGTGCCTGGCTAATTTTTGTATTTTTAGTAGAGACAGGGTTTCACCATGTTGGCCAGGCTGGTCTTGAACTCCTGGCCTCAGGTGATCCACCCACCTCGGCCTCCCAAAGTGCTGGGATTACAGACGTAAGCCTCTGCGCCCGGCCAATTTTTGTATTTTTAGTAGAGACGGGGTTTCACACTGTTTTTCCCAAAGTGCTAGGATTACAGGTGTGAGCCACCTCACCTGGCCCCATTCTTTGCTTTCTACCCTTTCTTAACCCTGTTCCCAAAATGTACGCGTCTGTGGCTGGAATATGTTAAAGGGAAGTAGCTTTCCACCTCTGTATTGGTTCATTCCGACTCTGCTTTTTCTTGCACCTGTGCTCTTCTTTTTAAAATGTTTTTGAGTGTTTTTATTTAACACTAACAAACATTGGGTTTGGCCAAATAGATGTCTTTTCATCCCTGTGCCCCTCTGCAATGATAGATTTCTGGAGAGGAGAGGCCAGGCAGGTTTCATTATCCTTACACATTACCTGGCAAGCTGCCACATGCAACAGGTATTTAATACATATTTTTTGAAAAACAATCTCTCATGTCTTTGGAATCATTGGGAACTACAACCAAGTGAAGGCAGTAGAAGTCGGTGGCTGATGAAGTGCCTACAATGCATGCTATTTCTATAGGGAAGATTCCAAACGTACGTCAATTGTTAGTAAAGGAATTGATAGAGGCCAGGCATGGTGGCTCATGCCTGTAATCCCAGCACTTTGGGAGGCCGAGGCAGGCGAATTGCTTTAGCCCAGGGGTTCGAGATGTAGCCTGGGCAACATTGTGAGATTCCGTCTCTACTAAAAATACAAAAATTAGCCACATGTGGTGGCTCACACCTGTAGTCTCAGCTACTTGGGAGGCTGAAGTGGAAGGATCGCCTGATTCCAGGAGTTCAAGACCACCCTGGGCAACACAGGGAGACCTCGTCACTACCAAAAATAAAAAAAATTATCTGGGCGTGGTGGCTCATGCCTGTGGTCCCAGCTACTTAGGATTGCCTGAGCCAAGGAGGTCGAGGCTGCAGTGAGCTGAGATCATGCTACTGCACTCCAGCCTGGGTGACAGAGTGAAAGCCTGTCCCAAAAATAAAATAAAATAATGAAATCATGAGCTAAACCAAGTACAAAGTTAATAAATAAAAAGATTAAAAATAAAAATAAAATAAAGGAATGGATAGAAGGGATGAATTGTCAACAAGATCCCAATATGTTTTCCCTTCTGATTTCAAGTATCTAATTCAGTTATTCATTTTACCCAGAGGGTGGCAGCAGGAGTCTCTTCTATCGCCCAAGCGTTGCCAAGAGGCAACTTTTAGGTCACTCTGACATGAACTAACAGATGCAGTTTCTGGTTAGAGAGTTTGGACAGATCCATGCCATTTCCTCTCCCTTACAAGGTTGGGGGGAAAGGCTGCGTGCGGCCTCAGGAAACCCTGGGGAGCAGCAGGGATCCTCCCCAGCTGTCGCCCAATTAGAAAGCCAGTGATTTAACAGAAGGCCAAGAAGACTCACAGGGCCAGGCCTGGGGTTCTCTTTGTTCCACCTTTTTTCCCATGCTGAGAAATGAAAGAGAAAAACATTGCATGACAAGAATTAATGGTGTCAAACAAATAGCATCAAAGACAATTTAAGTATTGTTCTTCTCTCTCAGAAATGGATGAAGACAAAGAGTAGTGGCTTCTTTTTTACCCATTAACTACTCTACATTTGGAAAGAGCTGGTGGACAGTGTTTTTATACTGTATCCATTCAGCTTGATGCTTACAAATGTATCGTTCAGAAATTTTTCAAGGAAACAGTTTGCTACAAAGCATATAGTTTCCTCTGATCATAACCATGACCTCGTTTATAATCATAATCTTGTTTATAATCTCAGGATGCCAATATGCCCAAAATGACTTTGGAATCATTGTTTTGAAATTTCATCTTTTTTTTAAGACTTTATTTTTTAGAGCAGTTTTAGGTTCATGGCAAAATTGAGCAGAAAGTGCAGAAATTTCCCAAATAACTCCTGCCCCTACACACCCACAACCTCTGTCACTATCACCACCCCTAACCAGAGCCGTACAGTTGTTGCAATTGATGAACCTGCAATTGACGCATCATCATCACCCAAAGTCCATAGTTTACATTATGACTCACTCTTGTGTTGTACATTTTATGGGTTTTGACAAAGATACAATGACACATATCCATCATTGCAGTATCGTAGTAGTTTCACTGCCCTTAAAATCCTCTGTGCTCCACTTATTCATCTCTCCTTCCCCCCAACTCCTGTAAACCATTGATCTTTTTACTGCCTCCTTAGTTTTGCCTTTTCCAGAATATCATGTAGTTGGAATCATACAGTATGTAGCCTTTTCAGATTGGCTTCTTTCACTTAGTATATTAGTCCGTTCTCATGCTGCTTATAAAGACATACCCAGGACTGGGTAATTTATAAAGAAGTTTAATGGACTCACAGTTCCACGTGGCTGGGGAGGCCTCATAATAATGGTGGAAGGTGAAAGGCATGTTTTACATGGTGGCAGATAAAAGAGAATGTGGACCAAGCAAAAGGGTTTTCCCCTTATGAAACCATCAGATTTTTGTGAGACTTATTCACTACCATGAGAACAATATGAGGGAAACTGCCCCCCATGATTCAGTTATCTCCCACTGGGTCTCTCCCACAACACGTGGGAATTATGGGAGCTATAATTCAAGATGAGATTTGGGTGGGGACACAGCCAAACCATATCACTTAGTAATATGCATTTAAGTTTCCTCCATTTTTTTTTTTTTTTTCCTGAGACAGAGTCTCGCTCTGTCACCCAGGCTGGAGTGCAGTGGTGCGATCTCGGCTCACTGCAACCTCCGCCTCCCGGGTTCAAGCGATTCTCCTGCCTCAGCTTCCTGAGTAGCTGGGATTACAGGCGTGTGCCACCACGCCCAGCTCATTTTTAGTAGAGACGGGGTTTCACCATGTTGGCCAGGCTGGTCTCAAACTCCTGACCTCAAGTGATCCACCCGCCTCCACTTCCCAAAGTGCTAGGATTACAGGCATGAGCCACCGCGCCTGGCCTCTTCCATGTCTTTTTATGGCTTGGTAGCTCAGTTCTTTTTTTCACTGCATAATATTCCACTATCTGGATGTACCAGTTTATTTATCCACTCACCTACCAAAAGACATTTTGGTTGCTTCCATGTTTTTGCAATTATGATTAAAGCTGCTATAAACATTCCTGTGTGTAGATTTACGTGGGGACATAAGTTTTCAAGTCATTTGGGTAAATATCAAGGAATGCAATTACTGGATGGTATAGTAAGAGTATGTTTAGTTTTGTAAGAAGCCGCCAAACTGTCTTCCAAAGTGGCTGTGCCATTTTGCATTCCTATGAATGAGAGTTTCTGTTGCTCCACATCCTCGACAGCATTTGGTGTTGTCAGTGTGTTGGGTTTTCACCATTCTAATAGGTATGTAGTGGCATCTCACTGTTGTTTTATTTTATTTTTTATTTTTTTATTTTTTTGAGATGGAGTTTCACTCTTGTTGCCCAGGCTGGAGTGCAATGGCGCAATCTTGGCTCACCGCAACCTCCGCCTCCCAGGTTCAAGCAATTCTCCTGCCTCAGCCTCCCTAGTAGCTGGGATTACAGGCATGTGCCACCACGCCCGGCTAATTTTGTATTTTTAGTAGAGACGGGGTTTCTCCATGTTGGTCAGGCTGGTCTTGAACTCCTGACCTCAGGTGACCCGCCTGCCTTGGCCTCCCAAAGTGCTGGGATTACAGGCATGAGCCACCGCGCCCAGCCTCACTGTTGTTTTAATTTGCAAGTCTCTAATGACATATGTGTTGGGCATCTTCATATGCTTATTTGCCATCTGTCCACCTTCTTTGGTGAGGTGTCTATTCAGGTCTTTTGCCCATTTTTTAATCAAGTTGTTCATTTTCTTACCGTTGAGTTTTAAGAGCTCTTTGCAATTTTGGATAGTAGTCATTTATCAGATACCTCTTTTGCAAATATTGTGGCTTGTCATTTCATTCACTTTTTTGTGGGGAGGGGGGAATGGAGTCTCACTCTGTCACCCAGGCTGGAGTGCAGTGGTGCAATCTCGGCTCACTGCAACCTCTGCCTCCTGGGTTCAAGCAATTCTCCTGCCTCAACCTCCGAGTAGCTGGGATTACAGGTGCGCACTACCACACCTGGCTATCATCTCATTCTCTTGATCATCTTTTTTTCTGAAATTAAAAAGTGAGCAATTTCTTTGCAGTCAGAACAACATTTCTGTTGGCAGTGTGTGGTGGTAAAGAGGGGGACTCTGAAGTTAGCTTGAATTTGAATTCCAGTTCTGCCACTTACTAGCTGTGCCAGTTACTGAATGTCTCTGTGCTACACTTTCCTCATCTTTAAAATGGGAATATAAGCTGGGCGTGGTGGCTCATGCCTGTAATCCCAGCACTTTGAGAGGTAGAGGTGGGTGGATTGCTTGAGGTCAGAAGTTCAAGACCAGCCTGGGCAACATGGCAAAATCCCGTCTCTACAAAAAATACAAAAATTAGCTGGGTGTGGTGGTGCACACCTGTAGTCTCAGCTACTTGGGGGACTGAGGTGGGAAGATCGCTTGGGCCCAGGAGGAGGAGGCTGCAGTGAGTGGAGATCGTGCCATTGCACTCCAGCCTGGGCGACAGAGTGAGACTCTGTCTCCAAATTAAATAAAATAAGATGAGGATAAACCCATACTCATAGGGTTGCTGTGAAAATTAAGTCAATTAATATAATTAGTACAAGAGATTTAAAACAGTTTCTGCAATAATTATTATTAAATTATTTGATTAGAACAAAAGATACAGTTTGTACAGTGGCAGAGACATGCATGAAAAGCAATGGTAGACATTTCTGACACGAAAGGCATGCCTTAGCAGCCTTTTAAGATCATTCTCCACTGAGCAGCAGCAGTTTTGTTTTAGAAGTCACATCAAAGCTACTTTGGCTTTTGCAAGGCAATTTCTGCGCATTATGCACAGAATGACATACCATCCTAAGAAAATTGATCTACTAGCAATTAGTGAGATGGAGCAGGAGAAGGAGCTAGCTTGCTATGGAAAAAGTGACAAAGAGATGGACTGAGTTGAGACACTTAGAGGTCTCTGCCACTAACTGGCTGCCTCACTTTGTACAAACCACTTTATTCATCTGTTTCAGGTTTCCACTTGGTTTTGTTTTGTTTTTTGAGATAAGAGTCTCACTCTGTCACCCAGGCTGGAGTGCAATGGCGTGATCTCGGCTCACTGCAATCTCTGCCTCCTGGGTTCAAGCGATTCTCCTGCCTCAGCCTCCTGAGTAGCTGGAATTACAGGCATGTGCCACCAGGCCCAGCTAATTTTTTTTTTTTTTTTTTTTTTTTTTTTAGTAGAGATGGGGTTTCACCATGTTGGCCAGGATGGTCTCGAACTCCTGACCTAAGGTGATCCGCCTGCCTCGGACTCCCAAAGTGCTGGGATTACAGGTGTGAGCCACCACGCCCGGCCCAGGTTTCCACTTTTGTTATGAAGGTGTTACAGTTATCAGGGCTGGGGATGGATATGCACATTAATCGTGTTTTTTAATTTTCTGTATTTCATGATGCTTTGACATCTTGGGGCCTTGCTAATCTTGGAAAGACTGTCCCTCTCAGGGCTAACTAATTCCTACAGAACTTGACTCTGAGCATGCTTTTGATATGCAAACCAACAATCATGAGACCATACCCAAACCACCTCCTTTTTCTAACTCTCACACACCAGCCAATATTCCCCCTCCAGGGTTAGGTACTGAACAACTAGGAGCCACCCTGTAGCCCACCAAAATCATTCAAACTATCCAGTCCTAAGGTTTCTCAGCTTGCCAATCCTGTCTCATCCATTCCTTCCCATAAAACCTACAATAAAGGCTCTGGACCATGCTTTCTCCTCACTCCTGACTCCTGACTGACCCTGGTGCTTCCCATGTGGCCGCTGCATGGCCATGGCTTGGCAAGCCCCCCTCCTCTTGAGAACTGTGAGTAACAAATTATCTTTTCAATGGCAGTTGCCTTGTGATCTGCTGGGCTCACCATACCTCAATTTTTAAAGATTCTTGGTTATATTTTAAAACAATCTAACCCCAGGTGCTAACTCTGGTGGCTGCTTAATAGCTGTCCCAAGTGAGGGATGAGAAAAATCTTCAGGTTGAGTCAAAATATCAATGTCTGCCCTGAGCATGGGTGTGAGGAATAAAGATGTGAGAGAAAGGGTTTGTCCTCCCTGACACAGATGATCTCTAGGGGCCCTTCCAGCTCTAATATCTAAGCATTTTAGAAAGTATTTTAAGGCCAGGCACAGTAGCTCATGCCTATAATCCCAGCACCTTGGGAGGCTGAGGTGGGCAGATCACTTGAGGTCGGGAGTTCGAGACCAGCCTGGGCAACATGGCAAAACCCCCATCTCTACTAAAAATACAAAAATTAGCCAGGCATGGTGCCACATGCCTGTAATCCCAGCTACTCGGGTGGCTGAGGCAGGAGAATCTCTTGAACCCAGGAGGTGGAGGCTGCAGTGAACTGAGATCGCACCACTGCACTCCAGCCTGGGCAACAAAGCAAGACTCTGTTTCAAAAAAAAAAAAGAAAGAAAGAAAGAAGAGGAACAGGAGGGAGGAGGACGGATCTGAGCTAGCACACTCAACCCCTTGCCAAGTGATACCCTGCACTGTCTCAGGAATCTTCAGAGTCCTCACTAGCAAAAAGTCCCCCACCAGATGCAGCCCCTTGACCTTAGACTTCTCAGCCCCTACAACTGTAAGAAAGAAATTCATTTCCTTTAAAATTACCCAGTTTCAGGTATTCTGTTATAAGCAACAGAAACTGGACTAAGACAGGAAAACACAAACATTCAGTCCATTGCCTTCCAACACCTGCCTGCCCCCGACAATTCATGTGCTTCTCACATGCAAACTGCATTCAATTTCATCCAAACATCCCCCCAAATCTTAACTTATTCCAGTATGAACTCTAAAGTCTAAAGCCAAAAGTCTCATCTAAAGATCATCTAAATCAGGTATGGGTGAGACTCACCCTGAAGCAAAATTCCTCTTCAGCTGCTTAAAAGAAACCAAACAAAGTATTTGCTTCCAAAATACAATGATGGGACGCAAACAGGGTCTATAAACATTCCCATTCCAAAAGGGAGAAACAGGCAAGTAGGACGGGGTGACGAGTCCCAAGCAAGTCCAAAACCTAGCAAGGGAAGTTCTGTGAGATCTTGAGACTCGGGTAATCCTCTTTGGCTTGAAGCTTTGCCTCCAAACCTACTGGGGTGTCAGTCCCTCATGCCAGACCCACTGAGGGGGCAATGTCACCCTCACAGTGAGAGACAGGACTAGCTGGATTTCCTAGGCCGACTAAGAATCCCTAAGCCTAGGTGGGAAGGTGACCGCATCCACCTTTAAACATGGGGCTTGCAACTTAGCTCACACCCGACCAATCAGGGAGTAAAGAGAGCTCACTAAAATGCTAATTAGGCAAAAACAGGAGGTAAAGAAATAGCCAATCATCTATCACCTGAGAGCACAGCGGGAGGGACAATGATCAGGATATAAACCCAGGCATTTGTGCCAGCAACGGCTACCCTCTTTGGGTTCCCTCCCTTTGTATAGGAGCTCTGTTTTCACTCTGTTAAATCTTGCAACTGCACTCTCTTCTGGTCCGTGTTTGTTACCGCTCGAGCTGAGCTTTCACTCGCAGTCCACCACTGCTGTTTGCCGCCGTCGCAGACCCGCCACTGACTTCCATCCCTCCGGATCCGGCAGGGTGTCCGCTGTGCTCCTGATCCAGCAAGCCGCCCACTGCTGCTCCCAATCGGGCTAAAGGCTTGCCATTGTTCCTGCACGGCTAAGTGCCTGGGTTCGTCTTAATCGAGCTGAACACTAGTCACTGGGTTCCACGGTTCTCTTCCATGACCCACGTCTTTTAATAGAGCTATAACATTCACGCATGGCCCAAGACTCCATTCCTTGGAATCCGTGAGGCCAAGAACCCCAGGTCAGAGAACACAAGGCTTGCCACCATCTTGGAAGCAGCCCACCATCATCTTGGGAGCTTTGGAAGCAAGGACCACCCACTAACCCCAGTAACAACAGTTTGGCAGCACTGCTCATGCTGCGGTTGTCAGAGCAGGGGTTGTAGCCTCAGGGCTCTGCTGGGAGCCTCCATCCCCACCGCTCTACTGGGCATTGGTCTCACCCTTTGAAATGGAGGTGGAGGCCGGGCGTGGTGGCTCACACCTGTAATCTCAGCACTTTGGGAGGCCAAGACAGGCCAATCACGAGGTCAGGAGATCGAGACCATCCTGGCTAACAGGGTGAAACCCCGTCTCTACTAAAAATACAAAAAATTAGCTGGGCGTGGTGGTGGGTGCCTGTAGTCCCAGCTACTTGGGAGGCTGAGGCGGGAGAATGGCAAGAACCCGGGAGGCGGAGTTTGCAGTGAGCCGAGATTGTGCCACTGCACTCCAGCCTGGGTGACAGAGCGAGACTCTATCTCAAAAAAAAAAAAGAAATGGAGCTGCAGGTAGTCCTGTGCCCTGGGCCCATGTACTCTGGGCCTCTGATGGGAGTGGTGACCTGGACAGTCTCTGAATCACCTTCAGGGTTCTTCTTCCCTTATCTTGAGGAACAGTGTGTGTTCACAGCCTAATAGTTATATGGTTTGGTCCTATAGGATCTAAGAAGTTTAATCATCTTCCTTCATTTTGTCCCACTTTCTTTTTTTCTTTTGAGACAGAGTCTTGCTCTGTTGCCCAGCACCCAGGCTAGAGTGCAGTGGCGCAATCCCAGCTCACTGCAACCTCCGCCTCCTGGGTTCAAGTGATTCTCCTGCCTCAGCCTCCCAAGTAGCTGGGATTACAGGCGTGCACCACCACACCCGGCTAATTTTTGTATTTTTAGTAGAGACAGGGTTTCACCATGTTGGCCAGGATGGCCTCGATCTCCTGACCTCAGGTGATCCAGCCACCTCAGCATCCCAAAGTGTTGGGATTACAGGCATGAGCCACTGCGCCCAGCCATTTTGTCCCATTTTCTCTGTTTCCTTTAGTCCCAGTCAGCAGTGCCATTTCCAGTACAATCCCATCTCTATTGCTGTTTTGTTGAGATGGTTAATGAAGTCCACAGTTCACATTCACAGTAATCTCCTTGTCAAATAGTCCAGCAGACCCTTAGTGTCCTCTTCCAAACATGCTTTGTCATGTTCTGTAATATGGACAGGGACAAGCTGAGAATTTTCCAGACCCACTGAGGGAGCGATGTCACCCTCATAGCTTGGGTAAGGTTTAAGTTCTGGTTCCTTTTTGCATAACAATTCTGTTTTCAATTCATATCTCTCCTCTCAAATTTTACTATAAGCAGTCAGGAGGAACCAAGCCTCTCCCTTCAACACTTTGCTTAGAGATCTCCTCAGCTAAATCTCCATTTCACTGTTCACAAGTCCTACGCTCCACAAAACACTGAAACGTAAACACAATTCAGCCAGGTTCTTTGCTACTTTATAACAAGGATCACCTTTTCTCCATTGTCCAATAGCATGTTCCTCATTTCTACCTGAGACCACAGCAGAACAGCCTTTAACCACCCATATTTCTACCACCAATCTGTTCATGATTACTTATGTATTCTTTACGAAAGCAGGAGCTTTCTCTATAGCTCTCCTCATTTCTTTCTCACTGCTCATCAGAATCACCTTTAAAGGTCCATTCAATGGCAATATAGGATTTTTCTTTTTTTTCTTTTTTCTTTTTTTTAGATGGAGTCTTGCTCTGTTGCCCAGGCTGGAGTGCAGTGGCGCAATCTTGGCTCACTGCAACCTCCACCTCCCTGGTTCAAGCAATTCTCCTGCCTCAGCCTCCTGAGTAGCTGAGATTACAGGTGTGCGCCACCACACCCGGCTACTTTTTTTTGTATTTTTAGTAGAGATGGGGTTTCACCGTGGTGGTCAAGCTGGTCTCAAACTCCTGACCTCGTAATCCGTCCACCTCGGCCTCCCAAAGTGCTGGGATTACAGGCGTGAGCCACTGCACCTGGTGGCAATATAGGATTTTTCTAGCGCATGCACCCACATTTATGTCTTAGTCTGTTTTCTGTTGCTATAACAGAATACCACAGACCAGGTAATTTATAAAGAAAAGAAGCTCAGCCAGGTGCAGTGGCTCACACCTATAATCCCAGCACTTTGGGAGGCCAAGGTGGGTGGATCACTTGAGGTCAGGAGTTTGAGACCAGCCTGACTAACATGGTGAAACACCATCTCTACTAAAAATACAAAAATTAGCTGGGCCTGGTGATGAATGCCTGTAATCCCAGCTAGTCGGGAGGCTGAGGCAGGAGTATCGCTTGAACCTGGGAGGCAGAGGTTGCAGTGAGCAGAGATCGTGCCACTGCACTCCAGCCTGGGTGACAGAGTGAGATTCTGTCTCAAAAAATAAAAAATAAAAATAAAAATAATTTTAAAAAGAAGCTTAACAAGCTCACAGTTCTGGAGGCTGGGAAGTCCAAGAGCATGGTGCTAGCATCAGATGAGGCCTTCATGCTGCATCATCCCATCATGGGTAGACAGAAGGGCAAGAGGGTGCATGCGAGAGACAGCTCATTTTTATAACAAAGCCACTCCCACAATAACAGCATTAGTCCATTCATGAGGGTGACAGCCCCATGACCTAATGTCTTCTTAAAGACCCCACCTCTCAATACTGTTACAATGGCAATTAAAGGTCAACATGAGTTTTGGAGGGAACATTCAAACCATGGCACTCTTCCAGCCTCTAGTCATTACAATTACAAGGCCAGTTCCACATTTTTAGGTATTCGTTACATAGCACCCCTCACTTCTCAGTACCAATTTCTGTCTTAGTCAGTTCTGACTGGTATAACAAAGTACCATAGACTAGGTGGCTTATAAACAACAGAAATTTATCTCTTAACAATTTTGGTTGGAAGTCTGACATTACGGTGCCAGCATGGTCAGGTTCTGGTAGGGACCCTGTTTAGGGTTGCTGACAGCTAAATTTTCATTGTATCCTCACATTGTGGAAAGAACTCTCTGGGGTCCCTTTTATTTATTTATTTATTTATTTATTTATTTATTTATATTTTTCTGAGACAGAGTCTCACTCTGCCGTCCAGGCTGGACTGCAGTGGCACCATCTCCATTCACTGCAACCTCCACCTCCTGGGTTCAAGCAATTTTCCTGCCTCAGCCTCCTGAGTAGCTGGGATTACAGGCAAACACCACTACGCCTGGCTAATTTTTGTATTTTTAGTAGAGACAGGGTTTTGCCATGTTGGCCAGGCTGGTCTTGAACTCCTGGCCTCAGGTGATCCACCTGCTTCAGCCTCCCACGGTGCTGGGATTACAGGCATGTGCCACAGCGCCCAGCCTGGGGTCCCTTTTATAAGGGCACCAATCAGATTCATGAGGGCTCCACTGTCATGACTTAATCACCTCCCAAAGGTCCCACCTTCTAATACTATCACATTAGGGGTTAGGATATCAACATGTTTTGGGGAGACACAAACATTCAGTCTATTGCACAGCTTTTTACCTTCTGCAAATAAAACTGCTTCCAGTATACCCAAAGTCATACTAAAACCTCTTTCTTTAGCACTACTCATGTTCTCTTCTCCTGGATGTCAGTACTTTATAAATAGAGTCATCCTCCCTCATGGACTCCACACTTCTCTCTCTCTCTCTTTGTCTCTCTCTCTCTCTGAGACAGGGTCTCACTCTGTCACCCAGGCTGGAATGCAGTGGCAAGATCATGGGTCACTGAAACCTCCACCTCCCAGGGCTCAAGTGATCTTCCCACCTCAGCCTCCTGAGTAGCTGGGACTACAGGCATGTGCCACAGTGCCTGGCTAATTTTTGTATTTTTTGCAGAGATGGGGTTTCACTATGTTGCCCAGGTTGATCTCAAATTCCTGGGCTCAAGCTATCTTCCTACTTCGGCCTCCCAAAGTACTGGGATTATAGGCTGAGCCACTGTGCCTAGCCATATATCCTTCTCTCTCTTATCCTACTCCAGTCTGGCTTTTGTCCCCACTTGTTCACTGACATTCCTCTCTGTGACATGATGAGTTCTCTGTGGGCACACTGAGTTTGAGGTGTCAAAGCACATAAAAATGGAAAGGTCTACTAGGCAGTTGTTTATGTGGTCCAACTCTCTTTTGGTTCATATTTGCTTGATATATCTTTTTCCATCCCTCTATTTTCAACCTTTCTTTGTGGTTTTATTCTAAGCGTGTTTCCTGTCACAGGTCTATAGTTGAATTAACAACAACAACAACAACAACAACAAATCCAATCTGATAATCTCTGTTTTCAACAGGCATGTAATCATTTATATTTATTTTGATTAATTATGTATTGGGACTTATTTCTATCATCTTATGTTTGCTGTTTACTACCCGTTCCCCCTCATCTTTTCCCATTATATGTTAGATGGATAAAGTTTTTGAAATTGCCCCATTACACATTTTATTTTTTCCTTTGCTGGTTCTGAAGTTATAGATGGTATTTCTCCTCACTTAGTGGTTTCCATTAATTTTTGAAGTTCCTGAATCTCATGCTTCCAGTATCAACATGCCTAACCAGCAGGGCCTCCATTAATTTTTAAATATATGTTCTAAATTATAAATTTAAGAGCCAGGCACAGTGGCTCACACCTGTAATCCCAGTGACTTTGAAGGTTGAGTTGGGAGGACTGTTTGAGGCCAGGAGTTTAAGACCAAACTGGGTAACATAGAGAGATCCCATCTATACAAATTTTTTTTTTCAATGAGCCAGGTGTGGTGGCACATGCCTGTAGTCCCAACTACTTGGGAGGTTGAGGTGGGAGGATCCCTTGAGCCCAGGAATTTGAGGCTATAGTGAGCTAGGATTGCAGCACTGCACTCCAGCCTGGGTAACAGAATGAAACAAATAAAAAATAAATATTTATGTTTCTATAAATTTACATACATAGATAAATATTAAAAATATATTAAGCCAGCTGTAGTGGCACACACCTGTAGTCCCAGCTACTTGGGAGGCTAAGCTGACAGGATTTCTTGAGCCCAGGAGTTCGAGGCCAGCCTAGGCAACATAAAGAGACCCCATTTCTTTAAAAAAAAAAAAATATATATATATATATATATTTATACATACACACACAAACCAATATCCAAAAACCATATCTTTAAAAATGTATTGTCTCAGCTGGGCATGGTGGCTCATGCCTGTAATCCCAGCACTTTGGGAGGCCAAGGCAGGTGGTTCACGAGGTCAGGAGATCGAGACCATCCTGGCTAACACAGTGAAACCCCGTCTCTACTAAATATAAAAAAAATTAGCCGGGCGTGGTGGTGGGCGCCTGTAGTCCCAGCTACTTAGGAGGGTGAGGCAGGAGAATGGCGTGAACCTGGGAGGTGGAGCTTGCAGTGAGCCGAGATCATGCCACTGCACTCCAGCCTGGGCGACAGAGCAAGACTCCATCTCAAAAAAAAAAAATGTATTGTCTCCAGTTCTTCAGTATATGTATTATCTACCTACTCTTAAAAGAATAAAGGCCAGGCGTGGTGGCTCATGCCTGCAATCCCAGCACTTTGGGAGGCTGAGGCAGGTGGATCACGAGGTCAGGAGATTGAGACCAACCTGGCTAACACGGTGAAACCCCGTCTCTACTAAAAATACAAAAAAATTAGCCAGGCATGGTGACAGATGCCTGTAGTCCCAGCTACTTGGGAGGCTGAGGCAGGAGAATGGCATGAACCTGGGAGGCGGAGCTTGCAGTAAGCCAATATTGTGCCACTGCACTCCAGCCTCAGCAACAGAGTGAGACTCCATCTCAAAAAAAAAAAAAAAAAAGAATAAAGACACAGTGAATCAAGTTCTTTAAAAGCAGAGCCAAGAAGAGGCCTGTGATAGGCAGCTTCTGACATGGCCCCAATGATTTCTGCCTTCTGATATTTACACCCATGTGGAAATCCCTCCACTTGAGTGTGGGCTGAATCTAGTGACCAGCTTCTAATGAACAGAATATGGCAAAAGTGACAGGCTGTAGGATGTCACTTCTCTGATTAAGCTCCAAAAGATTGTGACTTCTGATGTGCTAGTTCTCTCTCTCTCTGTCACTATCTCTTGCCCTCTTCTTTGCTCCCTCTGATGAAGCCAGCTGCCACAGTGTGAGCTGCCCTATGGAGAGGCCTCTATAGCAAGGAAGTGAGGCCCTCAGTCCAGCAACCCTCAAGCAACTGAAACCTGACAACAACCACATGAGTCAGCTTGGAAGTGGATCCATCACCCATCAAGCCTTCAGATGAGACCACAGCCCCAGCTGCCACCTTGATTCCAACCTCATGAGAGATCCAGAGACAGAGAACCTAGCTAATCTGTGACTAGATTCCTGACTCACAGAAACTATGAGATAATAAATGTCTGTTGTTTTAAGCTGCTGAATTCTAGGTAATTTGTTACGCATCAATACATGGCTAATACAAAGATTTTTTTTTTTTCTGTGACAACTTTTTTATCATATGGAGAGCGGGCAAAGGTGGCACAGACTCTACAATCAGCCAAACGTGGCTATCTCTTGCCTTGGGCAGGTTATGTAATCTCTGAGCTCAGTCTTCTCACTTGTAAATCTTTTTTGTTTTCTTCCCCTTCCTCCCTCCCTCCTTCCTTCCTTCCTTCTTCTTCTTCTTTTTTTTTTTTTTGACAGAGTCTTGCTCTGTTGCCCAGGCTGGAGTGCAGTGGCATGATCTCCGTTCACTGTAACCTCCACTTCCCAGGCTCAAGCGATTCTCATCTCTCAGCCTCCCAAGTAACTGGGACTATAGGCGTGTGCCACCACGCCTGGCTAATTTTTGTATTTTTAGTAGAGATGAGGTTTTGCCATGTTGGCCAGGCTGATCTCGAACTGCTGGCCTCAAGTGATCCAGCCACCTTGGCCTCCCAAAGTGCTGGGATTATAGGCCTCATTTGTAAATCTAAGCTAACAATGCCTGCCTTGCATATGAGCTTTTCAGACTGTTAATAAGGTTTAAGAGGGCATGGCATACAGTAGGTCATCATCTTTATGACCTCCATTCTTGTAAATCTGATGCTCATTCCAATTTCAGTGTTCTGGGTTCTGGAAAAAGTCCCCACCACTAAAACTTTGCTTTATCATGAAGATTTCACTCAGTCCATTGTGTGATAGTATTCATAAAGCACCTGAAAGTACTCCCTCTCAAATGAGTATCTCTCGTTCTCAAAATCAATGCCACACACAGGCTCTAATTCAACCATGGTACAGTGGATGGTGAATTAGGCCTGGAGCCTCTAAGCAATGGCCTGCCATCCAACATCAAATCATGCTGAAAATCTTTTTTTTTTTTTAATACTAAGACAAAAACACAATCAAAGAATCATTGCAGTTTCTATGTGAATGAACCTCATATGAAATCCTCTGAACAGCAGTGGCTCATATCTGAGACGGCAGGAGGATGTGAGAACATCTACATTACTAGATCTTCATGAATGCACTGCTGAAGTCTGGCTTTTTCCTGTACTAAATCTGTCTGTAATTTTGTGCCTGCTCATGGAAGCTGCATTCACAAATAGTATGTTATGCATATACACAGACTTACACAGACAACCTTTGCAGATAAAAAGCAAATCCCTGAGAATGATAAAGAAAATCAACATAAAACCTGTTACAGTCTTAGATTATCTTCTAAACCTTACATTCTCTTCTGCTTATTTCTTTTCATTTCTAATTTTTTTTAATTTTTAATTTTTTTATTTTCCTGCTCTCCTCAGCTGCTCATAATTTGTATTTTTAGAGACAGGGTCTCGTGCTGTTACCCAGGAGTGTAGTGGCCTGATCATGGCTCATTGCAGCCTCGACCTCCTGGGCTCCAGTGATCCTCCTACCTCAGCTTCCTGAGTAACTGGGATTACAGGTGTACACCAACATGCCCGGCTAATTTTTGTATTTTTAGTGGAGATGGGGTTTTGCCATGTTGGCCAGGCTGGTCTCGAACTCCTGGCCTCAACTGATCTGCCTGCCTCGGCCTCCTAAAGTGCTGGGATTACAAATGTGAGCCACCGTGCCAGGCCTGTGTTTACTATTTATATATTTTTACATTTAATATGCATACCTTTTCTTATATTCTTGTATTTCATATACATAATGGTCAGTAGCCTGTATATACTACCCTGGATCTTTTTTTTTTTTTTTTTTTTGAGATGGAGTTTCACCCTTGTTGCCCAAGCTGGAGTGCAATGGCGCGGTCTCAGGTCACTGCAACCTCCACCTCCCGGGTTCAAGCGATTCTCTGGCTGGGATTACAAGTGTGAGCCACCACACCCAGCCTTACCCTGGGTATTTTAGAACAATTACAGACAGTAAATACCTATCAATCTATACCTATATCTACATATCTTAAGAATTTTATTAAAAATGATCAAAAGGAAATTCTCTCCTTTTTCCTTCTAATTCAGATCTCAAGTTGCACTGTTGAAGCAATGTGCCAAAATTGCTTTTATTTTCCTAAATTAAAAGATGTGATATTATCTATTCTTATCAGCAAAGGGAAAAAAACAATATATTACAGAAAAAAGCGAGATAAAAACATAGGATGGTAGGCTGGGCGCGGTGGCTCACGCCTGCAATCCCAGCACTTTGGGAGTCAGAGGCAGGCAGATCACCTGAGGTCAGGAGTTCGAGACCAGCCTGGCCAACATGGTGAAACCCCCTCTCTATTAAAAATACAAAAATTAGCCAGGCATGATGGCGGGTGCCTGTAATCCCAGCTACTTGGGAGGCTGAGGCGGGAGAAACACTTGAACCCAGGAGGCGGAGGTTGCAGTGAGCTGAGATCATGTCACTGCACTCCAGCCTGGGTGACAGAGCGAGACTCCATCTAAAAACAAAACAAAACAAAACAAAAACAAACAATCAAAAAAATAGAGTAGTCCTTTTCCTTTCAGGATTGTAAAGAGGACATAAAGAATTAAGCTGCATACTTTCCTAAAATCCTGAAACAGAAACCTTTCATCAAAGTTCTAATTCTACTCCCTCTAGACGGTCATCCTCCCAGCTCACCCAGCTGGCTGCCCAGTCAGTGAGTAAGAGCAGAGCTGTTTTGGCTCAGGCTGAAGTTAATCTGTGCCTTGGGCAGAGACAGACAAACTGTTGGTGCCTCTAAGAGTAAAATCCTAAATGATTAGACCAGAAAACTCTTCTGAATTAAGGGTCTGCAAGATAAACAGGTTGCCATAGACATTTATGAGGAAACAGCCATTAGCACACCCATATGATACACTTTGCTCTTTTTTTTTCTTTTTTTTGAGATATAGCCTTGCTCTGTCACCCAGGCTGGAGTGCAGTGGCACAATCTCAGCTCACTGCAACCTCCGCCTCCCAGGTTCAAGTGATTTTCCTGCCTCAGCCCCCCAAGTAGCTGGGACTATAGGTGTGCACCACCAAGCCCGGCTAATTTTTGTATTTTTAGTAGAGACGGGGTTTCACCATGTTGGCCAGGCTGGTCTCGAACTCCTGGCCTCAGATGATCTGCCCCCCTTGGCTTCCCAAAGTGCTGGGATTACAGGTGTGAGCCACTGTGCCTGGCCTCACTTTGCTCTGTCTTTTGGTCTGGTTTCCCCAGGCACTGTGGAGGGAACACAAATGTGAGTCACTGTTCCTGTCCTCCAACTGCTTCCTGCCTCTTTGGGGAGCTCAGCCCTGTACCATCCAAAGAGAGGACTACCAGCCTGGGCAATATAGCGAGACACCACCTCTACAAAAAATTTTTTAGAAATTAGCTGGGCATGGTGGCGCACACCTGTAGTCACGGCTACTTGGGAAGCTGAGGTGAGAGGATCGCTTGAGCCCAGGAGTCTGAGACTACAGTGGGCTATCACAACACTGCACGCCAGCCTGGGTGACAGAGCAAGACCCTGTCTAAAAAAAATAAAAATAAATAACAAAGGGGACTAGCAGAGCCATGTGGGAAGTAGTAAGTCACTTGTAGTAATAGCCACTTGTAATTAATCACTTCACAAATCAAAGTAGTTCATATTTAGCCTACTCATCAGCATCTGACTATAAAGGTGTCAGGCCAGAGTCTCCATTTCACAACTTAAAGTGATTGTTCTCGGCCGGGCGCAGTGGCTCACACCTGTAATCCCAGCACTTTGGGAGGCCAAGGCGGGAGGATCACTTGAGGTTAGGAGTTTGAGACCAGCCTGGCCAACATGGCGAAACCCCATCTCTACTAAAAATACAAAAAAAAAAAAAATTAGCTGGGTGTGGTGGTGCGTGCCTGTAGTTCCAGCTACTAGCGACACTGAGGCAGGAGAATTGCTTGAACCCAGGAGGCAGAGGTTGCAGTGATTCAAGATCACACCACTGCACCCAGCCTGGGCGAGACAGTGAGACTCTGTTAAAAACAAAACAAAACCAAACCAAACAAAAAAAACACCACCAAAGCGATCATTCTCATGTTTGAATTGGGAAATTAATTTGGACTAACCAAACTTTAGTTGCCTCCTTCTCGAATGACATCAGTTCACTTCCCTTCCTTCAGCTGCCCCCCCCTCCCTCCTCTTAGGCCATTTGGGCTGCCAAAACAAAATAAGATAGGCTGACTAGCTCATAAATGACAGAACTTGAGAAACAGTTCCAGAGCCTGGGAAATCCACAATTGAGGTGCCGCAGATTCAGTGTCTGGTGAGGGCCGCTTTCTGGGTCACAGTTGGTGCCTCCTCGTTGTGTCCTCACATGGTGGAAGGGGCAAGGGAACTCTCTGGGTCCTCTTCTCACTGATGTCACTCACTAATCATCGTTCAAGGCCCCACCTCCTAATATGATTATATTGGGAATAAGGTTTCAAGGTACTAATTCTGGAGGGACAGACATTCAGATAATAGCACTGCCCTCTCTCAATTCCTTGAGCATTGCTCACCTCTCCTCCAGCCCAGGGCACACTGCACGACCATCAGTTGTTTTCTGGGGTCAGGCTCTGGACCTGAACCCAAAAGGTCAGGCACATTCACTTTTGTATTACATCCCGGGCTCAGCATGGGGCCTGGACCCACGTAAGGAGGCAAATGAGTATTAAGGGAGGCTGAACGTTTGTTGAAACTTTTGGAGTACCTCATTCACACGTTCATTTGTTCATTTACTCACTCATCCAACAGCATTTTTTTTTTTTTTTTTTTGAGACAGGGTCTCACTCTGTCACCCAGGCTGGAGTGCAGTGGTGCAATCATGACTCACTGCAGCTTCGACCTCCCGGGCTCAAGCAATCCCCCCACCTCAGCCTCCCAAGTAGCTGGGACCACAGGCACACAACACTATGCCTGGCTAATTTTTTCATTTTCAGTAGAGACGAGGTCTCGCTATGTTGCCCAGGCTGGTCTTGAACTCCTGGGCTCATGTGATCCGCCTGCCTGGCCTCCCAAAGCGTTGGGATTATAGACGTGAGCCACAGCGTCTGGCCACCAGCAATTTCTTAAATGTCTATACACGCCTGAAACTGAAATAAGGCCGGGAAGTCTCTTGCCCACTTAGCAATTACAGAGAAGGGATATATGGGTTTATAGTAAATGTAACGAGTAAGTCCAGGGGGCCCTGGGAGCACACAGGAGAGGCACAGAACTTGAACCTGGGGTGTCAGGGAAGGAGTCCTGGGGAAAGTGAGGTCTCAGCTAACATCTGAAGGCTGAACAGGAGTTTGACATATGAATGGGGTGAGGGGATGTGGGAGCTGGGGGCCGGATTTCTGAGGAAACAGTTCAGCTTTATTTGAGCTGGCCATGTGGCTTTGAGCAAACAAGTCACAAAAATTCTCTCAGATTCCCATTACTAAAATGGGGATAAAAGGAGCTGCCTCGGCCAGGCGCAGCAGCTCACGCCTTTAATCCCAGCACTTTGGGAGGCTGAGGCGGGTGGATCACGAGGTGAGGAGTTCGAGACCAGCCTGGCCGACATGGTGAAACCCTGTCTCTACTAAAAATACAAAAAATTAGCTGGGCATAGTGGCGGGTGCCTGTAATCCCAGCTACTCAGGAGGCTGAGGCAGGAGAATTGCTTGAACCCAGGAGGCGGAGGTTACAGTGAGCCGAGATCGCGCCACTGCACTCCAGCCTGGGCGACAGTGTGAGACACCGTCTCAAAACAAAAAAAAAAAAAAAAAGAAAAGGAGCTGCCTCGTGCATCCGTTGTGAGGGTTAAATGAGATCATGTGGGCCAAGTGCCTAGCATATAGTAGATGCTCAATGGACATCTGATGGCATAGGAGCACCTCAACAATCCCTCAGCATGACACCCTGTATTAAAGCCAGGCAGATATCTTGTGTTTTGCCAAAGATCCATTTTGAGATCCTATTCACCTTGGCTCTCAAGCTGAGAGTGGACTAAGAAGGCCTCAAGTGTTCAGCTAGTGATGACAGCTGAGCAAACCAATAGGTAGTTACTGCACATGCCAGGCCATCAGATGCCAAAAAATTTTGTTTTGCAAATTATATAGACCAAAAGGGAAACTGAGCCTGAAAGTTCCAGTGTGTGGATTCGAGAACACACTAAAGAAATCTCTACCTGAAGCCTGGGGAAGGGGCTGCTGATGGTGCTCTGCTCGCATCATTTTCAGCTCCTGCCACCAGCAGCAGCTTCATCTTCCTTTTAAAAATTTTTATTGAAAATAGAGACGAGGTCTCACTATGTTGCCCAGGCTGCTCTTGAACTCCTGGGCTCAAGTGAGCCTCCCACCTCGGCCTCCCAAAGTGCTGGGATTACAGACATGAGCCATGTCAGCAGCCATGTTCTAATCCAGCAGCTTCATGTTCTAAGTGGGCAGATTTCACGTTTAGGATCCTGAATTTCTCTGTATGGAAGTGAGCAGATCACACCTTCTCAAGCAGGGAAATGCTCAGCTCTGCCAAAAAGAGAAACAAGTTATTGAGACTGAGAAATCCGACATTTTTGGTGAGTTAGCTGAGTTTGCAAACAGTAAACTGTGTTTTCAAAGACATAATGCTGTAGCAATATCTTCAGAATAAAATCAGGTAATGTAATTGATCCTAAATTTGTTATTTTGGAGCCAAGTAATCAATAGCTGCCTGGTGACCTGGGCATCTTCCTTCTAGATCGTGGCTCTGTGAGGACAGCAGCTCTGCCCATGTTGTTAACCACAGGGCTGAACACCGCGCCACATACTTGGCATTCAAAATTATTTGTTCTCCAACCTGGGCGATAGAGTGAGACCCCATCTCCAACAAAAAAAGAAAGAAAAAATTTTGTTGAATGAGTGAATTTTGATTAGATGGATCTAATACATTGTATAACGTTCATAAGTGTTTCTCTCCTAAGTCCAATCCTGAATTCTTGTGTAATCATAACCTCATTAAATTATTTTAGCAGAATAATTGGATATCAAGGATGGGTGTGTCAGCTACCAAATCACTCCATCATATTAGACTTCTCTTTGAGAACCCTGACATGGCTCCGTGATCCACAGGAACACACGTGTCTGTGTGTGTATGCATATAATGTACACACATCTGTTTGTCTGAACAGCGGCCATATAAAGATTGCGTAACTGTCAAGAGCCTTTCCAGCTCATTAGATGGGTTCCTGGACATCTCTTAACTCTGTGGTTCAGCTTTCCCCCTGCAAAGTGGAGATGTATTTCAGTTTCCTATTTCAGTGAAAGTTTAGAAGAATTATCATGACATCATTTTCCTGAATGACAAATGTCCATTTAGCTGCAGGGAATTCCTTTTAGGAAACTGAAGATCAAAAATTGAAAATTTATATTACAAAGCAATATTAAGATGTACGCCTTTTTTTTTTTTTGAGACGGAGTCTTACTCTGTAGCCTAGGCTGGAGTGCGGTGGCACAATCTTGGCTCACTGCAACCTCTGCCTCCCAGGTTCAAGCAATTCTCCTGCCTCAGCCTCCTAAGTAGCTGGGATTACAGGCGCACACCACCACACCTGGCTAATTTTTTTTTTTTTTTTTTTGAGACGGAGTCTCACTCTGTCACCCAGGCTGGAGTGCAGTGGCACAATCTCGGCTCACTGCAAGCTCCGCCTCCCAGGTTCACACCATTCTCCTGCCTCAGCCTCCCGAGTAGCTGGGACTATAGGCACCCGCCACCACGCCCGGCTAATTTTTTGTATTTTTAGTAGATATAGGGTTTCACCGTGTTAGCCAGGATGGTCTCGATCTCCTGACCTCGTGATCTGCCCGCCTCGGCCTCCCAAAGTGCTGGGATTACAGGTGTGAGCCACTGTGCCCAGCCACACCTGGCTAATTTTTGTATTTTTAGTAGAGACGGGGTTTCACCATGTTGGTCAGGCTAGTCTTGAACTCTTGACCTCGTGATCCGCCCGCCTCGGCCTCCCAAAGTGCTGGGATTACAGGTGTGAGCCACCGCACCTGGCCAAGATGTATGCCTTTATGTTGATCAAAAGCAAACCTACTCACTGCTTAATCAAAATATGAAATGTGGGCCAGGCGCAGTGGCTCACGCCTGTAATCCCAGCACTTTGAGAGGCCAGGTGGGCAGATCACCTGAGGTCAGGAGTTGGAGACCAGCCTGGCCAACATGGTGAAACCCCATCTCTACAAAAAATACAAAAATTAGCCGGGTGTGGTGACAGGTGCCTGTAATCTCAGCTACTTTGGAGGCTGAGGCAGGAGAATCGCTTGAACCCAGGAGGCAGAGATTGCAGTGAGCCAATATCACGCCACTGCACTCCAGCCTGGGCGACAAGTCCAAGACTCCCATCTCAAAAAACAAAAGCAAAAACAAAAAAAAAATATGAAATGTGAACTCATATCCTGAAATACAATGCTCATTTTGGTGGGGGGAAAAGACCGTTTAAATAATATTGTGGTTTTTTGTTTGTTTGTTTTTGAGACAGACTCGCTCTGTCGCCCAGGCTGGAGTGCAGTGGTGCAATCTCGCCTCACTGCAAGCTCTGCTTCTTGGGTTCACATCATTCTCCTGCCTCAGCCTCCCAAGTAGCTGGGACTACAGGCGCCCACCACCACGCCCAGCTAATTTTTTGTATTTTTAGTAGAGACGGGGTTTCACCGTGTTAGCCAGGATGGTCTCCACCTCCTGACCTCGTGATCCATCCGCCTTGGCCTCCCAAAGTGCGGGATTACAGGTGTGAGCCACCGCGCCCAGCCAGGGTTTTTGTTTTTGAGACAGGGTCTTGCTCGGCTGCCCAGGGTAGACTCCAGAGACACAATCATGGCTCACTGCAGCCTCGAACTCCCAAACTAACATGATCCTCCCACCTCAGCCTCCTGAGTAGCTGGGACCACAGGCATGCACCACGATGCCCAACTAATTATTTTTTAATTTATACTTTGTAGAGATGGGGGTCTTCCCATGTCGCCCAGGCTGCTCTCAAACTCCTGGGCTCAAGCGATCCTCCTGCTTCAGCCTCCCAAAATGCTGAGATTACAGGCATGAGCCATCGCACCTGGCCTGTATTTTTTTTTTTAAAGAGATGGGGTTGGCCAGGCACGGTGGCTCATGCCTGTAATCCCAGCACTTTGGGAGGCTGAGGTGGGTGAATCACGAGGTCAGGAGATCGAGACCATCCCGGCTAACATGGTGAAGCCCTGTTTCTACTAAAAATACAAAAATTTGCCAGGCGTGGTGTCACACACCTGTAGTCTCAGCTACTCGGGAGGCCAAGGCAGAAGAATCGCTTGAACCTGGCAGGCGGAGGTTGCAGTGAGCTGAGATCACTCCACTGCACTCCAGCCTGGGCGACAGAGCGAGACTCCGTCTCAAAAAAAAATAAAAAGAGAGACGGGGTCTTGCTGTCACCCAGGCTAGAGTGCAGTGGTGCAATGATCGTTCACTGCAACCTCCAACTCCTGGGCTCAAGGAATACTCCTACTGCAGCCTCCCAAGTAGCTGGGACTACAGGCATGGGCCACCGCACCCCACCAATCTTTTTTTTTTTTTAGCGGAGACAGGGTCTTGCTATGTTGCCCAGGCTAGCCTCAAACTCCTGGCCTCAAGTGATTATCTTGCCTTGCCTCCCAAAGCACTGGGATTACAAGCATGAGCCATGATGCTCAGCCATATAATACTGTACTAGAGAATGTTTTTGAAAATCTTCAGCAAAAATGACACTTCTTTGTATGAGGAGAGATTTCCAGCCACTCAGTGCCAACAATTTCCTGATGGAGATTACAATTTAACATTATGTGTTTGGTTTTGAGACCAACTGAAAATTCCAACTACTCTTTGGCAATAGAAAAAATTTTGTAATAGACTGAGCAAACATATCAAAACAGGTGATTTTTGACTGGGCGTGGTGGCTCATGCCTGTAATGCCACCACTTTGGGAGGCCGAGGTGGGCGGATCACCTGAGGTCAGGAGTTCGAGACCAGCCTGGCCAATATGGTGAAATCCTGTCTCTACTAAAAATACAAAAGTTAGCTGGGCATGGTGGGGCATGCCTGTAGTCCCCAGCTACTCGGGAGGCTGAGGCAGGAGAATCACTTGAACCCAGGAGGTGGAGGTTGCAGTGAGCCGAGATCACACCACTGCACTCCAGCCTGGGCAACAGAGGGAGACTCCATCTCTAAACAAAACAAAACAAACAGGCGATTTCAATAGTCTTTTTCTCTCTTGAAGGATGTTGTTTCTTTCTTTCTTTTTTTTTTTTTGAGACAGAGTCTAGCTCTATTGCCCAGGCTAGAGTTCAGTGGTGCAATCTTGGCTCACTGCAACCTCTACCTCCCAGGTTCAAGTGATTCTTCCGCCTCAGCCTCCCGAGTAGCTGGGATTACAGGTGCGCACCACCACGACCGGCTAATTTTTATATTTTTAGTAGAGACAGGGTTTCACCATGTTGGCCAGGCTGGTCTCGAACTCTTGGCTTCAAGTGATTTGCCCGCCTCAACCTCTCAAAGTGCTGAGATCACAGGCGTGAGCCACCACGTTCGGCCGACGGATGTTGTTTCCACATTTGAAATTAGCGCTTTAGCAGGACGCGGTGGCTCACTCCTATAATCCCAGCATTTTGGGAGGCCAAGGCAGGCAGATCACCAGAGGTCAGGAGTTCAAGACCAGCCTGGCCAACAGGATGAAACCCTCTCTCTTCTAAAAATATAAAAAATTAGTTGGGTGTGGTGGCGGGTGCCTGTCATCCCAGCCACTCAGGAGGCTGAGGCAGAATTGCTTGAACCTGGGACGCGGAAGTTGCAGTGAGCTGAGATCGCACCATTGTACTCCAACCTGGGCAGCAAAAGCGAAACTCTGTCTCAAAAAAAAAGAAGGGCTGGGCGCAGTGGCTTATGCCTGTAATCCCAGCACTTTGGGAGGCCAAGGTGGGTGGATCACCTGAGGTCAGGAGTTCGAGACCAGCCTGGCCAACATGGTGAAACCCCATCTCTACTAAAAATACAAAAATTAGCTGGACATGGTGGTGTCCATCTGTAATCCCAGCTACTTGGCAGGCTGAGGCAGGAGAATCGCTTGAACCCAGGAGGCAGAGGTTGCAGTGAGTTGAGATCATGCCACTACACTCCAGCCTGGGCGACAGAACGAGACTCCATCTCAAAAAAAAAACAATCAGCGCCTTCACATTGGTTACTCATACTAATAATTAGGCATTCAAATTGTATACCATCACTTGCCCACAGTATACCTTGTAGAGACACTTACTTGATGAAAGTTCATAATTGCTTTAAAAAACTTTTTTGAATTTCCAGTAGTTATCACCACAATTTCTAAGACAAGAAAGGCTGTTGTGTCATCAGGGTTGGTTTCTGGTGACGCCTCTCTCCTTAGCTTTCAAACGGCTGCCTTCTTGCTGTGTGGCCTCACATGGTCTTTTCTCCATGCATGAGCGTCCGTCATGTCTCTTCTTATAAGGACACCAGTCCTATTGGATTAGGACCGTCCTTTTATGACCTCATTTAACCTGAATTACCTCCCTAAAGGCCCTATCTCAAATACAGTCACATTTGGGGTTAGAGCTTCAATATATGAATTAAGGGAGGGGAGACACAATTCAGTCCATAGCACCCCCTTTGCAAACAATCTACCCCAAATGCATCTAGTGATACACAAGATGTTTTACTCCATTTACTTGCTTTGATTTCAGTACATGGTTTCTTCCGGGAAAATAAAATCTTTGGGATGAAGAAAGTGGTCCAAAAGCTGGCTAGACCTCTATGGCTACTAACTGCCCTATAGGCTGGCATCTGTTTTTACTCTTTGTGAAACCTAAACCTACAGTAGGCTGTTCAGGGATACTACAAGTAGGTATTCAGAGAGATCTCGGCTCACTGCAACCTCTGCCTCCCAGGTTCAAGCGATTCTCCTGCCTCAGCCTCTCGAGTAGCTGGGATTACACACCCGGCTAATTTTTTAATTTTTAGTAGAGACAGGGTTTCGCCATGTTGGCCAGGCTGGTCTCAAATTCCTGACCTCGGGTGATCTGCCCACCTCAGCCTCCCAAAATGCTGGGATTACAGGCGTGAGCCACCACGCCCAGCCCAGAGTTTCACTCTTGTTGCCCAGGCTACAGTGCAATGGCGCAATCTCTGCTCACTGCAAACTCCGCCTCCCGGGTTCAAGCAATTATCCTACCTCAGCCTCCCAAGTACCTAGAATTACAGGTGCTCGCCACCACGCCTGGCTAATTTTTGTATTTTTAGTAGAGACGGGGTTTCACCATCTTGGCCAGGCTGGTCTTGAACTCCTGACCTCAGGTGATTTGCCCACCCTGGCCTCCCAAAGTGCTGGGATTATAGGCATGAGCCACTGCGCCCAGCCAGTTAATAACTTTTTAAAGCTTCCATGAGCAACTTACCTCACTCACACATACTATGCTAACACTATGTATATGTACATATTTATCACCTAATCTTCTGAAAACTCAATTGATCATAAGATTATAAACACACATACTGCATTTTTCCCTAAGTTGCCAAACTTAGTCTCCTCCCCCAACCAACCTCCACCAAAAAAACTCTTTCTCTTCAAGTTGCCATAATAAAGGTCTAAAATGGGGTTGATGATGGTGATAAAATTCTTACTATTTAAATGGCTACTGATTTATAAGGCAAGCTGTATTTATTGGAATGTGGGATTCTTTTTAGCATTTTATTCTATTCAAACAGGCTTTTTATTTTATTCATAAGCTAAAGATTTTCTTTTCTTCCCTCTTGCCTTCTTTAATTGTATTGCTTTTGTTCGTGTTTCTCTAAAAGAGGTTATATAGTTTATTCTGTTTGACTATACCATATTATAACCATCAGGGCAAGATCCCAAAGAAAAACAATGCACCCCTCACCTCCTATGGCGCCTGCGCAGAGGTACTAAAGTGAAGTATGCATGTTACAAGGCCAGCCACCCTCAGAAACATTCAGTGATGACTAAATGCTCACACTTTATCTGAACCTTTGATGTGTTGTACCCAGCTCTCTAACCCTCTGCACACGATCTTCCTCGGGACAAGACCTGATACAAAGATCAGTGTGTGTTTTCAGCAGTGGAGGTAGCACTGGGCGCTTTGCGTTTCCAAGCTAATTAAGGGAAATTTGTCCCAGTTGGTGAAGGCAGATGCCTTAGGGGTCAGTCTTCCTAACATTTTGGGCACCAAGTTAAAAAATCAACAGTCCCCCTTCCCTTCACCATGTGACTTACCTCAGGGCAATGAACTGGGTCCCCTCTGCTCCATCCCTATAAATCATACATTTATACATACTGTTACATACTTTATTTATTTGTGAGACACAGTCCTGCTGTGTCACCCAGGCTGGAGTGCAGTGGCGCAATCTCGGCTCACTGCAACCTTCGCAACCCGCGTTCAAGTGATTCTCCTGCCCCGGCCTTCCGAGTAGCTGGGACTACAGGCGTGCACCACCATGCCCGGCTAATTTTCGTATTTTTAGTAGAGACAGGGTTTCACCATGTTGGCCAGGCTGGTCTCGAACTCCTGGCTTCAAGTGATCTGCCTACTTCAGCCTCCCAAAGTGCTGGGATTACAGGCGTCAGCCTCTGCGCCCAGCCTTGTTATATACTTTCATAATGCTTGTAATATATACTTCTATTTCAACTTACATAATTTTTTAAAAATTTCAACCTGTAAAGAGGTAAGTGGCTACCTCACCTACGATGTGGTAAATAAGACATGTCAACGCAGCCATCCTGCCCCAGCCGACCAGACCTTAATGCTCCAAAACCATCAGTTTGCGCCTGGAAAACTGAGGAAAGTGTTTATTCCCTTACAAATGCTTCGCCAAAGGCCCTGGCACGTAGGGCTTTTTCACTGCTGCGAACGTTGGACCGACTTGTGAGAAGGAGTACAATTAATTTAACTTTGGTATACTGTATCCAGCGACCACAGGGGGCTCGCTCTGCGATTTATGGTGCGAGGAGGACTAGACACCCCCTGTGCCCCGTCCTACTCCTGCAGATCAAACTCACAGCCACACTTTTCGGAATGAGAAACTGGACAGTAAATGAACGCAAGAACCATGGTGCCCAGACAGAGAACCCCGCTGGATTTGCTACCAAGGTTGCGGTGGAGACACCCAGCGCACCAGGCGCCACGGCCCGGTATGTGACCTCACTAACCTCCGCCAGCGCGCACCCTGTCCTGCCCCTTCACGGGCGAACAACACACGACTCAGCTGTGGGAACCAGCAACCGGAACCGCAAAAGCACTGCTTTCCTGGAGCCCGGGCTCCGGACTGGCAGCCACTGCGCATGCCCCAGAGCGGCGACCAATGGGAGCCCGGCGCGCAAGGGCGGAGGCGGGCCCGGGACGCTACCGAGAAGCACAGGGACCCGACTTCCGTCATCGACCAATCAGAGCTCACAGCCCCCCACGCCCCCTCCCCCCCGGCCCTGAGCCAATTGCCAGCTCGGGTGCGGGAGGGCCGGGTCAAGACTAAGTCAAAGGAAGAGAGGGCAACGCGGCCAAGGGCCGCCCGGGGCAGGGGGAGCCGGTAGGACGGGACCAGGACTGGCCGACCCGACCCCGCGCGGGGGAAGGGGGCTCCTTCCTCCCACAACACAAAACGGTGCGCCCGGGTTGGCCGCCCCTCCCCAGTGGTGCGGCCCCAGGTGGACGCTTCCGTGCGCGCGTCCATGCCCAGCCATTGCGGGCTGCGGGCTCCTAGAGTCGCACACGCTGGGGAGTGCACGCTGCCAGGTCCACCCACAGGGCTGTAGACACCCCTAGGGTCACACAGACAAGGCTCTGGACACCCACAAGGGCACACACATTGGGGAGTGGGCACTCCTGGGGTCACACAGACTGAGGTGCAGGGAGGTAGGACGCGCCCGCCCAGAGGGAGTTGGTGGTGGCTGAGGGTGAGGGCAAGGTAGGGACTGGGAGGAGACTTCTGGTTCCCTGGCTGGCCCAGGGTTTTCCTGTGCAGGTGCGGAGAGTAGGGCGGGGCCTCTGGTTGGCGGGGAGGGCTCCAGGAGCCTGTCCCAGCCCTGGGGGTGTCTGGCTGAGCCCCACAGAAGGGAGCTCTGAGATGGGCTTTGCAGCAGGGGAAAGAAAAGGCAGGTCGCGCGTACTGGCTTCCTGACCATCCACCAATGGTGGTGGAACCTGGAAGTCTGAGGGAGGAAGGTGAGGAGGCGCTTGAGGGAGGGGGGAATCTAGGCGTCAGGGATGATAGTTCATTGATCCAAGTTACTCAGCTATTTCATAGAAACAGCAACAGTAATGAATAATTATAACACGTGCCAAGCTCTCCTGATCACTTTACACAAATCATCTCACTGCATCTTCACAACAACCTTAACTACTATTATCATCTTCGCGTTCTGGATGAGAGACCTGAGGCCCTGCAGAGGTTACCAGAAGGCACACAGCTGAGCAGAGCCAGGGCCAGGGTCAGGCTGTGCACTCTGGACTCTGTGTTCTGACCACTGCGTCATTGACTCTATAGATGTCTCTGCTTTCTGTGCTCACCCTGTCCTCATTCCGCCCCCAGCAGGACTGAGGGCCCCTGAAGCATCCATTTGCCCACAGCATCAGTGAACTGTGTAGAACTCTCTGTGGGAGGGATCTGACCCCTGTGCACCCTGAGTTGTTTTTCTTCCCTGGTTCCCCAGGCAGGGGCAGTGAACAGAAGAGAGGGAAGCCTTGTTGGAAGAGGGCAGTAAATCACAGCATAGCTATCCAGACTGTGCAATTATTTACTTAGTGCATGCAGGGTCTTGTGCTAGGTGGTGGGGATACCGCACTGAACCAGACAGACAAGGGTCCTGTTCCTGCCTGCCCTCGGGGTGTGTTTTGGGAATTCCTCCTTGACGGTGCTTTGGCATTGAATGGGCAGAGGTCTGGTGCTGGGGGGCAGTCCCACACCAGCAAGACTTGTAATGTACATGAATGTGAATGTCATTTCAGGATGGTAAAAGGAGGCCTCCCAAAATGTTTCTTATTAAAAGGGAGCATTGGGTCTGAGGGTTGGGAAATGATATTTCCTTAGGTCAGGCCTGTCCCAGGAAGCACCCCGCAGTCAGTGGTACAGAGGACCATGAAGATAGTACGGTGAGGGGAGAAGGAAGATATAGCAACGTAAATTTTGCCATCTTGGCCTCAGTTTGGTTTTAAAGGACAGCAGTTGGACCCTCCCCATGCCTAGGTCTCCTGCATGGATTCAATCAGTGGTGGCCCAGGTGTGGAAGACACCCCCATGTCTTATTACCTACTCTGGGCTTGGGGTGTGGTGGTCAGGATCTTGTAGTCAATATCTTCCCAACAAGAAGCAAAATAAGAACAAGATATAAACAGGAGGTGATTCATCTGGTGCCCCTGGGGGTTGGACGGGAAGGTGATGGGGTCCATCCTGGTTCTTGGGGGTTCCTGGTGTTTGCTGTATTACTGTGAAGTAAATTAACACTTCTGCTTCCAGCTGTGTGAACTGGCTTGCATTAGACCAAACTCTCCTGCTGAGAGCAACCAGAAAAGCTGGATTAAAGTTCCTGTTTTTGTTTTTAAGTCTATTTGAAGGCCCAGGAGAGCAAATTATCTTTGAGGTCATCACCTCACCAAGTACTGGCATCCAGTGCAGAACAGCAAGAGTTGATGAGAACATCAGACTAGAAGAACAGAGTGAAAAAAATTTAAATTTTTTTTTAAGAAGAGTTTGTGGATACATATAAAAGTAATAAACCAGCTCCAAATTATTGATGCCAGTCAATGGAGTAATCAAAAAATATGAATATGAAAAGTGATACTAAAATGATTAGTAAATCACTATAGTCTATAATGGGAAAACTCATTCTATTAGGGACTAAAATAACAAAAATCTGCTTTAAGTTTTTCTTTCTTTCTTTTTTTTTTAACAGCCGAGGTCTTGTTCTGTTGCCCAGGCTAGAGTGCACTGACACAATCACAGCTCACTGCAGCCTCGATTTCCTAGGCTCAAGCAATCATCCCGCCTCAGCCTCCCCAACTACAGGCATATGCCACCACACCCAGCTAATTTTTAAAAAACTTTTTGTAGAGATGGGGTTTTGCTATGTTGCCCAGGCTGGTCTCAAACTCCTGGGCTCAAGCGATCCACCTGTCTTGGCCTCCCAAAGTGCTGGATTACAGGGGTGAGCCACCACGCCCGGCCTGCTTCAGGTTTGTTTTGTTTTGTTTTGTTTTTTAGAGAAAAATATACATTTTACACTTGTCTGCTACTTAGAAATAAGAACAGGAAATATACAACTAAAAAATTCATTCTCATACCTTGGTAACGAAATATCCACCTTTAAATGTTAATTTATAAAACAACCAGCACAACCAGCAAGGCTGTTGTGGCTCACACCTGTAATCCCAGCACTTTGGGAGGTGGAGGAGGGCAGACTGCTTGAGCCCAAGAGATTCAGACCAGGCTGGGCAACATAGTGAGACCCCATCTCTACAAAAAATATGAAAATTAGCGAGGCATGGTGGTGCACACCTGTAGTCCCAGCTACTTGAGAGGCTGAGGCAGGAGGATCCCTTGAGCCCAGGAGGTCGAGGCTGCATTGAGCCGTGATTGCACCACTGCACTTCAGCCTAGGCAGCAGAGTGAGACTTTGTCTCAAAAATAAATAAATAAATAGTTAAATAAAACAACCAGCAGCTGCTCTGCCTATGGAGTAGCCATTTTTAATTCCTTTACTTTCTTAATACATTTGCTTTCACTTTATTCTATGGAGTTGCCCCCGAATTCTTTCTTGTGTGAGATCCAAAAACCCTCTCTTGGGTCTGGATCAGGACCCCTTTCTGGTAACATCTTCCTGGCGAACCACGAAGGGATGATACTGAGGAGACCCTCGACCCAAAGGAAAAAGACTGCAGCACTGATTGGCCGACTTTGGACTGACCCTGCTTATTCCTGTGAACCAATCAGTGACCTGTGATGGCTCCTCAGAAGAAACAAGAGGGATGGACATCACCTTTCGTTGGAGCTCAGTTATGAGTGGCTCAGTTATGACTGAGCTCCCTTCTACCCTGAATACAAGAGACCCTAATAGGTAGGAATATCATCGCCCCTATTCTGCCTGAAGAAGTTACAGAAGATGAATCTTCCTCCCTCTAAATCCTTAGGATTAAGGGTTTCCTTATAAAAGGGAAGGGCAAATATGTCAGAGGCGTTTGAACCAGAGTGATTCCATCTTGAATAGGGGCTGAGTAAAATGAGGCTGAGACTTACTGGGCTGCACTCCCAGGATGAGATAGGAGGTCAGCACAAGATACAGGTCACAAAGACCTTGCTGATAAAACAGGTTGCAGTAAAGAAGCTGGCTAAAAGCCACCAAAACCAGGACAGCAATGAAAGTGACCTCTGGGCTTCCTAACTGCTCATTATACACTAATTGTGATGCACTAGCATGCTAAGAAACACTCCCACCAGCGCCATGACAGTGCCATGGCAACATCAAGAAGTCACCCTATATGGTCTAAAAAGGGGAGGAACCTTCAGTTCCTGGAATTGCCCACCCCTTTCCTGGAAAACTCATGAATAATCCACCCCTTGTTTAGCATATAATTAAGAAATAACTGTAAGTATCCTTAGTCCAGCAGCCCAAGCTGCTGCTCTGCCTATGGAGTAGCCATTCTTTATTCCTTTACTTTCTTAATAAACTTGCTTTCACATTAAAAACAACAACAACCAGCAAATATATCAGAGGCTTAGCATCCCCTATTCAAGGGGACAGTTCTGGAGGCAGAGAAAGAAGTAGAAAGGTGGAGAACAAAAGACACAAAGGAGCAGAAAAATTTTATCTTACTCTCCATGTGGCACCTCACAGCTTGGGAACAACAATTTCTCTCATAATTTTCCTCAGCTCCACCACTCACAAGCTGTGTGACCTTGGGCAAGGCACCCAAGCTCCTCTGGGCCTCAGCTTCCCAGTCAATACAAAGGGGATAACAGTAGTGCTTACTTTTTTTTTTTTTTTTTTTGAGATGGAGTCTTGCTCTTGTCACCCAGGCTGAAGTGCAATGGCACGATCTCAGCTCACTGCAACCTCCGCCTCCCGGGTTCAAGTGATTCTCCTGCCTCAGCCTCCTGAGTAGCTGGGATTACAGGTGTGCACCACCACACCAGGGTAATTTTTGTATTTTTAGTAGAGACGGGGTTTCATCATGTTGGTCAGGCTGGTCTCGAACTCCTGACCTCGTGATCTGGCTGCCTCGGCCTCCCAAAGTGCTGGGATTACAGGCGTAAGCCACCGTGCCTGGCCAGTAGTGCTTACTTTGTGGGGTCATCTGTGAATGTGAAATGAGTTAATAAATGGAAAGCACTTAGAAAAACCTCTGGAACCACTGAATCAAATTGGATATCATTATTGAACCCTCATTCAATCCTTCAATACCCGTTTTGTGTCATCTGTCCAAATACTGGAGATACGCCTAGCACACAGTGACTGCTTAGTGAGCAGTGTCACAATGAACACGTGCAATGGCCTTGAAGGCCACATCGGGGCTTGCCCTGATCAGCAGGTTGGAGGTGCTCCAGGCCCGAAACTTAGCTGTGAGTGGGGACACGGGAGGGAGGTTGGAACTGCCACTGCAGAAGGGGCTCTGAACCTAGGTTCAGGAGAGAGGCTTTGAACCTGCACGTGTGGGGAGCCATGGAAGTTTCCAGGAAGGACTGCAGGTCCCACCTGGAGATGTGCCGTTCCTCCTTCAGGTACCTGGGAATGTCAGTCACACCTCAGACCTGCTCAGCTCCCCCAAACTGCTGTTCCTTTATCTGAGAGCTTCAAGTCCCCAAATGGCCTACCTCATACATGGGGAAACTGAGGCCTGGGGAGGCCCGGGGACTGAGCTAGCATTCACTTGTGGAAATAGTCTGGCATCCTCTGGATAAGTTAGAGACATGCAAACCCTACAGCCCTCAGATTCCCGTCTGAGAGTCTGCGTGCCTATGTGGACCAGGAGACACGTGCGGCAGTGAACACTGCAGTGTTGCTCCCAACAGCAAGAACCAGAAACAGCCCAAAGGCCTGTTACAGGAGAATATGGACACCCAGGCTGCACATGCACACCACGGAATGCTGTATGGCAGTGGAAATAAATGAACAGCTACCGCTATAGGCAAACAGGAATCATAGCAACAGCCAAGAGCGAAGGTGTGGAGGGACAAGACCATGCACTCACACCTGGCCTACCTGGCTCGCACTCCAGGCAAAGGGGTCAGAACAGTGCCTGGCATACACGTTAAGTGCTATGTGAGTGTTAAGATAAAACTAGGATGTCCAGTGGGGAGAAAGCAAGCCTTTGAAGATTATGTGCTTTTACAAACTTCAAGGGCAATGAAAACTAAACAAGATGTTGTTCAGGCATTCATATATGATATAAAGTTCCTTTCTTTAAAAAAGGGATGTGCTGGGCACGGTGGCTCACACCTGTAATTCCAGCACTTTGGGAGGCCGAGGCAGGTGGATTATGAGGTCGAGAGATCGAGACCATCCTGGCCAACATGGTGAAACCCTGTCTCTACTAAAAATACAAAAAAATTAGCTGGGCGTGGTGGCGTGTGCCTGTAGTCCCAGCTACTTGGCAGGCTGAGGCAGGAGAATCACTTGAACCCGGGAGGCAGAGGTTGCAGTGAGCCGAGATCGTGCCACTGCACTCCAGCCTGGGACAGAGTGAGACTCCATCTCAAAAAAAAAGTATGACGAGCAGAAAGTAATTTGGGAGCTGCGGGGAGGCAAGGGTAAGGGATGGAGAAGTGGACCAGAGGCGTATGCATCATATGGCAGTGTCTAAGCACTCAGGATAGGCGTGGATCACAGGGGCTCACTCTGTAATTAAAAGGAAACGGGTTTTTGTTGTGCTGTTGTTGCTGTTTTTGAGACAAGGGTCTTGCTCTGTCATCATCCAGGCTGGAGTGCAGTGGCGCAATCTCAGCTCACTGCAACCTCCGCCTCCTGGGTTCAAGCGATTCTCCTGCCTCAGCCTCCTGAGCAGCTAGGACTACAGGTGTGTGCCACCATGCCTGGCTAATTTTTGTATTTTTTAGTGGAAATGGGGTTTTGCCATGTTGCCCAGGCTGGTCTTGAACTCCTGACCTCAAGTGATCCGCTCGTCTCGGCCTCCCAAAGTGCTGGGATTACAGGTGTGAGCTACTGTCCCCAGCCAAAAGGAAAAGTTTTAGTGTAGTAACCCTTCAGGACTAGGGACCTCGGGCCTCAGCCTCAGGCTACCTGGGTACTTTAGGAAGGAGGCCACCCAGGCCCATGGCTACTCCTTGCCACAGGGAGCCCTGCACACAGATGTGCTGCTGATGGCTAAGCTCTCGCTGCCAGCCAGAGGGAGGAGGGTCTGAGCCAGTCAGAAGGAGATGGGCCCGAGAGAGTAAGAAAGGGGGAAGAGGACCCAAGCTGATCCAAAAGATGGGTCTAAGCAGTCAAGTGGAGGAGGGTTCCAATCTGATGGCGGAGGGCCCAAGCTCAGCCTAACGAGGAGGCCAGGCCCACCAAGGGGCCCCTGGAGGACTTGTTTCCCTTGTCCCTTGTGGTTTTTTGCATTTCCTGTTCCCTTGCTGCTCATTGCGGAAGTTCCTCTTCTTACCCTGCACCCAGAGCTTCGCCAGAGAAGACAAGGGCAGAAAGCACCATGAGTGGGGGCCCAATGGGAGGAAGGCCCGGGGGCCGAGGAGCACCAGCGGTTCAGCAGAACATACCCTCCACCCTTCTCCAGGACCACGAGAACCAGCGACTCTTCGAGATGCTTGGACGAAAATGCTTGGTGAGCTGGGGATCTCCTGCCCCCGCCCCGTCCCCACCGTTTCTTCCTCTTCCTCTCCTCCTTCTCTCTCTTCCCCTCCTCCAGCTCCTCCTTTCCCTCTCCATCATCTCCTCTCCTAGAATCTCCCGTCATCATCCACCCTTCCCAGGAAGATCTCAATGTCTACTTGCCTTCCCTCTGGCTGCAGCTCTTCCTTCGGGCCCATGACTGTCACGAGGCAGGAAGGACCAGGTCTGGCTCCAAGACCTTGTGGCTACCCCTGACCAGACTCCACTGACCCCTGCTTTCCCCTCCCAGACACTGGCCACTGCAGTTGTTCAGCTGTACCTGGCGCTGCCCCCTGGAGCTGAGCACTGGACCAAGGAGCATTGTGGGGCTGTGTGCTTCGTGAAGGATAACCCCCAGAAGTCCTACTTCATCCGCCTTTACGGCCTTCAGGTGACCCCCCCCCACCCCCGACTGGACTTGCAAGCCAGTTCTCAACCCGCAAACCCAGATCTGTGTCCATATGTGTCCATAGCTTCAAGACCTCAGACCTGATCAGTGAATCCCTGAGCCCCAGAACCAAAGACTCATCCAGATGGCAAACTCTGGCTTGCCTTTCTAAGTCTGCAATGACTGGCCCCAGTCTCCATATCAAGACCTCTAAAGCCCCCAGTATTAGTCTGCTGCCTAAGCCTAATCTTTTCCACAAATTCCAATAAATGAGCACTGTATTTGTACCTGAACTTCAAATCTATTCTAAACTCAACATTTTGCATCCCAGGAATCTCTCATCAAAACTCCTGAACCCCAGATGTTTCCCAAGCTCCTAAGTCATAAATCTGTTCAACAAAACCCAAAGTTGAATATTCCATTGATCCCTGAACTCCAAATCTGTCCTTCTAAATCCACAGCACAGACCCCAGAATTCCCATATTAAAATTCCTGCACACTCAAATACCGAGGTAGTTCTTAAGCAAAAAGCACAATCCCCTGACCTGAACTTTCTAGGTTTAAGCCCCAAATTCATCCTTTTAAACCCATAAAGATGGACCCAGAATAACTTCCAGATCCCAAGGCTATCAAATATTCACCAAACTTCTAAACCATAACTCTCTCCACAAACCCCAAATTGCACTTACTTTAGCTCGACTCCCCGCGAAACTCCCAAGTCTATGTGTCTGAACTTCAAATCTCAACTCCAGCTCCCAAATACTAGAATCCTACCTGTCATGAATTGGGGCTGGGGTGGCGGGGAAGGGCATGGATTGAATCTATGAATGAGCCTCAACTTCCTAAGACTAGAGTCCTAAATTATGAAATTCAAGCCCCCAAGTCCCAGATCTAGGGCCCCGAACCCCAAATCCAAACCTCTCACAAAAGTGTATGGCTCCCAGACTATACCCCACAATCCACACTCTTAGACCCCAACTCTCTGGTGCTGAGCTGAAAATCTCCAAACCAGACTATGAGGCCCCCAAATCCAGACACCCTGCTCCCTGCCCAGCTAACAAAAGCCTGCCACCCCCGGCGTGCCTCAGTGCCACTGTGCCTCCCACCCTACACCTCTCCAGGCTGGTCGGCTGCTCTGGGAACAGGAGCTGTACTCACAGCTTGTCTACTCCACCCCCACTCCCTTCTTCCACACCTTTGCTGGAGATGTAAGTGACCAACCAGCCCTCGGGCCTCACTTGGGGTGTGGAGAGGAGATGGGAAAGTTGCGGGGGACCTGGGAGGCGGCTGACCCCAAGGTATGTGCAGGACTGCCAAGCGGGGCTGAACTTTGCAGACGAGGATGAGGCTCAGGCCTTCCGGGCCCTGGTGCAAGAGAAGATACAAAAAAGGAATCAGAGGCAAAGTGGAGGTGAGGAGGCCACAGGGGAGGAAAGGAAGTTGGGCAGAGGTGAGTGCAAGCATGGGGAACTAGAAAAGTCCCCTCTCATGGTCCTGGCTCCCAATCCATCTATCCACAGACAGACGCCAGCTACCCCCACCACCAACACCAGCCAATGAAGGTGAGTCCTCTGATGCAAGTAGGGGTAATAAGGGGCTAGCCCAGGAACCTGTGGCAGGGTTGTGATAGCTCTCTACACATTCCATCTTCCCAGAGAGAAGAGGAGGGCTCCCACCCCTGCCCCCGCACCCAGGTGGAGACCAAGGAGGTGCGTGTTGATTCTTCCCTGTCTCTGGATGGATGGGGAAGAGTGGATGGAGGAATGAGGAGTTGGATGGGTGCGTAAGTGGGTGAATGGATGGGTAGATGGATAGGTATGTGGATGGACGAGCGGGTGCATGGATGTGTGGGCTGATGGATGATGGGTGGATGGATTGGTGGTAGATGGCTGAGTGGAGGGATGAATTGACAGGAGGATGAAAGTCTAAGTAGATAGATGCATAGGTGAATGGGTATGTGGATAAATGAATGAAAAGGTAGATGGATGACTGAGTAAATTAATCAATGAGTGAATGAATGAACAGTGAATAAACAACTAAATGACAAATTTCAGTCAGTGAAGAAAGCATGATTGAATGAATAAATGAGTAAATGAATATTTTAACAAATTCATTAGTCAATGAGCCAGTGAATGATAAAGCATGCGGGAATGAAAACATGAATGAATCAGTGAATGTATGAATGGTTTGTGGGATCCACCCACTTCTCCATAGACCCTACTTGAACCCTTCACCCACTACCTCCATGACCATCCAACACACACACAGATTTCCCCCAAGGCTTCCGTTTCTTGCCCCTGTGCTTTGGTTGGTTGGTAAGTGGGTCAATGGGCCAACCACCCTATTTTCCCCACAGGCCCTCCAGTCGGTCCGCTCTCCCTGGGGCTGGCGACAGTGGACATCCAGAACCCTGACATCACGAGTTCACGATACCGTGGGCTCCCAGCACCTGGACCTAGCCCAGCTGATAAGAAACGCTCAGGGAAGAAGAAGATCAGCAAAGCTGATATTGGTGCACCCAGTGGATTCAAGTGAGAACCACTCCCCAGTGGACCCACAGATTCCTGGGGGCAGAGGGGCACATGAACAAGTGGACAGCTGAGTGGATGGAAGGATGGGCAGATGGCTGGGTGGCTGAGTGGGTAAATGGGTGGTTGGATAGGTAGGAGGTGTGGGGCTGGGTCTAGGGAGAGGTAAATAAGGCACCAAGGGTACAAAATTTAAGGAGGCACTCACTCTCAGAGGCATGAAACTGTAATTCCTGACTCTGAGAGTGAGTGACTCACTTAAATTTTGCACCCTAGGCACCTGACTTGCCTCACCCTGGGCCCACTCTGGGTGGGCTGTTAGGAGAGCAGGTGGGTGGGCAGGTGAATGAATGGGTAGATAGATGAGGTAGATGATGGATGAGAAGGGCTGGTGGGTAGGTGGGTGAGCGGATGGGTGGATGGATGGATAAATGAATGGATGAATGAATGGGTTGAAGAATGAATGGATAAGTGGTTGGACGGACAAATTTATGGGTGGATGGGTTGATAGGAGGTGCGTGGATAGATGGATGGGTGAGTGGATAGGTCTGTGGACAGATTGATATGCAGGCTGATTGGCTCACAGACAAGGTGGATGGGGATGGACAGGTGGACAGATATATGGATGAATGGACAGTTCAATGGATAAGTGAACAGAAGTGTGTGGTTGCATGGGTAGAAAAATGAGTGGATGGATAGATGGAAAGGTAGGCACATGGGTAGGTGGATGGGTAGATGGACAAGTGTGTGTGAGGACAGACTGGTGGACAAATTGGTGAACAGACATATGTGGGCAGATAGTTGCAGAGACAGATGTATGGACAGATCAGTAGTCCAACAGATGAATGTGAATGAATAGGTGAACAAATGCATGGGTGAATAGATGGGGAAAGAGGGATGGGTGGATGGATCAACACCACAAACTATGGAGCCCTTCTAATTCCATAACTCCTGCCTATACTCATTCACTCATTCAGTCCCATTCATTAATTCTGGCCCCTCAGAGTCTCTTTGGGCAGGAGAGGGCAAGAGGGTTTCACTATGAAGAGAGGGAAGGAAGGGCAGTGAGGATTCACTGGAGTCTCTTCACCTCTCCCAGGCATGTCAGCCACGTGGGGTGGGACCCCCAGAATGGATTTGACGTGAGTAACTTCAGAGACTCTTGGACTCTACTAAACTTCCACCCACCCTTCCAAAGACCACTGCTGAGACCCCACCCCCAGACCATGCCCTTCCCACACCCCTCTCAGATCCCTTGCTGGGATGGACCTAACGACAATCCATGTCACTTCTTTCCTCGCCTCATTCCTCTACTCCCGCCCCTGGCCTTTTTCCTCCTGGGCAGGTGAACAACCTCGACCCAGATCTGCGGAGTCTGTTCTCCAGGGCAGGAATCAGCGAGGCCCAGCTCACCGACGCCGAGACCTCTAAACTTATCTACGACTTCATTGAGGACCAGGGTGGGCTGGAGGCTGTGCGGCAGGAGATGAGGCGCCAGGGTGAGCCCCTGCTTCCATATGCTCCCTTCTCTAGCCCTAGCAGCTCATAGCTAAGAGATTCACTAAGTCACTCAGTCCTTATGGGAGCACCTATACTGCTTCAGTAAGGAGTTGGTCAGTGGGGGTACCCATTTTACAAATGAGCAAAACTGAGGTTCAGAAGAAATCAATGAGAGTTACAGCTATGTGTTATACCCCCTCCACAGAGCCACTTCCGCCGCCCCCACCGCCATCTCGAGGAGGGAACCAGCCCCCCCGGCCTCCTATTGTGGGGGGTAACAAGGGTCGTTCTGGTCCACTGCCCCCTGTACCTTTGGGGGTTGCCCCACCCCCACCAACACCCCGGGGACCCCCACCCCCAGGCCGAGGGGGCCCTCCACCACCACCCCCTCCAGCTACTGGACGTTCTGGACCACTGCCCCCTCCACCCCCTGGAGCTGGTGGGCCACCCATGCCACCACCACCGCCACCACCGCCACCGCCGCCCAGCTCCGGGAATGGACCAGCCCCTCCCCCACTCCCTCCTGCTCTGGTGCCTGCTGGGGGCCTGGCCCCTGGTGGGGGTCGGGGAGCGCTTTTGGATCAAATTCGGCAGGGAATTCAGCTGAACAAGGTGAGGACAGGCAGGATGGAGGATTGGGGGTCTGGGACTCTGGGGTGTCCCGTCTAAGTCAGGATACTAGGGGGCTGAGGCCAGGACTGAGGAGAGTGCCAGGCCTTAGGGATTCAGTGATAGGGTTGAAAGGTTGGTGGGAAGCCTTGAAGGGGACTGGAGTGTGTGGGAGAGAAAATATTGATGGAGGGGTGGGGAGAAATGCTCCTTTCCCAGGCCCTGAGCCCTCTGTGCTGATCCCTGCCTGCTGCAGACCCCTGGGGCCCCAGAGAGCTCACCACCTCAGAGCTCAGAGGGACTGGTGGGGGCCCTGATGCACGTGATGCAGAAGAGAAGCAGAGCCATCCACTCCTCCGGTGAGCTGATCCTGCCAGGGCCTCAAACCTGGCTCCCAGGGCTAGCACTGGCCTCAAAACAATCCCAGCAGTCACCACAAATAGTGACATCAGCCCCATCTGTTTGACAGCATTAACATGAATCTTGTGTCAGCCTCCTTTTTGACAATGTTAACATTAAGTCATTATGTGACAATAATATAATTAACTCCAACTTTGACAGTAATATTAACATTAATGCCAGGGTGTGTCCACAATATTAATGTCATTCCCACATGTTCAGTACTATTAACATCAGCTGGCCGGGCGCGGTGGCTCATGCCTGTAATCCAGGAATTTTGGGAGGCCAAGGCAGGAGGATCACTTGAGCCCAGGAGTTCGAGACCAGCCTGGGCAATATAGTGAGACCTCGTTTCCATAAAAACTAAATTGAAAAAAAGGTAGTCGAGCATAGTGGTGTGTGCCTGTGGTCCCACCTACTTGGGAGGCTGAGGTGGGAGGATTGCTTGACCCTGGGAGGTCAAGGCAGCAGTGATCCATGATTGTGCCACTGCACTCCAGCCTGAGTGACAGAGATCCTATCTCAAAAAAAAAAAAAAAAAAATTAACCCATTATGTGATGACAATATTATGAAGAACACTATTGTTGACAATAATATTAATTTTAATTCCATGTATTAACAGATTACATTAACTCATTATGACATAACCTAATTTAATCTTTTAAAAAATTTTTTTGAAACAGAGTCTCGCTCTGTGTCCCAGGCTGGAGTACAATGGTGCAATCATGGCTCACTGCAGCCTCAACCTCCCAGGCTCAAGCGATCCTCCCGCCTCAGCTCCCAAAGTAGCTGGGACTACAGGTGTGTGCCACCATACCTGGCTAATTTTTGGTGTTTTTTTGGTAGTGATGAGCTCTCACTACCAAGCTCTCACTACTCTGATGTTGCCCAGGCTGCTCTGCAACTCCAGGGCTCAAGCGATCTGCCCCGCCTCAGCCTCCCAGAGTGCTGGGATTACAGGCATGAGCCACCAGGCCTGGCTGTTAACCTAATCTTTTTATAATAATGTTACTATTACTCTCTTAATCTGTCAGCAATACTGTCACTAATCCATTATATGATGCAAATATTAGTATCAACCTACTATAGGAACTTCATCTTTCGACAACGATTTTTTTTTCTTTTGAGACGGAGTCTTGCTCTGTCACCCAGGCTGGAGTGCAGTGGCGCGATCTTGGCTAACTGCAGCATCTGTCTCCTGGGTTCAAGTGATTCTCCTGCCTCAGCCTCCTGAGTAGCTGGGACTACAGGCGCGCCACTACGCCCAGCTAATTTTGATGTTATTGTCATTAACCCCATTATGTGTCAAAAATATTAGCGTTAACCAGACAGGAAGCAATAATATATTATCACACCTTTGCTGATATTATTTAAATTCAACCTATTATGTGATAAATAGGTTAACATTAACCCTTTGTTTGACAATATCTCGACTAACCACATTTTTGACAACATAAACTTCAACTCCAACTAGAACTCAGACCCCAACTATAATCCCTCTCTTGTCCCAAATGGAAACTCTAACTTGCCCTCCTCTAGCATGAGACCTCAGAACTCCAGGGTCCGGTCCTCACCTCCCAGGCCCTATGAAGCCCCCCACCAACCTCCCAGGGCATCTTATCCTTCTTTTTCCCTCCAGACGAAGGGGAGGACCAGGCTGGCGATGAAGATGAAGATGATGAATGGGATGACTGAATGGCTGAGTTACTTGCTGCCCTGTGCTCCTCCCCGCAGGACATGGCTCCCCCTCCACCTGCTCTGTGCCCACCCTCCACTCTCCTCTTCCAGGCCCCCAACCCCCATTTCTTCCCCACCAACTCCTCCAATGCTGTTATCCCTGCCTGGTCCTCACACTCACCCAACAATCCCAAGGCCCTTTTTATACAAAAATTCTCAGTTCTCTTCACTCAAGGATTTTTAAAGAAAAATAAAAGAATTGTCTTTCTGTCTCTCTATAAATCTCAGTCTGTTTACATTCCAAATGTGGGAATGGGGTCCCTTTCCCCCAAGTCCCTTTTATTCATTTATCCCATTTTATTTATTTAGCCTTACATGTATATATTCATTCATTCATTTATTCCCTCAGTCATTTAGCCTGTATTTCTTTGTTTCCTTCTGCCCCTCTGTCTTTCAACATTTATTGCCAGGTACTATTTTAGGGGCTAGGAATCAAGAAGTGGAAAAAAAATAGACAAGAATTCCTGCCCTTAGGGGGTGAAATCCACATTCTAGGGGAAGAGACAGACAAGAAACAAGAAATCAAACAGAAACAAAAGATAGTTGCAGATCATGATAAATGCTGTGGAGTGGTAAGGCAGAGATACAGATGAAACAACATTCAGATGGAGCAGTCAGGGAAGGTCACTTGGAGTAGGTGATGGTGGTGCTGGACCTAAAGAGAGAGAAATGTCGGCCCAGTTAATATTTGGGGAAAAGGGGTTCCAGGCTGAGGGAGCAGCCAGTGCAAAGGCCCTGAGGTGAGAAAAGGCTTGGCATGAGGCCAGATGTCATGCATTTAATTATTTTTTAAAAAAATCATTCAATCGGCTGGGTGCAGTGGCTCATGCCTGTAATTCCAGCACTTTGGGAGGCCGAGGTGGGCGGATCACCTAAAGTCAGGAGTTCGAGACCAGCCTGGGCAACATGGTGAAACCCTGTCTCTACTAAAAAATACAAAAATTAGCTGGGTATGGTGGTGCACACCTGTAATCCCAGCTCCTAATGGGGGCTGAGGCACGAGAACTGCTTGAACCCGGGAGGCGGAGGTTGCAGTGAGCCGAGATCGTGCCACTGCACTCTAGCCTGGGCAACAGAGCGAGACTCCATCTCAAAAAAAGAAATCATTCAATCAACACAATACTAGATTAAGAGCAGCATACTCAATGAGCAGACCTCCCCATTCTCCATGCCCATAACAACTCACACACCAGGATCTTGATGGGCAGGATCCCCCTCATTTTTAAAATTTGGCTCTGCCCAGTTCCCAGTTCAAATCAAGCACTGGCCAATTGCAATGGAAAAGGCAAAGACTTAATAATCAGACAGATCTGCTCTAGAACTCGGGAAAGATGCCTCACCTCTGAGCTTTGGTTTCCTCATCTATACAATGGAGGTAACTGATTTCCAACTGAGATCCCACTGAGTCACCTCTCTGCCTCCTCCAGGACTTGCTCTCCCAGAAACAAAGGAGTAACTCAAAAGCGTCCTTGGCGTTTACAGCTATTTCCAAGGGCATAATTAGAAACTGTTGCACATCAAAGCCTAGAATTGAGCTCCCTGCCCCTTCCAATTTCTGAAATCTGGTGAATTCGAGATCTCAGACATCCTACCTTTAGAGGAGGAGAAAAGAAGAAAGGTAGTGGGGAGGAAGATAAAGGTGAGGGAGACTCCAGAGAGGGCAGGCTTCTTCTGTCTGCAAGAGCAATGGAAGAATTTTTAGGTGGAAAGGGGAACTCCCCCAAGCTAGAGAAGGAGGGAGTCTCAGATTTCCTTTAATTCATTATTCTTTACCCCACAACACCACTCCCCACCCCACCCTGATCAGGTCCCCAGATGGGCACCGAGTCTAGGAAGGATCCATCAGTATCATTTATCCCTACTCCCAGTCCCCCACAGAAATCTTAGAAATCCAGTGTTCTGGTTGGCCGGGCGCGGTGGCTCATGCCTGTAATCCCAGCACTTCGGGAGGCCGAGATGGGTGGATCATGAAGTCAAGAAATAGAGACCATCGTGGCTAACATGGTGAAACCTCATCTCTACTAAAAATACAAAAAATTAGCCGGGCGTGGTGGCACATGCCTGTAGTCCCAGCTACTCAGGAGGCTGAGACAGGGGAATTGCTTGAACCCGGGAGGCAGAGTTGCGGTGAGCTGAGATCACGCTACTGCACTCCAGCCTGGGCAACAGGGCGAGACTCCGTCTAAAAAAAAAAAAAAATGTGGTACACACAATGGAATACTATTCGGCCATAAAAAACAATGAAATCATGTCTTTTGCAGCAACATGGATGAAACTGAAGGCCATTAATTTGAGTGAAACAACTCAGAAACAGAAAGACAAATACTGAATCTTTTCACTTGTAAGTGGGAGCTAAATAATGTGTATACATGGACATAGCATGTGGAATGATAAACAACAGAAACTTGGAAGGGTGGGGAGGTGGGAAGGAAGTAGATGATGAGGAAATTACTTAACGAGTACAATGTGCATTATGCAGGCTATGGATGCAGTAAAATGTCTGACTTTACCACTACACAATGTATCCGTGTAACAAAATTACACTTGTGGCCCGGCGCTGTGGCTCATGCCTGCAATCCCAGCACTTTGGGAAGCCAATGCACATTATTCAGTTGATGGATACAGTAAAATGCCTGACTTCACCACTACACAATGTATCCATGTAAAAAAATTACACTTGTGGCCTGGCGCTGTGGCTCATGCCTGTAATCCTAGCACTTTGGGAGGCCAATGTACATTATTCAGATGATGGACACAGTAAAATGCCTGACTTCACCACTACACAATGTATCCGTGTAACAAAATTACACTTGTGGCCTGGCATGGTGGCTCACGTCTGTAATCCGAGCACTTTGGGAGACCAAGGCAGGTGGATCACTGGAGGCCAGGAGTTTGAGACCAGCCTGGCCAACGTGGTGAAACCCCATCATCTCTACTAAAAATACAAAAATTAGCCAGGTGTGGTGGCACATGCCTGTAATCCCACCTACTCAGGAGGCAGAGGCAGGAAAATCACTTGAACCCGGGAGGCAGAGGTTGCAGTGAACCGAGATCACGCCACTGCACTCCAGCCTGGGCGACAGAGTGAGACTCTGTCTCAAAAAAAAAAAAAAAATTACATTTGTACCCAATAAATTTATACAAAACAATTAAATGCTTCTGAGATCTGGCTAAATGGTTGCTCAGCCTGCATTCTGGTTCCACATGTAGGTCTGCTTGTGAAAACTCATTACAGTGTTCACCCCTGGTCTGTGTACCCTTCTGTATTTGTGTTACACTCCAATCTGAGGTTTACATTACAATAGGTCAAACCTGTGAAGCTTGCAATGAATAAAACCTTATATTGGCTCCGGCACTGGGCAATGCAGTAATCATTAAATTAATGCTGAATGAACAGACAAATGGCTGGGAGTGGGACACGGTAGCAATAAGATGGCCTCTTAACTTCTGAGGTCTCCTGAAAAAGTGCTAGTCCAGAATGATTAACTTTCCAGATGAGCAGGAGACACCCACCCCAAGGTCACTTACTGGAGGTTTTACAGACCAGTTGAAGAAACTGCCTAAGATCAAGTAATTTAGTAAATGGCAGAGCCTGGATATGAGTCCAGGTAGTCAGGCTCCAGAATCCAGGCTTTTGCCCACCACTTTGTAGTGTTTGGGGGCACTACTGGCGACAGACCCTTTTGTCTCCCCCTCAGATCCAGACAGGCAGAGGTCCTGTCTTAAATCACTCTTGTGGGTTGGACAGGTCTCCTGGACACCCGGGAGTGGGAGAGCCCTGCTGCCCGAGGAGACTGGGGGTACATGAGGATGAGCATCTGACTCTGCTTGAGAAGGAATAAGGGAGGGAAGGGGATGCATGGTGGGACTTTCCCTCCTGTCTGTCCCACTCAGGGCAAGCTAGGGCTGACGGAACCTCAGACCAGCCAGTCACTTCTTAATGAGCTCACAGCTGGACTGGCAGGCAGACAGAATATCCGTTTGGTTAACTGTGTAACTGTTTGGTTGACTACAGAACTCATGGAGTGACAGGGAGAAGGGGCAATTTGAGGACATGACGGCGCAGTTTCCTGAACATCTAACTGAATGACAGCCTGCCTAGGACTGGCTGGGGCTGGTAGCCTGACAGTGGAAAAGACAGGCAGCCTCCTGAGGACCTTGCAGGCTGGCTGACTGATGGCCCGTGGTGCTACTGCCTGCCTGGGTGGCCGGATGTTGTGAATGACTATTGTCAGGAATCACAGCTGGCCTGGGGGAATGTCTAGATGTTATACTGTCGGGCACCGTGTAAAGGAGGGCCACCTGGGGAAACTTCAGGCTGACTGATCAACAGATCCGTGGCTGCTTGCTAGGCAGCTGTATCTGGTGATCAACTATCCACGCTGCTCGAATCACAGCATGCTGGAGGGCCTGGCTGGGTGCTCTGACTGACTGATCACCTGACAGACGGTGCGGTCAGTCGGATGCTGAGAATGACTGACGATGTGATGAGGGGCGGATTGAACGAGTCACAGGCCAGCTGGCCAGGAGCAAAATCGGCATAGCTGTCTGACTCGATGGCTGTACGTGGTTACGGACTGTCTGCCCTGATAGAATCTCAGCTTCAACGCATCAGAGGAGACTGACTGACCAATGGTGGGGATGAGTCGCCTGAGAAATGACAGACTGGCTGACCCACTGACAGGTGGTGTGGAGGCTTAATCGTACCTCTAGTTGCTGTGACTATTTGCTTTGAGGGCCTAGCTGGGTGTTGTGACTGATCGTGGTGTGAATGAGAAGTAATCTGAGGGAAAGACAGTGACCAACTGATAGTGCCCGACAGGGCTGTATTAGATGCTGACAGTGACAGCTTGTCCCGACCTAATCACAGCCCGCCTGGGGGCATGGCTGGATGTTGCAGTCTATGAGAGGATTTAGCCAGGGAGAATCGCAGCTGGTCCCAGGGCTATGGTGGGTGGAGAGGAGGACTGACTGATCTGCTGACGACGTGAGGACAGGATGGTCTTAGGGAATGATAAGGCTGGCTGGCTAACAGTGCTGTCTGCCTGCCTCCAGGGAGTTGCCGCTGGCCAGGGCACAAATGGAAGCCAGTATTGACTGCCCGGAAGTGTGGAGGGGGCCGGGAGTCTGACTAGGCACCTGTCTGGGGTGACCGCCTGAGAGGTTGGATGTGGCACTAGTCCACCTGGGAGCCCCGGCCTGCCTGGGGTTAAAATGAGACGACGGGCTGACTGACGGTGATAACAGGGAGTATGACAGGACTGAGGAGCCACTGCGACTGGCTGATAACGTGATTGGCTAGCAGTGTGACAGACAGACCAGCGCACCGGCAGGGCCTCGGGCAACTTTAGCTACTGCCGCTGTCGCTCCCGCTGCCGCCGCCGCCCAGACGCACTCTGGGAAAGCGCGGCGAGCACCCGCCTCCGGGACCGAGCCGGACGGCAGGGAGGGGTTCGGTCACGGCTCTCCGGTTGGTCCGCGCGGGTGCTGCGAGTCGCGAGCCGCGGCCAATAGGCTGCGCGTTCCCGGCCACGCCCGCGCGAGCGCTCTTCTCGCGAGGCCCGGTAGGCCCGAATGTCGTTAGCCGTGGGGAAAGATGGCGGAAAATTTAAAAGGTGAAGCAGTGGAGGCAGAGGCGCGGGCCCGCTTGCCGGGCCGGGTGGGCTGGAGGGGTGGCGTCGCCGGCTCGGGGCCCCGGCGTCCGAGGCCCCGGCGCCGGGAGCCGGAAGCTCGGCGCGGAAAGGATGGGGCTCGGGGAGCGCGGGCCTGGTGCGCGGGGCTGGGCGGGGCTCAGGGGAGGGGGCGCGCGCCTCGGAACGCAGCGGGCCTGGGGCTAAGTGGGGACGCAGGAGGGGGGCGCGCGCTGCAGATCGCGGCCGGACCGGCGCGCGCACGCGCGGGGGCTTGTCGGGGAGGCCGCGCCCGCGCGCGGGAAAATCGGCCCCCGGTGACCGTTACCCATTCGGTGTCCACGCGAGACGCCGGAAGGGGAGGGAAGATAAGGGGGACAGACCCCCCCCTTCAGAGTGCGGGGACAGGGAACTCTTCTGGGGGAACGTATCGCCTCTCGGCGTGATGGGGGAAGGGTTTGGAATAGAGGATCCCCCAGAAGAGGGAAATGGGGCCTTCCTAATAAGGACAGCTGGACTCCCCCATGTGCAGGGAAAGAGGGGTGACTCAGTTATGTTGGGGGGCCCCTCTATGTGACGAAAGCCACAGGGAGGATGGGTTCCACAAGTGGGGGGACCTCTGAGGGGTTCAGGAGAGTCCACCTGTGGCCAGTTCCGGAGCCAGCAGCTGGAGGTGTTAATTGGGACCACAAGTGGGGTTTCAAATGCAAGTGAAGGAAGGGGTTTGCGAGGACAGGCTGTAGGGAGAGGAAAGCGTGGGCACAGGCGGGCTCAGTCTCCACTTGGTCTTACCTAAGTAGGGGGGCTAGGACTTGCACACGAAATAATTTTGAAAAGCTCTTGTACGTTTTTAGGTTGACATCTAGAGTTTAAGTGTGATTTTTGCAATGGGAGGCAGAAAATATTAAACATTTTAAAAAGATGATATAGGATGAGGACTGACTACTCTTGGAATGTTTTGAGACATGATTTGATAACATGGCTTCTAAAGCACATTGATTAAGAATGTGCCTTGAATCAGAAAGAAATCTGTTTTTTAAAATCCGTGTGTCTTACAAAATTTTGGCAGCCCCAGAAATATACCAGGTATATTTAAAATAATCAGTGTCACTAATCTGTACTGCTTTGCGTATAAATTCAGAGCATAACCCTTTGGATGAGCTTTACTCTTCACAGAAAGATGGATGAGACAGAAAGTCAAAATGCAGTGTGAAAAAATACACCTTGTGGATTTAAGGCACCCAGATTGATCATTTAAGGAGCCTTCCTGTAATGTAGTATCATTCCACAATCTCTTGCTCATAATTCCGAAATCTAAAAAGCCCTGAAAACTGAAATCCTTCTCTTAAATTTGGCACCATTTATGGCAAAAGTAGATTATAAAGTGGAACTCTTCTGTGAGGCTATTTTATATCTCTCTTTCTCCTATTTAATGTGGGAAATTCATACTTTTGCTGTAGGACAGTTAATGCATTTGATTATAGCTTGATGTCCCCTGGCCATGCTGGGGGTGTTAGGTGATGTATGGGATATCCTAGAACTAGTCTTGTAAAATCTAAAAAATTTTGAATTCCAGAACACATCTGGCCCAGGAGTTTGAGATAAGGGATTAAAGACCAGTCTTTCCAGTTACGCCTTTGTTTGGTGCCCTGGAGGTTTTAATCTTGTCCTCCCATCCGCCCCACCTCGGGGCATTGCATCCTACTGAGATGGGGGGTTGTTCTCTTTCTTTTGCAAAGTGGAGAGAGGGGTGATCAGGTCCTGAACCCAAAGCAGGTTTGCAGGCAGTTTTAGGAAGGACATGGAGTTTGAAGCTCTGGAAATAGATTCCTTTAGGACAATTCATGTTGCAAACCCCTCTTAGAGGTCTGCTGCTCCAGGGGCAGCTTTGGGCAGTGAGCACTGGGGTTCAAAGCACATTTCTGTTGTAGAACAGTCTCAGCACTGGGGAAGGCCTGTGGATTAAATTTCCCTGACTCTTAGGCAGTCTTTGGGATGTCCCAGGGAGGATTTGGGGTCCCTTTTGACTCCTGGCCTAGTCAGGCTGCCCAGTAATAGTTCTTTCTGCCCCGCTTGATCCAGGCTGCAGCGTGTGTTGCAAGTCTTCTTGGAATCAGCTGCAGGACCTGTGCCGCCTGGCCAAGCTCTCCTGCCCTGCCCTCGGTATCTCTAAGAGGAACCTCTATGACTTTGAAGTCGAGTACCTGTGCGATTACAAAAAGATCCGCGTGAGTCTGGGGTGACCATGCCTGGGAGGGGACAGGTCACAAGGAAGTTAGTGTCCTGCCCTCTTGTCCCCAACTGCCCACATCTGTTTCCAAAGGGAATTTTCTCCTCTGACCCTGAAAAAACAGGATGAACAGACCCTTTTATCCCTATGTTACAGATAGGGAAACTAAGTAGCTTTCTGGGCAGGAGCCGGAATGAATTCCCAAATAAATCTCTTCCCATCTCTCTAGGAATACAAAGTAATTGCAAAGATTGAGATGCTGAACCCTGGAGTGGAAATGTCAATAGCTAATGGCTATTGAGCACTTTCAGTGTGCCAGGCGTTTCCTCTCGGAAACTCATTTAATCCCCTAACAACTGTGAAATGGGGACAGTTATTGCCAGAAGGGAGAGTGGCAGGATGATTAGGAGAACAAACTGGAGTCAGCATGCTTGGGTTCCAGTCCTGGTTGTGTTACCCCAGGCTACCTACCCAAAACCTCAGTACTTCATTTTCCTTGTCGTAAAAGAGGGATAACTAGGATCATCTACCTCATGTGGAGTTGTGAGGATTAAGTTAGTTAATAATACATGTAAGCTGCCTAGAACAGGCAAGGACTTGTCAGGGTCCAGGTGAGCCATGGTGGTGGCAGTGACGATGGTTTGTCACTGGACGTATTTTGAAGGTGTGGCTAACGGGATGTGTGGAGGGTGGGTGTCGGAAGTGTGAACAAAAGAGGAGTCAAGGAGGACTCCAGGAGTTCTGGTCTGAACAGCTAGAAGGGAGGGAGCTGATGATGGGGAAGACCAAGGAGGGGAGTGGGTTTGGGAGATTAATTAAAAGTTGGAACAGTTTGGACAGACAGTAAGGGGGAGAGGAGGATTTGAACCTAGTAATCCTCACTCTAGAGCCCATGCTTTTTAACCACCGCATGAAGTCATTCCAGAAAAGGGGTGGGGTGGGGTAGGTGTTACCCATCAGCTTTGGGATGGAAGCCCCATGAAGGCTGGCCCAAAGATCTCACCACTTACGGTACCCCCGTCCCCCTACCCACCCCCAACAGGAACAGGAATATTACCTGGTGAAATGGCGTGGATATCCAGACTCAGAGAGCACCTGGGAGCCACGGCAGAATCTCAAGTGTGTGCGTATCCTCAAGCAGTTCCACAAGGACTTAGAAAGGGAGCTGCTCCGGCGGCACCACCGGTCAAAGACCCCCCGGCACCTGGACCCAAGCTTGGCCAACTACCTGGTGCAGAAGGCCAAGCAGAGGCGGGCACTCCGTCGTTGGGAGCAGGAGCTCAATGCCAAGCGCAGCCATCTGGGACGCATCACTGTAGAGAATGAGGTGGACCTGGACGGCCCTCCGCGGGCCTTCGTGTACATCAATGAGTACCGTGTTGGTGAGGGCATCACCCTCAACCAGGTGGCTGTGGGCTGCGAGTGCCAGGACTGTCTGTGGGCACCCACTGGAGGCTGCTGCCCGGGGGCGTCACTGCACAAGTTTGCCTATAATGACCAGGGCCAGGTGCGGCTTCGAGCCGGGCTGCCCATCTACGAGTGCAACTCCCGCTGCCGCTGCGGCTATGACTGCCCAAATCGCGTGGTACAGAAGGGCATCCGATATGACCTCTGCATCTTCCGCACGGATGATGGGCGCGGCTGGGGCGTCCGCACCCTGGAGAAGATTCGCAAGAACAGCTTTGTCATGGAGTACGTGGGAGAGGTAGGGAGATGGGACCCGGTGTGTGTGTATGCAGCTCTTCCCACCCTGTGTTCGTAGTGTACACCCAGCTCTCCTCACTGTGTGTCTGAAACTCCCTGCTTTCCCTATGAGAAAGGCCTGGGAGACTGATCTGAGTGTCACAGGGACATTGGGCAGGGGCTAGTATTCCAAGCTGGTACACACCAGCATGGCCATGCTGGTGGTTACAGGAACACCGAAATACTTCTGCACTGGATTGACTTTATCAGGGTACTTAGCAAAGAAGAAAAGTGGGAGCTGAGATCCAGGCAGCCTTAGCATTCCTTGTAACAGGCCATGTGGTCTGGCATAGGGCTGCATCAGCTGGAAAGGCACTTCCTCTTCTCATTTCACAAGGGCCCATCTTATCACCAAGCAGTATCTGCCTGAGGAGCATTGTTTTACTAGCCTGCACAGAAGGAACGCAGTCTGGAGTAGGATGAGACATGCCTTAGACAAAGGTTGGCTAACTCCTTTAGACTTTCAGGACACTGGGGAAGGCCGAGTGTATTAGGCAAGCCAGCCATTGTAAAAACAACCCCCTCATCTTAGTGACTTTGCACATTACAAGTTTGCTTGCTCGTGGAACAGTCCATTGGGGGGGTTTGAGTGGGTATCCTTTCACACAGCAACTGGGACACCTAGGCTCTTTCCCTCCTGTGCCTTTGCTGTGCCTTGAAGCCTTGGAGTCACCACTAGATCCTCAGCATTGCCTGGCAGGCGGGCCAAGTGGGGGATAGAAGGGGCCCATCCTAGTGGGCCAGGCCTAGATGCAGCACCCATCACTTCTGCCCATGCTCCACTGGCTGGAACTGAGTCACTGGCCTTACCTCCACGCAAGAGAGGCAACGGGATGTGCTTTAGCCATATGCCCAGCTGCACAAGGCTAAAGCACAGCCATAACTAGCAACTAGATAACTAGCAAGTATCTACAACAGAAAAATGTCACATTCTAAGATGGGATGCAGTTAGCATTTGGGATGAGATGATTTTTTGTTATGTAGAACTGTCTCATGCATTGGGGGACATTTAGCATCCCTGGACCTTGACCATTTAAATCCATGAGTGTGTCCTGTCATAGTGACAACCCCAGATACCTCTATATATAGCCATAGGTCCCTTAGGGGTGTGATATAGTTGGAAAGTGACAGAAACTGGCCTGAGGAACACTCACATGAGGGTGTCCACACTGTAGCACTGATACTGATGATAAGGAGAGGCTCCTGCCCTGAGAAACTGTAGAGAGGGTCACATCCGACAGGGACAGAGACAATCTTGGGTAGAACAATCTACACCACAGAGGACCCTGACAGTCTGGGCAAAGAGACCAGCCACACCCTGTCCAGATAACCCTGCTGGCCTGCTGGAGGAGATGTCTACATGCCACAGGACCTGGCCATCTGGAAGGAGGAGGGGGGAGGTGTCCACACCCTGAGGGCTCCTGACAGTGGGAGGGGGAAGGAGTCCTGATAATCTGCAGGAAGTCCATGTCCCACAGTGACCCCAGTGACCTGGAGGAAGAGCTTGTGCTCTCCACACTCTAGAGGACCTGGTGGTCTGACTTAGGAAGTGTTCACACCCATGTTGTCATGACAGGAAAAAGAAGTATCCTCACCCCAGAGGGATCCGGACAGCCTGGAGATCTAGTCTACACCCAAGGGCACTCTGACAGTATCGGGGAAAGTGTCCATGCCCTCAGTGTCCTGACACTCTGTAGGAAGTGTCCAGAGGTTGAAGGAATCCAAACTCTCTGGAGGAGATGTCCAGACCCCACAGGACCCCGACAGTCCACCGTCCTAGGGGCTGCACAGAGCAGGAAGTATCTCAGCCTCACTGTACTGGCATCTGGAGGAAACACTGTCTACCACACAGGGTCCTGACAGTCGAGGAGGAAGACTACACCCCAAGGGCAGCCTCAGACCCTCCTGGGCCTGAGACTTTTCTGGCTGCTCTTCCTTAGTGTCTTTAATCCTCCCAGGGATCCTCTCAGCCCTGTCCTCACCCTTCCTGCTCTCCACACATTCTTGCTGCACTATTTCCTGACCGCCCTCCAGCACCCTCAGACCCATGGGTCCTCCTGATGGTGCCACAGGCCTCTGGAAAGAGCCAAACTCATCTTCCCGCATCCCCCTCTGAAGAGACAGTATAGCAAATGGTTAGGAGGGTGGACTCTGGATCCTGACTGCCCGAGGCTGAATCCCATCTCCACTACTCATCAGCAATCACTAAACTCTGTGCCTGCATTTACTACTCTGCAAAATGGGAACAATAATAGCACTCACCTCACACACTTGTTACAAAAATTAAATGAGTTACTATGTATCAAGCACTTGGAAAAAGCACTTGAACAGTGTTCAGTACACAGTAAGTTTGATACAAACGTTATCAGCATAGTCCAAACTTCAGCAAATCCAAAATGTCTGGAAGACCAAGTTTTTTTGTAACCCATCTGGCTACAGGACCCAGCCTGACCGGATAGGGTCCTATTTGTAGTCTTTATTTATCCTACTTGGGGTAATAGTCATACATTTCATTGCAGCAGTTCTAATTTACTTGATTCTGTAGTGCCGTCCCAGATGCTGCCAGGGTGTTACGGAATCAAGGGCCTATCTGCACACCATGCTATCTACTGTCCTTCTTCAGCTGGGACATGTACTGACAGTCTGTACCAAGAGCTCCCTCCAAGGGAGCTGCCCTTCCCTCCTTTGCAGCCTCCCACATTGGGTCAGAACTTTCACGTTCCTGCAGAACATTCCCATCCTCACCCAAAAGACAATGCCAGCCTATTTTATCCATTCTAAAACATGCATTTTCTTCCTATTTTAACATTCGGAAATGAAGATGTCTTAATTAAATCATGGTGTATCATTTATAATTAACAGCAGTTTTTCCTTTCTTGGTAAAGGGCACATAAAATTAAGGGTGTGCCTTACATTTATAACTGGTCCTCATAACCACTCCTAACATTGCTCACTCTCCTATCAGAAACAGGAACACCTTTCACGTCCATGATCTTGTATGGATCTTTACAACAGCCCCTGTCAGGTTGGGATTTTGTCACTGTCATTCCCATTCTGCAGATGAGAAAACTGAGGCCCAGAGAGGTGGAATAACTTGATTAAAATCACAAAAGTAGTACAATGGATAAAAAAATAAAGGCCCAAATAATGTCTAAAACTGGTACCCTGCCAGGCTGTAGTTTTTTTTGTTTTTTTTTTTTTTAGCTGAGGAAACAGGCACAGAGAGAACATTCAGGATCCCATATCCAGGAGGGGGCAGAGCAGCAGCTGACTCCAAGTCTTCTAGTTCCCATTCACGTCAGCACCCTCTCAGAACTGCCAGCTTACAGCCTGCCTTTTCCATTCATTCTGGAGAGCTGTTAGGGAGCAGAGACAGGCCCATCTGTTCCCAAGCTTTCAGGGTTGACCAATCATTAGAGAATGGGACTGAAAAGAAGACGAGAAGGAACCAGGAAGTGTTTGTGCCCTGGAGGGCCTGCAGTATGACTCACTCCTGGTGAGACTGGGAGAGCAGGTAGTGGCAGAATAGGCATGAAGATGGAGACCAGGAAGGATGTGCACACTCCTCCTGGCTCAAGGAGGGCCTACGGTGAAAAAGATGGCTTATACCCCACCCACTAGGCCCGTGAGCCTGGGAGAGGCTGCCCTTTGATCCCAGGACTTGATCAGACAAGTGGCCAGCTTTTGAGGTAGGGGAGGAACGGGAAGCTTGGAAGGCTGCCCAGAGAGGTCCCATCTGTTTGAGCTGATGCCACAAGGAAGAAAGACTGTGTGTTCTCCAGGAGGTGAAGGGAGACTGATCTTGACATATTCCACCCTCATGTTGTGGCCCTTAGGAGAGAGTCCCCACTCTTCCACCAGGTGGTAAAGTCCTTTTATGATCTGCAGCTCGTTTTAGAGAATCTGTCTCTTCTCCATTCCCCCTCAAGCCCTAAGCACTGTTTTCCTGATCACAGTCTTACACTGTGGGTGTCTGAATCTGTCTCTCTGTGACCAGACTTTGACCTCTTGAGGGCAGGGACCAATCCTGGTTCCTGTGTATCCCCTACCCACCTGTGACCCCTGAGAATGGGGACCGGGCCTGGTCCCTGTGTCTCCCTGATCAGACCGTGAGCCCTGCATGCTGGGACTGGACACAAGGAAGTCCTCAATAAAAACCCTGGCAAGGGAGCCAGGTTCCTCAAGGAGCAGAACTGGAGCACGGGGCAGTGGGTAGTGTGGCCCGAGGCAGGGTAAATCTTGGTTTCCTCAAGGCATTGTTAGCCTTTGGCATGGAACACAGCCTTGAGGGGACAGCCAGGGAGAACACCAGTGTGGCCATCCTGGCTAAGGAGATGGATTCCCAAGTCAGAAGGGCATGGTCACCGGCCCACATGAGGGTGAGCAAGGAAGGAAGCCCGAGAGGGGTCTCTGGAGAAGAGAGGGGAAGGAAGAAGTGTGGCGGGGGAGTACTGGAGCTACCTGGAGGGCCGCCACTTGGACAGAGGACAGGCTGCTAAGCCAGGAAGCAGAATCAAAGTAAACAGCAGTCCCCATGTGTCTTCCTGTGTGCTGTGCACTGTCCTTGGCTGAGGTACAGTGGGACCCCCATCCAAGGAAGGGCCTGGTCAGCTACGCTTGGGGATTGCCAGGAGGCTGCCGTTGCTGGCCTCAGGGAAGAGGGGCCATGGGGCCGGAGAGGAGAGATTTGTTGGGGTGGATTGGGAGGCAAGGACAGGCTGGGGCTGGGACGGCAGCAAAGCTTCCCGTTTCCTAGGACAGGTAGGGAACCAGCTGGGGAGGAGGCACCCACTGCCGTCTGAAGCACCAGCTGGCACCGCGCAGCCCTGGGCCGAGGGAGAGCTTCTCTCACTGTGCTCTCCCTTCATCTTTCTTCCTTCTCTGCTGCTGTCTCTGAAGTGTGTGGCCTCAGCCTCTTTCTGGCTCTCTGAACCTGGGCCTCCCTCTGCCTCTGCCTCCACCTCTCTTGTCTGAGGCCCTTGCCCCCTTTCCCCATGGCCTGGGTTTCTTCTTCCCCTCTCTCCACGCCCTCCCTGCTGGGTCCTGCACGGGCTCAGGCTCCCTTGCCTGGATCAGTAAGTATCTCTCCCTGTGGCACCCTGGGTCACTTCCTTTCTTGCCCTTGCTTTGGTCTCTCCTGATCACCTTCCTGCTCCGTCCCAAGGCACTGGAGGCTCCAGGGGTTCTTGGGCAGCTCTTGCTGGGTGGTGGCAGGAGGTGCTCGCGTGGCCCCAGTTGGGCCCTGCGGCCAGGCCAGCCTGTGCTCACCGCCAGGGACTCCTCCTGCTAGCCAGAGGCCTGAGGCGGGCCAGGCAGTTGCCAGCTGAGGCTCAGCTCCTCAAGAAGGGCCGACAGACTCTCTGCGTCACTGTCCATGTGTGTCCACGGGCAGGGGTGCCTCCTGCTCCCTGTCCTTCAGAGGTCAGGAGCAGTGCTGGCTTTCCTGAGCCTTCGCGGCCAATCTCCCCTTACCCATGGCCCTTTCCCTAGATCATTACCTCAGAGGAGGCAGAGCGGCGGGGCCAGATCTACGACCGTCAGGGCGCCACCTACCTCTTTGACCTGGACTACGTGGAGGACGTGTACACCGTGGATGCCGCCTACTATGGCAACATCTCCCACTTTGTGAACCACAGTGTGGGTACCCCCGGCAGGCGGGCAGGGGGTCAAGAGGGGCAGGCTGGGGCCCCTCCTCACTCTCCCAACTGTTCTTTCTTGCCCAGTGTGACCCCAACCTGCAGGTGTACAACGTCTTCATAGACAACCTTGACGAGCGGCTGCCCCGCATCGCTTTCTTTGCCACAAGAACCATCCGGGCAGGCGAGGAGCTCACCTTTGATTACAACATGCAAGGTGGGGGTGGCAAGGGACTGGGGGCAGGGGCGCACTGTGACTTGGGACACAAGGACCCCTCCCGAAGGCACACCAGTCACTCAGAGAACCAAGGAAAATTCTTTACCGGGAGCTTTAAGATGCTCTTCCTGACTCCCAGTCCCCCATTCGGACTACTAGACCCCTGCCAACCCATCGAGTCCCCTCATTCCCAGCCTCTGAACCCTAACCCTGAGGCATTCATACCAACTTCTCCCAAGATTCCTAGAGAGTTAAGAAACTCCTGACTCCAGTCTTGACTGAGTTTCCCTCATCCCCCAGCCCCTCCCCACTCCTAGCTCCCTTTGGCCTTCTTCATCCCAAGCCTCTGGACACCCTTGTGGCCTCCAGCCAGTCCCCTCCTTGATAAGCTAGCCACCTCTGAGACCCTCACGGGCAGGTCTTTGGCAGGAGAGTTCAGATGTACCTCTGGATGCCCAGGTGGCCCTCTATTCCTGCCCCTGCCCCCCCGCCCCCGCACCTAAAACGACCTTCCTGGTTCCTTGACGGCTCCCTGCCTCCCCCAGCATTCCTCAACCCCTGGCCTGAACAACCTCCAGTGCTGAGCCCTGGCCCCAGCCCCAAACCACCAACCCTAAGATCTCCTCCCAACTCAAATCCCAGAGTTGCTCCCAGCCCCGAAGATCCTTGGTCTCATGGTATAAAGGGTAGTGGGACCCTTCATCCAGGCCTTCTAACAAGTCCCCTGCCTCCTTCCCTGCCTTCCTCCCTCCCTCCTTCTCCCCCTCCCTCCCTGCCTCCTTCCCTCCTCTCCTCCCTGGCTGTGACTCCACAGTGGACCCCGTGGACATGGAGAGCACCCGCATGGACTCCAACTTTGGCTTGGCTGGGCTCCCTGGCTCCCCTAAGAAGCGGGTCCGTATTGAATGCAAGTGTGGGACTGAGTCCTGCCGCAAATACCTCTTCTAGCCCTTAGAAGTCTGAGGCCAGACTGACTGAGGGGGCCTGAAGCTACATGCACCTCCCCCACCGCTGCCCTCCTGTCGAGAATGACTGCCAGGGTCTCGCCTGCCTCCACCTGCCCCCACCTGCTCCTACCTGCTCTACGTTCAGGGCTGTGGCTGTGGTGAGGACCGACTCCAGGAGTCCCCTTTCCCTGTCCCAGCCCCATCTGTGGGTTGCACTTACAAACTCCCACCCACCTTCAGGAATAGTTTTTCAACATCAAGACTCTCTGTCGTTGGGATTCATGGCCTATTAAGGAGGTCCAAGGGTGAGTCCCAGCCCAGCCCCAGAATATATTTGTTTTTGCACCTGCTTCTGCCTGGAGCTTGAGGGGTCTGCTGCAGGCCTCCTCCCTGCTGCCCCAAAGGTATGGGGAAGCAACCCCAGAGCAGGCAGACATCAGAAGCCAGAGTGCCTAGCCCGACATGAAGCTGGTTCCCCAACCACAGAAACTTTGTACTAGTGAAAGAAAGGGGGTCCCTGGGCTACGGGCTGAGGCTGGTTTCTGCTCGTGCTTACAGTGCTGGCTAGTGTTGGCCCTAAGAGCTGTAGGGTCTCTTCTTCAGGGCTGCATATCTGAGAAGTGGATGCCCACATGCCACTGGAAGGGAAGTGGGTGTCCATGGCCCACTGAGCAGTGAGAGGAAGGCAGTGCAGAGCTGGCCAGCCCTGGAGGTGGGCTGGGACCAAGCTCTGCCTTCACAGTGCAGTGAAGGTACCTAGGGCTCTTGGGAGCTCTGCGGTTGCTGGGGGCCCTGACCTGGGGTGTCATGACCACTGACACCACTCAGAGCTGGAACCAAGATCTAGATAGTCCGTAGATAGCACTTAGGACAAGAATGTGCATTGATGGGGTGGTGATGAGGTGCCAGGCACTGGGTAGAGCACCTGGTCCACGTGGATTGTCTCAGGGAAGCCTTGAAAACCACGGAGGTGGATGCCAGGAAAGGGCCCATGTGGCAGAAGGCAAAGTACAGGCCAAGAATTGGGGGTGGGGGAGATGGCTTCCCCACTATGGGATGACGAGGCGAGAGGGAAGCCCTTGCTGCCTGCCATTCCCAGACCCTAGCCCTTTGCGCTCACCCTGGGTCCACTGGTCTCAAAAGTCACCTGCCTACAAATGTACAAAAGGCGAAGGTTCTGATGGCTGCCTTGCTCCTTGCTCCCCCACCCCCTGTGAGGACTTCTCTAGGAAGTCCTTCCTGACTACCTGTGCCCAGAGTGCCCCTACATGAGACTGTATGCCCTGCTATCAGATGCCAGATCTATGTGTCTGTCTGTGTGTCCATCCCGCCGGCCCCCCAGACTAACCTCCAGGCATGGACTGAATCTGGTTCTCCTCTTGTACATCCCTCGACCCTATGCAGCCTGGAGTGGGCATCAATAAAATGAACTGTCGACTGAACAAACCAAGATGTGAGGTGCTTGTGTGGGTGGGGGTTGAGGGGATAGAGGCTGAGAGCTGGGTTTGCCCAGGAACATGTTCCTCAAACCTCAGCCATTTGACTCTAATCCTCACAATTACAGCCCCCACAGCATATCACTTACACCATCATCTATATAACATCTTGACCTAAAATAAGTTTGTTTTATACTTAAACTTTAAAATGCACTTAAGGCTGGGTGTAGTGGCTCACATCTTTAATCCCAGCACTTTGGGAGGCTGAGGCAGGCAGATCGCTTGAGCTCAGGAGTTCGAGACCAGCATGGGCAACGTGGTGAAACCACGTCTCTGCTAAAAATTTAAAAATTGGCCAGGTGTGGGGGCATGTGCCTGTAGTCCCAGCTACTCAGGAGCCTGAGGTGGGAAGATTGCTTGAGCCTGGGAGGTGGAGGTTGCAGTGAGCTGAGATCTCACCACTGCACTCCAGCCTGTCTGTCTCCAGAAAAGAGCCAAACCCTGTCTCAAAACAATGCAATTAAATTGACTGGTTTAGACTGGCCATAACTGGTTTTGACTGGACTTGACCGATCTTGACCTGTGTTGGCTGACTTTGACTTGTCATGACTAGCTGTGACTGGTGGTAGCTAGCCGTGACTGGCCTCGACTTGTCTTGACCAATCAGGACTGGCTTGGACTGGGATTGACCAGTTTTGACTGCTTAAACTTGCTGTGATCAGCCTGAACTGGCTTGGATTGGCCTGGACTAGCAGGGACTGAAATGGATTGGTTTTGACCAGCTTTGACCAGCCTTGACTGGTCTTGGCCTGCTGTGACTAACCTGGACCAGCTGTGACTGGCTGTGACTGTAATTGACTAGTTTGGACTGGCCATGACTGGCTTTGACCCATCCTGACCAGCCATGACCAGTGGTTTCTGGCCTTGACCAGCCATGATCTCTGGTAACTGGTCTTGACTGGCCGTGATTGGCTTTGACCAACTTAGACTAGCCATAACCAGCTTTGACCAGTCTTGACTGGCCATGATTGATGGTGACCAGCCATGACTGGTAGTATCTGGCTGAGACCCTGCCACCCCGTGCCTGACTAAGTGCCCAGGCCTCAGGGACTATACGGCACTGGGGGGGTGGGGGGGAGGGTAGGAGGAGTGGAGCAAAGTGGGGAGGGAGAAAACCAAATTCACTGCTGTCTAAATGGAAAAACCATAATCACTTGCCATAAGCAAACAAAAATAACTAGAGAAATACATCAATGGAAAGGTTAAAATGTGATAATATTCTAGCTGGACCTTCCCTGCTCTTAAAGGCTTTGAACCCAAAATCTGCCTCCAGCATTCAAAATGAAAAGTTTGTGTGTGCTGGGGAAACTTTTTCTGCAAATATTTATTGAGCACCTAATACGGTGCCAGGGTATAAAGTGGAGAACGAAGACCACATTTCAGATATACTTATTCATTTTCATCATCTCTCAACCTGAAAGGGAGCCAGTGCTCTTTGTTTTTGCTCAGAGACCTCACGTGCTGTGACACAGATACCCAAATATTTCAAAGACCTCATACAGAGGTGACAGGATCCCAAAAGCCCAGAGACCTCATACACAGGGTACCCAGGACATACACAGGGCACCTAGGGTATAAGGCCTTATAGACCATATACCCAGAGTATTGACCCCAAACTTCTCAGAAACCTCATACCCTGGGATACACACCTACATATATCTCAGAGCTCTCATAACTGGACACACCGCAAGTAACAGGCTTCACTGAAACTATGGGCTACAGACCCTTAAACCGCTCTTAGACCTCACATATTGCCTCATATACTGGGATTCAGACCTCAAACACATCAGAGAACTTTCCTTTGATGACAGAGATGCACAACCATCTCAAAGACCTTACAACTTGAGATGTCACTACCCAAACTATTTGGAGGCTCCACACCCTGATCATTGACCTTCCAAACCACTCAGAGACTTAGTATCCTGGGACAGACCCCCAAACAACTGAGCTGGCACACCCTGGACACAGACTGCCCAAACACCTGAGATACCTCGCCCTCTGAAAACAGATCCTTAAATGGTTCTGAAACCTCATACCTTGGATAGAGACCCACAGATTGCTCAGAGACACCCTAGAAAACAGACAAGTAAATATCCCAGAGACCTTACACGTGCATATAGTGCCACAAACAACTCAGACTCAAGTCTTTGAAGCAGACCCCAGGAGCTTAGAGATCTCACAGCCTGGAAACAGACCCTGCTCACAGGACTCATACCTAGGAAACAAATCTGTTTACAGCTCAAACATGACCTCACGCCTTCTGACACAGACCCCTCAACAGTTCAAAGCCAAGGCAGCCTAGGAATCAATATATTTCTATTCTATTGATAACAGACAATACCAAACACTTCAGAGACTTCACACTTTGTTACCCCGTACCCAAAGAGCTCAGAGACCTGGAAATCTGATTATAGACCTCTGGGAAACTCAGGGACTTCACAATCAGGGATAAAGATTCACCAGTTTCTCAGAGAACTCACAAACTGGTACAAAAATGGACCAACAGTTCAGAGACCTCACACCCTCTTCTCAGACCACCAGACAGCCCAGAGACCTCACACCACGGACACAATGCTAGAGAGCCCTAAAATCACATACGCTGGAACACAGGCCTGAAAACTACTCAGAGGCTCACACCCTGGACACAGATTCCTGTTCGGAGATGTCATATACTGGACATAGAGTTCCCCAAAATAGCTCACAGCCTTTATACACCGAGACAGATCCCCAAACAGCTCAGAGGCCCCACAGACCTGAAAGTGTGGACACAAACCCTCTATAGAGCTTAAAGACTTCACACCCTATGACAAAAACCCTGAGGAACTGAGATCACACCCCCTGGACATGGACCCCAAACAGCTTAGAAACCTCATATCCTAGGCTCAGACCCCCAAACAGTTCGGAGTCTTCCCACTCTAAACGCAGACCTCTAAATGCTTAAGGAATATCACACCCTAGACTCAGTCCTCAAAACCATTCATGGAACTTGCCCTTTGTCCTTATCCAGAAAGATTTCAGATGGCTGACAGTCATGGACACAGATCACCAAACAGCTTTGAAACCTTTGTGCAAAGTTGGCCACAAACAGTAGAGAGACTTCATAACTGGAACACAGACCCAAAACGGCTTAGGACCTCACATTGTGGACACAGGCTCCCAAATGACTCAGAGAACTTCTAACCTGGGAGACAGACATGAAAATAGTTCAGAGATATCACATCCTGGCTAAGTATGCCCGCACAGCTCAAGCACCTCACATTATGGGACACAAACCCTCAAAGAGTTAACCTCACAACCTGAAAAGTAAACCCACAAACATGCCAGAGACCTCACACAGCAGACAGACCATGCAAAAATGCTCAGTTGACAAACTTTACACCCTAGGATACAGACCCCTTAACAGCCCAGTGACCCAGTGACATACAACCTGGGCATAGACTCCCAAACACTAGAGAGACGTCAGAAACTGGTAACAGAACACCAAACTGCTCAGAGACCCTAAACCCTAGAACCAGACCCCTAATAAGTCACAGACCTCATACCCCGGACTTAGACTCCCCCAACAGGAACTGTCTCACTCTTGGAAACATAACAGTTGAGGGACCTCAACACCAAGGAATACAGAGATCAGAGATCTGACACTTTGGGATACAGAGGGTGAAGCACTCCAGAGGCTTGAAACAGTAAAAAGACATTAGTACAAAGACATCAGACTCTGGAAACAGATCCTGAAACTGCTCAGAAAAATCAACCCTAAGACAAAACCCACGGCATCACAGAGAACTCATTCGTTGGGACATTGGCTCAAAACAGTTTGGCGGTGATACTCAAATACATCAGAGTTCTCATACAAGGGTACAAACACCTCACACCTGAAAAGAGAGACTGCTAAATAGTTCAGAGACATCATACTCTGCACAGGAACCACCAGAGAGTTAAGAAATTTCACACCTATAGACCTTCAAACAACTCAGAAAACTCACTCACTGGCGCACACACCCCCATTAAAAGCTCGGAGACCTTAACCCTGGAACAAACCCCTAATGAGTCAGATATATCAAACCCGGGACTGAGCCCTCTGAAAAGGAACAGAGACTTCACGCCTGAAAATATATCCCAAACAGGTCAAGGGACTTTGAAACCAAAAGAGCTCAGGGACCATGTATCCTAGGACACCAGTGGACAAACAGCTCAGAGACCTCACAAGGTAAACACAGTCCGCAAAACAGCCCAATGAACTCACCCCCCTGGAATGTAGACCAGAAAAAGTGCAGAACCCTCGAATTCAGGATTCAGAATCCTTCTGAGACTTAGGGTATAGACCCCAAAATACAATTCAGAGAATTAATATGCTGGATGCAGAGTATCAACTAATTCAGAGGCCTCAAATTGTGGGACGTACACACCCAAAGAGATCAGAGACCTCACATCCTGGACATACACCAACAAACAGACCAGGGACCTCAACCCTGTGACATGTGCGCGCGCGCGCACGCACGCACGCACGCACGCACGCACGCACACACACACACACACACAGCTCAGAAAATCCAAATTCTAGGAAACACACACCCAAAAAGAACGGGGACCTCACATCCTGTGACATGCTCACAGAAAGATAAAAAACCACACAAGCTGAGATACACACCCACAAATATTTCAGAGAACTAACATCTGGGGCCTTATACCCACAAACAGATCACAGAACTCAGTCCCTGAGACATATACACATAAAAATACCAGACACTTCACATGCCAGGACATATACCCATGAATAGATCAGAGCACTCACACCTTAGGAAATAAACCAAAGACTACATCAGGGACCTCACATATTACTTGAGGCACACACTCACAAAGAGACCAGAGACTCAATTCCTGGGACATAAACCCAAACACCTCAGAGATCTCGCGTGCTGGGACAAAGAAATAAAGACAGGTCAGAACCTCACAACCTGGGACACAGAGCCACAAACAGATCAGAGATTACACACTGTTGACAAACATACAGGAACAGCTCAGAACCCTCACATCCTGAGACATACAACCACAAGGAGATCAGAGAGCTCATATCTTGACATACACCCATAACCAAACCAGACTTGACATTCTGTTACGCTGACCCTCAAAGAGATCAGAGAATTCATACCCTTGGACTTACACCCACAAATAGGTAATAGACTAGAAATACATATAGAGGCTAGAAATACACATAGAGCTAGATGGACGGCCTGTCATCCTGGAACATAAACCCAAAAAGAGGCCAGAGAATTTACATCTTGGGACACACACCCACAGTCACAATAGAGACTTCATATCCTAAAATATAAACCCACAAAGGATCAGAGATCATAAACCAAGGGATATACACCCACAAAGGGAACAGATACTGTCCATCGTGGGATATACATTGAGAAAGACCAGAGAAATGCACATCCCAGGAAATACACTAAAAAATCCTGGGAAATAAATCCACAGACAGTAATGAAACACTGGGATATACAAACCCACAAACAGATCAGAGACCACACACCCTGGGACACATATCCACAGACAGTTTGGGATTTCATGTTCTGGAACAAACAGCAAGAAACAAATAACAAATCAGAGACATTAAACACTTGGCAATACATGTGAAGAGATCAGAGATAACATAGCCTGGGACACTGAAAAAATGTTCACAGACCTCACATGCTAGGAAATTTGCCCAGAAAAAGATCAGAAACCTCACATCCTATGACACACAACCTCAAATAGATCACAGACATAAAATCCTGCAAAACACACCCACAAACCATTCACAAATCTTGCATCCTGGAACATACAATGACAAATCAGAGACCTCACATCTAGGGGAGGTCACACCCATAAAGAGAATACAGATAACAGACCTCGAGACACACTCATACCCAGAAACATACAGATAACTGACATCTTGCGAATATAGTTGCAAACAGATCAGAGGGCTCACATCATGGGATATACACTGACAAAAGGATTAGAGACCTCAACGTGGACATGCACCCACACAGATCAGAGACCTCCACTCCAGCAACGTACATGGACAAATGGCTCAGAGCTCTCACATCCTGGAGCATACAAAAACAAACAGATCAGAGACTTCAAATCCTGCAGTATACAACCATAATCCAGTCACACTTCATGTGCTGAAGAACACACCCAGAAACAGATGGTAGACATGACATCTTACAGCATAACTCCCAAGAGATCAGATGATTCAAGAGTTTTGGCTTCAAATTTCTCTCTGTGACCTCTGCTTCTGTCATCGCATCACCTTCTGTGACTCTACTTCTGTTGTCACATGGTCCTCTCTGATGTGACACACACAGTCTTCTCAGACCCTGAAGGTCCTACCTTCCTCATATAAAGACTCTTGTGATGACAGTGGGCCCACCTGGATTGTCCAGGATAACTGCCCTCATCTCAGGATGCTTACCTAATATGTATTTGCAAAGCCCCCTTTCCAGATAAGACAACATATTAACAAGCTCCATGAATGAGGTGAGGACATATTTGGGGATCTATTATCTGATGAAACAGAACACACATGCACAAAGAGAACCCTCACATCCCGGGACTTTCACCCATGAACTGCTCACAGATCTCACAGCTGGAGTCATAGACCTCCAAAGGGATTGGAGAACTCCCACTCCTGGACATCGATCCAAAAAGATCAGAGAGCCACACACTCTGGGGCATACGCCAAATGATGCTCATAGTCCTCACACCCTGGGGATTAAACCCACAAAGACATAAGAGAACCACACTCTGCCAAGTACATTCTCAAAGAGAACCGGAACCTGACACGCTGGGATATACACTAGCAAAGAGATCAGGGACCCCACATTCTGGGACAAACACCCTCGAACATACCAGATCTCTGACTCTGAGACACAGACACAAAGAACACAAAAAAACACATTCACTGACAGACACCCACAGACAGGCCAGGAACCTCACAAACTGGACATAAAACCACAAAAAGAATGGGATTCACACCCTCTATAAACACCCTGAGGAGATGACACACTCACATACTATGACACACACGCACAAATGGATCAGAGACCTATCTGAGAACCTATCTGAGAAACACAACCAGAAACCACACCAGAGACCTCTAATACCACGACATGAAACACCAGGTCACAGTCCTCATATGCAGCAAATACTCCTGAAGAAGTACAGAGACCTGCTGTCTTTGGGTACAGACCCAAGAGGGGATCAGAGGTCTCCCACAGAGTGCTCCAAAACCACATTGTGGATACATGTACCACAACAAAACCTGACTTCTACTATAAATACCAGCACACAAACCAGAAACTTTATATGCGTATCATAAGTACCCCCAAATATTGGCAAAACAGCTCAGAAAATTCATGCCAGGGATATATACCCACAAACAGATCAAAGACCTCATATCCTAGGCCAAGCATTCAGAATCAGATCAGATAACTCACTTCCTGAGAGAACCCTCTCAAAGAGGTGAGAGGCTGGGCGCGGTAGCTCACGCCTATAATCCCAGCACTTTGGGAGGCCAAGGTGGGCGAATCACCTGAGGTCAGGAGTTCGAGACCAGCCTGGTCAACATGGCGAAACCTCATCTCTACTAAAAATACAAAAATTAGCCAGGCATGGTGGCACGGGCCTGTGGTCCCAGCTACTTGGGAGGCTGAGGCAGGAGAATTGCTTGAACCTGGGAGGCAGCAGTTGCAGTGAGCCAAGATCACACTATTGCACTCCAGCCTGGGCAACAGAGTGAGACTCCATCTCAAAAACAAACAAAAAAAAGAGGTGAGAGACCTCACTTTCTGCTTCATTCACCAGCAGACATACCAGAGGTTTCACACCATGACACAGAGACAGACAAATCAGGGAGTCTCACATCTTGGGACATAAACCCAGAAACAAGGCAAGAATTTCAAGCAAAAGGAAATATACTCACACAGAGCTTGGAATCCTTACACCCTAGACATACACACCTCAACAGATCAGAGAACTCACACGCTGGCACATGTACACAAAATCAGATTGGAGATGTCCCATCCTAGAACATACGCTCCTCCACAAAAGCTGAGAGCACAAATTCTGGGACACACACCATCAAATAGATCATCAGATCAGAGACCTGCACAGAAATCAGCGACCTCCACTATCAGACACACACCCTCACAAATAGATCATGGAGTTCACATCCTGACAACCAGATAGAGACAGCACAACCTGACACACTATTGATTTTCTATTGCTGCTGAAACAAATCACTAAAAGCTTTTTGTCATAAAACAATGCAAATTTATTATCTCAGCTAGGGGTGGCTCATACCTGTAATCCCAGCCTTTTGGGAGGCTGAGGTAGGCGGATCCCTTGAGCCCAGGAGTTCGAGACCAGCCTGGCCAACATGGCAAAACCTCGTCTCTACTAAAAATACAAAAATAAGCCGGCAGTGGTGGCGGGCGCCTGTAGTCCCAGCTACTCGGGAGGCTGAGGTACGAGAATCGCTTGAGCCTGGGAGGCAGAGGTTGCAGTGAGCCAAGATGGCACCATTGCACTCCAACCTAGACGACAGAGTGAGACTCTGTCTCAAAAAAAAAAAAAAACAAAAAAAAAAACTTATGATCTTACATTTCCCACAAAGAGTCTTACAGGGTAAAAGTCAAGGTGTTGACAGAGCTGACTTCTTTCTGGAGTTCCTTGGGGAGAATCCAATTTCTTTTTTCTTTTTCTTTCTTTCTTTTCCTTTTTTTTTTTTTTTTTTTTGAGACAGAGTCTTGCTCTGTCGCCAGGCTAGAGTGTGGTGGCGCGATCTTGGTTCACTGCAACCTCCGACTCCCTGATTCAAGTGATTCTACTGCCTCAGCCTCCTGAGTAGCTGGGATTACAGGCACCCACCACCATGCCCAGCTAATTTTTGTATTTTTAGTAGAGACGGGTTTTCACCATGTCGGCCAGGATGGTCTCGATCTCCTGACCTCGTGATCCGCCCACCTCGGCCTCCTAAAGTACTGGGATTACAGGCGTGGGCCACCACGCCTGGCCAGAGAATCCAATCTCTGTAGGCTGCCTAGATTTCTGAGCTCATGGCCCCTTCCTCCATCTTCAAAGCCAGAGGTCTGTTTCACCTTCAAATCTTTCTCTCTCTCTCTCTCTCTCTCTCTCTCTCTCTCTCTCCCCACCCCCCTTTCTTCCTCCTCCCCCATCTCTGTCTCTCCTTGTATCAATCTATCTCTAGCTCTCTTTGATCTCTGTATATGTTGTCCATCATCTTTTCTCTACTTCCATCACTACATAGCCCTCTCTGACTCTTGCCTTCACGCCTCCCTCATATAAGGACACCTGTGATTACATTGGGCCTGCCCAGTTAATCTAGGATAAGCATCCCCATCTCAGGATGCTTAACTTCCACAAAGTCACCTCTGCAAAGTCCCTCACAATCACCTCTGCAAAGTCCCCCTTTCCATGTAAATTAGCATAATTGTAGGTTTCAGGGATTAGGAAGTGCACATCTTTGGGGTACCATTAGCTACCAGAGACCTACATACACACACAAACAATTCACAGACTTTACATCCTGAGTCATACACTTCCAAATAGATCAGACACCTCCACTCTCTAACAAACATCCAAATAGAGCAGAGACACATTCTGGGACATATACCAAAAAATACTCAGAGTCTTCAATCACTTGGAATTAAACTCACAAACACATAAGAGAACTCACCATCTGGGACATACACACTCAAAGAGAACATGGACCTGACATGATAGGATATATACCCACGAAGATATCAGGGGCCCCACATGCTGCAAAATGCACCCCCAACAGATCAAATCTCCAAACCTGGGACATACACACACACACACACTGCAGAAAGAAACATTCTCAGGCATAAACCCACTAACAGGTTAGGTACCTTACAATCCGGGACATGTTGAATTACACCTCACATCCTTGACAAATACACACAAAAGAGACACATACTGTGACATTCACCAGCAAACAGATCACAGACCTCATGTAAGAAACACAACCAAAAAGAGATCAGAGACCTTGAATCCTGCAACATGAAACTACAAACAGCCTAGAGACCTTACCTGCAGGATATATATGCAGAATAGGTATACAGACCTGACATCTTGAGACATAAAGCCACAAACAGATCAGAGACCTCACAACCTGAGATAGATACCCATAAACAAATCAGAGGTCTCAATCCTGCAATACGCACCCATAATCAAGCCACAGACCTCACATGCTAGGGAAAAGAGCCAGAAATAGATCACAGACCTGAAATCTTGCAACATACACCCATAAAGAGATTAGAGACCTTATATTCTGAGACATACTCCCAAACAGGTCAGAGGTTTTCAAACCAAGGGAAATAACCACAAATAGCTCAATAACTTCACAGCTTGGACACATACACACCTCAACAAATCAGGTATATATATTATACACACACACACACACACATACAATATATATGTTATATCTACTATCAGCCCTCAGATTCAACCAACTCTGGATAAAAAACATTGAGGAAAAAAATAATTTAAAAACATAGTAAAAATAATACAAATAAAAACAATGTAGTATAACAACTACTTACGTAGCATTATATCAGGTATTATAAGAAATCTTGAGATTATCTAAAGTATACAGAAGAATTTACATAGGTTACATGCAAATACCATACCATTTTATATAAGGGACTTGAGCATTCATGGATTTTAGTATCCACAGGGGTCCTGGAACCAATTCCTCCAACCCACAGATACTGAGGGACAGCTATATTGTTACATATATATATGAATATATATGTCAGCATATAAATCACATATGCTTGGAAATATAACTAAAAAAAAACTTCAGAGATCTGATAACCTACAACATTAGAACATGTATGCCCCAACAGCTTAGAGAACTCACATCCTGGGAGGTACATCCATAAAGAGCTCAAAGATCAAACATCTCGTAGGGCATGCTTTTACAAATAGATCCGAAAATTCAGATCCTATGTTAAAACCCTCAACAAAGGTCAAAGACTTCACACAGTGGTTCATTCACCAGCGAACACATCAGACATTTCACACCATCAGACACCACCCACAAACAGATCAGGGAATTCACATCCTGAGACATATACCAACAGATCAGAGACATAACAACCTGGACATGTATCCACGAACATCAAAGGCTTCAGGCCACGGGACCTGAAACCACAAAGGGTTCACAAACTTTCTTCCCTGGACACACATACTCAACTAGATCAGAGATCACTCATCCTAGGACATGAATCCAGAAACAGACCAGAGAATTCATAATCTGGGACACATACCCTCAAAGAGGTTAAAGACCTTCCACCCTCGTTCATTCTCCTGCAAATAGATCACAGAATTCACATCAGATACACCCCTACGTGTATATCAGGGAGTTCACATCCTGGCACATATACTGACAAATAGATAACAGACCTCACAACATGGACACGTAACCACAAACAGATCAGAGACCTCAAATACCAAAAATAGTGCAGAGCCCTCAGATTATGTGCCATTCAGCATCAAACAGGTCAGGGAGGTGAAATCCTGGGATATGCACCCACAAACAGAGTAGAGGCCTTACAACCTGTACATGAACCCATAAAGAGACCACAGACATCAAACTCTGCAACACAATCCACAAACAGATCAGAAACCTCAGGCCCTGAGTCATATATAACAAACTGATCAGAAAGTTCACATCCTGGAATATACTCCACAAGCAATGCAGAGACCATACACTCCTGAGACACACACCCACAAACAGAGATCTCAAATCCTTCAATGTACAACTCCAATGAAGTCAGAGACCTCACAGGTTAGGAAAACACCAGAAATAGACCCGACATCTCATAACACAGAACCACGAGCAGATCAGAGAGCTCATATACTGGGACATTTCTTTACCAGTAAGCAGATCAGTGGCCTCAATCCTGAGACATACACCCACAAAGAGCTCAGAAATCTCACACCCTAGACAAATAAACCTAAACAGACCAGACACCTAATAACCTAACATCCTGGTACATATGTAACCAAACAAATCAGAAACCTCATGTCACAGGAAATACCCCCCAAACAGATGACAGACCTAACAACCTGGAACATAATCCTTAAATATCTCAAAGACTTCACCTACTGGAATGTACTCCCAAAAATCAGCTCAAAGATGTCACATCCTAATACATGCACACACAAACAGCTCAGAGACCACGGATTCTGGGACACACGCCCTCAACATTCAGAGACCTCTCAATGTGGTTCATACACCTGCACACAGATCAGAGACTTCCACCATCAGACATACACTCACAAACAGATCATGGAGTTCACATCCTGGGATGTGTACCAATAAACAGAGATCAATGTGTAACAAATCGTAATCATAATGTCATAAAACAACACACATTTATTATCTTCCTTTTCTGCAGGTCAGAAGAAAAAAATGGGTTCTAAAGGGCTAAAATCACAGTGTCAGCAGAGCTGCATTACTCCTGGAGGCTCTAAGGGAGAATCTGTGCCCTTGCCTTTTCCAGTTTCTAGAGCTGCTTGCGTTCCTTGGCTTGTGGCCCCTTCCTCCACCTTCAAAGCTAGGAGCATTTCATCTTCAAATCTCTATCTCTCTGACGTCTGCTTCTGGCATCACATCTGCTTCTCTGACTCGGACTGTCCAGCCTCTCTCCTCTAAGGACCCTTGTGATTACACTGGGCTCACCTGGGAAATCCAGAACCGTCCCCGCATCTCAAGATGATTACTTAATCACATTTGCAAGGACCCTTTAACATGTAAGGTCACAGTCACACATTCCAGGGATATAAGGATGTGGACATCTTTCGGGGACCTTCACTCCACCAACCTAAGATATACATCTACAAGCAATGAAAAACATCATCTGCTGAGGTATCCACACATAAGCAACTCAAAGACTCCACCTCCTATGTTATATAATTCCAAAGGGATCAGAGACTTCCTCCCACCTTTGGACATGCATCCAAGAAAGAAGTGAAGCACATGTTCTCTGTCATATACCCACAAAGAGGGTGGGGACTTCACACTCTGGGACAAACAGAAGATACTTCACACCCTTGACAAACACACATGAGGAGATTAGAAACTTAAATACTGCAATATAAAGGCAAAAGCAGAATGGAGGTCTCATCTGAGAAATACACCCACAAGGAGATGAGAGACTACAATTCCTGCAATACATTACTCACAAACAGATCAGAGACCTCACACTCCAAGACATCCACAAACAGAACAGAGATCTCAACCTGTAACACACACCCACAATCAAAGAAGAGATCTCACATTCTAGAACAAACAGCCAGAGACTGAGTATACACCTGACATCTTCAGAATACACCCACAGAGAATTCAGAGTTCATATCCTTGGGATATAAACCCACAAAAATATCAGAGACCTCAAGCCATGCATAATATATTCACAATATTTATTGTGAATGGTATATTGTGAAATATACCATAATATAATATATATTGTTACTACACAATATAATACAATATATAATATATTATGGTATATTATATATAAATATAATATATACTATATAGTTATCTGTTCATGTTAATATATGTTAACATATTATATATACTATTATGTATATATAATATATACTTAACATATGCTTATACATTAATATATTGATATATTATGATATAATATAATCATATAATAATTAAAATTCACAATTATAAATATTGTGAACATATACATTATATATTATATATGTTATTATATATATTATTACTATTACCTCAGAGATCTCACTTACTGGAACATACACCCCAAATCAGCCAAGAGACCTCACATCCTAGGACATTCGCCCCCAAACAGGTCAGAGACCTCATATCCTGAGACATATACCCGCAGAAACCTCAGAGAACACAAACTGAGGGATAGACACCCTCAGACAGGTCAGAGACCTCCTCCCTGGTTCATACACCCACACACAGATGAAAGATCTGCCACATAAGACACGCACTCGGCGGGGCGTGGTGCCTCACGCCTGTAATCTCAGCACTTTGGGAGGCCGAGGCAGGTGGATCACCTGAGGTCAGGAGTTCGAGACCAGCCTGACCAACATGGTGAAACCCTGTCTCTACTAAAAATACAAAAATTAGCCAGGCGTGGTGGCACATGCCTGTAATCCCAGCTACTGGGGAAGCTGAGGCAGAAGAATCACTTGAACCCAGGAGGCGGAGGTTGCAGTGAGCCAAGATCGTGCCACTGCACTCCAACCTGGGCGACAGAGCAAGACTCCATCTCAAAAATAAACAAATAAATAAATAAAAGACACGCACTCACAAACAGATTGGGGATTCACATCTTGGGATGTTCACTAACAACCAGACAGAGACATCATGCACCTGGGACACAGTATTCATTTCTTATTGTTGTAACAAATCACCACAATCCTAGTGCTATGAAAAACACAAATTTATTTATTATATTACATCTGTGTAGGGCAGAAACCCAAGAATGGGCCTTAGGGTACTAAAGTCAGGTGTCAACAGAGCTGTCTTCTTTCTGGAGACTCTAAGGAAGAGCACGTTTCTTTGCCTTTTCTGGGTTCTAGAGCTGCCTGCAGTCCTTCATCCCTTCCCCCTTTCTCCACCTTCACAGCCGACAGCAGTTCATCTTCAAATTGCTCTCTGATGTCTGCCTCTGTCGTGGCATCTCCTTCTTTGACTCCGCTTCCACCATCACATTCCCTTCTATCATTTAGGGCTCCCTGGTCATATCTCTTTCACTGGACATCTTTGAGGGATGCTTTATTCAGCCAACCACAGATTGGTGTGCACAAACAATTAGAGATTTCACCTCCTGGGATATACTCCCATAAACAGCGCAAGGACTTCATGAGCTGGAACCCACACCCACAACACTTGTGTCATCATATCACTGTCTCTGACTCAGTCTGTGTCATTATATTCAGTGAAAATCCAAGAAAATCTCCCGATCTCAAGATGCTTAATTTAATCTGCAAGGTACCCTTTAAAAAAAAATTTTTTTTTTTTGAGATGGAGTCTCTCTCTGTCACCCAGGTTGGAGTGCAGTGGCACCATCTCCGCTCACGGCAACCTCCACTTCCCGGGTTCAAGCGATTCTCTCTCCTGCTTCAGCCTCCCGAGTGGCTGGGATTATAGGCGTGCACCACCATGCCCATCTAATTTTTGTTTTTTTTGTAGAGACAGGGTTTCACCATGTTGGCCAGGCTGGTCTCGAACTCCTGACCTCAAGTGATCCTCACACCTCAGCCTCCCTAAGTGCTGGGAATACAGGCATGAGCCACTGCGCCTGGCCTTTCAAAAATGTTTTTAATAAACATTTTAAAAATAATTTAGTCTTAAAAAAAGTTTCTGGAACACTTCACGAATTTGCATGTCATCCTTGCACAGGGGCCCTACTAATCTTCTGTGTATCATTCTAATTTTAGTATATGTGCTGCTGAAGCAAGCACTTAAATTTTTATATATTTAGATATAAATTTTTATAGATTTAGGTGTACAAGTACAGTTATGTTATGTGGCTATCTTGTGTAGTGGTGAAGTCTGGGCTTTTAGTGTACCTACCACCTGAATAATGTACTCTGTATACAATAGGTAGTATTTCATCCCTCACCCCTCTCCCACCCTCACATCTTTTGGAGTCTCCGGTGTCTATTCTACTCTGTATGTCCATGTGCACCCGTTGTTTAGTTCCCACTTATAAGTGAGAATATGCAGTTTTTGACTTTCTGTTTGAGTCATTTTACTTAGGATAATGGCCTCCAGCTCCATCCATGCTGTTTGCAAGGTACCTTTTAGCATGTAAGGTCACATCACAGTTTCCAAAGATTAGGACATGGGCATCTTCGGGGGCCTTAAGTCAACACAACAAAAACATACATGCACAAACAATGGGAGACTTCACACACTTCCAGAAAGCTCAGAGACCTGAAATGCTGGGACACACACCACAAACAGCTCACATACCTCATCCTGAGTTATACATCTAGAAAGTGATCACACACCTCCTACCTTGAGACATACATCTAAAGAGAGCAGGCACACACGTGTTCTGGGACATACACCCACAAACAGTTCTGGGATATCACAAATTGGGACATACACCCACAAACAGAACAGACCTCATACCCTTGATAAGCAAGCAAAAGAGATTTTCTTTTTTTTCAGACAGGGTCTCACTCTGTTACCCAGGCTGGAGTGCAGTGGCATGATAAAGACTCACTGCAGCCTCGAACTCCCGGGCTCAGGCGGATCCTCTTGCCTTAGCCTCCCCAATAGCTGGGACTACAGGTGCGCCACCAAGCCTGGCTAATTTTTTATTTTTTGTACAGATGGGGTCTCACTATGTTGCCCAGGCTGGTCTCAAACTCCTGGGCTCAAGTGATCCTTCTACCTCAGCCTCCCAAAGTGCTCGGATTATAGGTGTGAGCCACCATGCCCAGCCGAGGTTTTTTTTTTTAAACTCACATACTGTAACATACACACACAAATAGATCAGAGACTTCATCTGAGAAATATAACCAAAATGGATCAGGTCTAAAATCCTGCAACAAGAACCCACAACATGTTAGTGATCTCACATCCTGGTAAATACACTCAGAATAATTAAAAATACTTGACATCTTGGGGTACACACCCACAAAGAGATGAGAGAGCTACGATCCTGGGACACATACCTGTAAACAGATCAAAGGCCTCGACCCTGAGGTATACACCAACAAAGAGCTCAGAAACCTCATACCCTGGATGTATACACTTTAACAAATAATACGCCTTGCAATCTGTTATGTATATGAGCATACAAATCAGAAATCTCATATGCTTGTAAATAATGCCAAAAGCCTAAGATATCTACCAACCTGGGATGTACACCCATAAATGGCTGAGAAAACTCACACCTGGGATATATATCCACAAATAGCCCTGGGACATCACATCCTAGGATATGTATTCGGAAACATTAGGGAACTCGCACCCTGAAAAAACTCCTTCAAGGATGTCTGACTTATCTCAACCCGGTTCATTTACCAGAAAACAGATCAGCATCTTCACACCATTAGGCATATACCTACAAAAAAAAAGATCAGGGATATACATCAGCAAACAGATTAGAGACCTCATAACTTAGACATGTAACCACACAGAGACCACAGGCCTCCAACCCGGCAACATATACTCATAAAGATACCAGAGACAGCCGGGCGTGGTGGCTCATGCCTGTAATCCCAGAACTTTGGGAGGCCGAGGTGGGTGGATCATTTGAGGTCAGGAGTTGAAGATCAGCCTGGCCAACATGGTGAAACCCCGCCTCTACTAAAAATGCAAAAATTAGCCAGGCATGGTGGCGGGCACCTGTAGTCCCAGCTACTTGGGAGGCTGAGGCAGGAGAATCACTAGAATCCGGGAGGTGGAGGTTGCAGTGAGCTGAGATCGTGCCACTGCACTCCAGCCTGGGTGACAGATCAAGACTGTGTCTCAAAAAAAAAAAAAAAAAGATATCAGAGACCTCACACTCTGAGACATACACCAACAAAGAGATAAGGGAGCTCATATTATGGGATATACTCCAAAACACATCAGAGACTATATATGACCAGGGATCCTAAATTCTGCAACATACATTTACAAGCACATCAGAAACCAGACATGCTATGAAAAAAAGTCAGAAATAGATCATAGATCTCATAACCTGTGACATACACCCACAAAGAGATCATAGAGCTCATATCCAGGAACAGGTACCCACATGTACCACCCACAAAGAGATCAGAGGATTCAGACCAAAAGATATACACTCACTACGGGCTCTTTGAAACCCCACACCCTGGACATTCACAACTAAACATATTATATTAGATACATCCAGAACATATATAGAAACATGTGAGAGTCCTCAAAGTTTGGTATGTATATGCATAAAGAACTAAGGCTGGGTGCGGTGGCTCACACCTGTAGTCCCAGCATTTTAAAGGGGAATCTGAGACAGGAAGACTACTTGAGATCAGGAGCTCAAGACCAGCCTGGTCAACGTGCACAAACATGCCCATCTCTACTAACAATACAAAAATTGGCCAGGCGTGGTGGTGCATGCTTGTAATCCCAGCTACTCAGGAGGCTGAGGCAGGAGAATCGCTTGAACCCGGAAGGCAGAGGCTGCAGTGAGTTGAGATCGTGCCACTGCACTCCAGCCTGGGCGACAGAGCGAGACGCCATCTTAAAAAAAAATAAATAAATAAAAATTAAATCCTGCAGTATATACCACAAACAGATCAGAGACTTCACATACTGGGAAATCAACTCAGAAATGAATCAGTCCTCTCAAATTGTGACATAGCACCCAAAAGAGACAGGAGAGTTCATATCCTTGGGAATAAACCTGTAAAAAAAAAAATAGGGGCCTCAAATCATAGAACATACACCGTCACATAGTTGAGAGACCTCACGTTTGGAAATACACTGAGGAACAGATGAAATACCTCACACATCCTCGAAAAGATCAGAGACATTACATCATGGGACATACACCTGCAAACAGATTGATGGTGCCAAACTCTAGGAATTAAATCCACAAACTGATCAGAGACCTAATATGCAGGGACATATAATCACAAATAGATCAGAGACCTTACATTTTTTACATGCACCCATGAAAAAGATCTCACATACCAGGATACACAATGATACAATGATAGCCACGGACCTCACACACAACAAGAAAAAGGTCATAAGCCTTATATCCTAGTAAATAAACCCCCAACCAGCTCAGGAACCTCTCACTGTGGGACATACTCCACAAACAGATAAGAGAACTCATACCTAGGTTCATACAATCACAACCATATCAGAGAACTTCTATTCTTAGCATATACCCATGAAAGATGCTTCACATACTGATAATTACAATGACAAACACATCACAGACCTAAAATCCTGGGACATACATGCACAAACACAGATCAGATCAGTGACCTCACACACTAGGACATACATCCACAAACATGTCAGAGATCTTCTATTCTAGTAAATACATCTACAAACATATCAGAGACCTCAACCTCACATCCTGGGACATACTTGCAGAAATAGCCCAGATACCTAAAATTTCTGCATAAACCATCCCTTAATTTGCATGTAACTAAAAGTGGGCATAAATATGACTGCAGAACTGCCTCTGAGCTGCTACTTTGGGCATACTGCCCATGGGTAGCCCTTCTCTGCAAGGAGCAGCACATCTGCTCCTGCTATACACTGCCGCTTCAATAAAAGCTGCTATTTAACACCACCAGCTCACTCTTGAATTCCTTCCTAGGCAAAGCCAAGAACCCTCCTGGGCTAAGCCTCAACTTTGGGGCTTGCCTGTCCTGCAACGAGATGAAAGATCTCAAACTCAGCGTACCCATGAACAGATCAGAGACCTTACATACAGAGACATATGTGGGCACATGGATCAGAGACTTCTTACTTGGGAACATACATCCCGAAACAGACCAGAGACCTCATATCCTGAGAAATACACTAACAAACTGACTTTGACATACACCAATGAAAATCACATACTAGTATACAGCAACAAATGGATCAGAGACCTCACATCCTGGGAAATATACCACCAAACAAATCAGACACCTCACACCTCTGCATATATACCATCAAAGAGCTCAGAGACTTCACACCATGGGACTTACACACCCAAAAAGATCAGATACTTAAATCCTAGCTCATATAACCACAAACATACTTGAGAACTCACTCTGAGCAATCCACCCCCAAACAGATTAGAAACCTCATATCCTGGAACATATAGCCACAAAAATATCAGAGACTTCATACCCTTGACACTTCACATATACAGGGACATATACAGGGATAAACAGATCTGAGACCTTACATGCACCCACTAGGAGCTCAGGGAACTCACATCCTGGGAAATATACCCACAAACATTTTGGAGACCTCATACCCAGAGATGTACACCCACAGTCACAGCAGAGAGCTCATGCCCTAGGACATACACCCTCAGACAGAATAGTCCTCATATTCTCCAACACACACCAAATAAACAGATTAAAGTACTGACATCCCTAAAAAAATACAACCAGAAAAGCTCAGAAATATAACATCTAGGGAAATATAGCCACAAAGAGCTGAGACTCACACCTTGGCACATACACCCACAAAGAGATCAGAGATCTAACATTCCGGGACATAAAACCAAAAACAGATCAGAGACCTCACACCCTTGACATGCACTCATGAAGAGAGACCTCACATCTTGTCATTGTATAATGACAAGCAGATCAGAGGCCTCATACCCTGGGATGAATACTCACAAGCACATCGGAAACCTTACACCATTGGACATATACCCACAAACAGAACGGAAACCTCAAATATACTTCCAAATGGATCACAGAACTCACATCTTGGAATATATACCCACAAAAAAATCAGAAATCTCTTATTCTGGGAAATATAGACTCAAACAGATTAGAGACCCCACAACTTTGCACACACACGATCAAAGGGCTCAGATACCTTACATCCTGGTATATACACCCATGAACAGAGATCTCATATACTGTGACATAAATGTCAGGGATACTCACAAACAGTTTGGGAGCCTTACATCCTGAGATATATACTCATAAACAGTGCAGAGTACTGATTCCCTCTGCCCTCAAACTCAGAAATATCAAGGTCAGGACACTGGCTCTCAAACACATTAAAGACTTGATATCCAGGGACTCAGTGGCCCAAACAGCTGACACCTAGTATTCTGGATGCAGACTCCAGTCACCTTGGTGATGTCTCTTCCTGGGACTTAGAAATCCATACACCTCAAAGAATAAACAGAAACAATACACCGTCCTCCAAAGAGTTCATGGATATGAAACCTGGGACACAGACTGCCAAACACCCCAGTGACCTCATACCCAGAACAGACTGCCAGAGAGCTCAGATAATTCAAATTCTGGACTTGATCACGTTCTGAATATGAACAGAAAAAAACAGCCCAGAATCCCAATGCTTTGGGACATAGATTCCCAAATAATTCGGAGATCTAAAAACCTAGAGAGAGAACCCCAAAAGGTCACTTAAAAATGCAAAACACAGAATGCCCAGAAGACCCAGACATCATGGCATGGATACAGACCACGAAAAAGCTCCAAAGTCTCGAACTCCAGACAGACCATCAAAGAGCTCAGAAACACCTCTTATGAGTTATCTATTGCCACATAAAAAATAACCCCCAAATTTACCGGCTTTTGGCTGCTTGAGCATCCTCGAATGATGGCTGGCTTCTACTAGAGTCAGTGATCCAAGAAAAAGCACAGCAGAAGCCATAGTGCGTTTTAAATTTCCCTCTAGGTAAGTACTGCTTTGCTGCATCCCACAGATTTGGTAAGTTTTATTTTGATTTTCATTTAGTCCAAACTATTTTTTATTTCTCTTGAGACTACTTTGAGCTACTGGGGCCCTGCAACCTCCCCTAAAGTCTTTCTCTGGAGCTCATACCCTGCCTCTCACATAAATGTATAAACCTGTCTCATAAGCACAGTTTTCAGAAGAGGAACAAAGTTTTTTCTCACTGTGCATCCTTGCCTCATGGTGCACAATCTATTATGCATGTTCTCAAGAGAACAACTGAAGTAAAACTGTATTACTAGAGATGAAGACACAATTCTGGGGAGTGTTTACTCTTTCTTAAACCCAACATATATTTACATTAAACAACAAGTGCACATGATTCCTAAGTTCCAACTGAGACAGTCCCAAGCCCACACTGGCCCCTGGCATTTATATGGATTGCTTGCTTCCCTTCCCCCAGCCCTGAATTCTGCTTTCAGAAGGGGTGTGGGATTAGGGGGAAGGGACTGAAATCAGGAGAGTGTGTGTGGACTGTGCATTGTCCTGCTGATTCTCATGAGTCGTGTAAAAACCTCAGCAGCTCAAGGTTTAGAGAGATGATCCAGAACGCTAGACTCTCCTACTATCCAACCAGGACTTGGGGGTTCCAGGCCTTGAAAGTGGGTCTATCAGGCTCCAAAGTCCATGTGTTCTGGGTTATCATCAGTGTGATCAAAGCCTAAGGGGAGATGGACTCCAACATCCATCTGAGCAACGCCCATCCTGAGAGATGGGGGTCCCCACTCAGTGGCTGATGTCAGGAGACACAGAACAAACATCTCCCTACAACACAATCTCCACAAACAGTGTCAAGGGAGACTGTGCCCTCCAGAACAGAGGGCGAGATAGGTTCTGAAGGAAGTTGGTAATTTATACTTTATGGTCTAGGCCAAGCTCGTCCAACCCAAGGTCCACGAGCCACATGCAGCCCAGGACGGCTTTGAATGTGGCCCAACACAAATTCGTAAACTTTCTTAAAACATTAAGAGATGTTTTGGTGATTTTTTTTTTTTTTTTAGCTCATCAGCTATCGTTAGTGTTAGCATATTTTATGTGTGGCCCAAGACAATTATTCTTCCAATGTGGCCCAGGGAAGCCTGCTGGTCTAAACAAAGAGGCTGGGATTGCTGTGAATCCCAATCCTAATGTGTAGTGGAGGAGTTCCCAACCAATTGTGGGGCTCCTACTTCTCACCATCTTTCTTTTTCTTTTTCTTTTTCTTTATTTTGGAGACAGAGTCTTGCTCTGTCGCCCAGGAGTGCAGTGGTGCAATCTCGGCTCACTGCAACCTCAGCCTCCCAAGTAGCTGGGATTACAGGCATGCACCACCATACCCGGCTAATTTTTGTATTTTTAGTAGAGACTGGGTTTTGCCATGTTGGCCAGGCTGGTCTCAAACTCCTGACCTCAAGTGATCCACCCACTTTGGCCTCCCAAATGCTAGGATTATAGGCGTGAGCCACCACACCCAACCCTCACTGCCTTTCTGAACTGGCATATGGTCCAGGCAGAGGGAAAGGGGGATGCCACACATACCTCATGTCTGGATTTGGTATGTGAAAAGGTCACTAATTCCTGATATAGCACCCCGAAAGAGCTCAGAGCTTTCAAACCTTGGAACAGAAACCACAAGACAGACCACAGACCTCACACTCTGAGACATAGACCCAAACACCTCTCAGAGAACATAAACCTCAGACAAAGACCCCCAAATTGTTCAAACACTTCATACCCTACAGACCAGTGGTTCTCAACCAGAGGCGATTCTGCCCCGCAAAGAACATTTGGCAATATCTAAGGACATTTTGGCTGTCACAAATGTGTGTTGCGGGGGTGCTACTGTCATCTGTAAGTTGAAGCCAGGGATACTGCTTGCCAGTGTCCTTTAGCCAAAGACCCCCGCCCCACCCAGGAACATACCTGTAGTCGAACAAGTTGGGATGATTACTCACTGCAGTGAGGGAGAATGCACTCCACGGGGAAGTGTGGGGTGGTGGGGTTTGATTGAGTGATTTGGGGGGCGGGTCTAAGGAAGTGGGGGCTCACTCTAGATTAGATGCTATCAGAAAACAAGAGCAATTTTACAATTGGGTATTTCAATAAATCTTATCTATAGGGAGGGCAGACTAGAGTGAGGCTAACGCTGTCATTGGTAAGGAAGTGACAGTCACTCATTTTAACCGAGAGGAGAATGTTTGGTATTTTATGGGCAACACAGTGAATCCTTATTTTTGTTTGTGCTTAGACAACATTATAAAGTGGCTGTGCTCTATTTTATTATTTTTTTATTTTTTTATTTTTTTGAGACGGAATCTCGCTCTGTCACCCAGGCTGGAGTGCAGTGGCGCGATCTTGGCTCACTGCAAGCTCTGCCTCCCGGGTTCACGCCATTCTCCTGCCTCAGCCTCCCGAGTAGCTGGGACTACAGTTGCCCGCTACCACACCCGGCTAATTTTTTGTATTTTTAGTAGAGGCGGGATTTCACCGTGTTAGCCAGGATGGTCTTGATCTCCTGACCTCGTGATCTGCCCACCTCGGCCTGCCAAAGTGCTGGGATTACAGGTGTAAGCCACTGCATCCGGCCTATTTTATTATTTTTTTGAGACAAGATCTCACTTTATCCCCAGGCTGTAGTGCAGCGTGGCATGATCTCGGCTCACTGCAACCTCAAATTTCTGGGTTCAAGCAATCCTCCAGCCTCAGTCCCTCAAGTAGCTGGGATTACAGGCACCCACCACCATGCCCGACTAATTTTTGTATTTTTTGTAGAGACGGGGTTTCACCATGTTGTCCAGGCTGGTCTCGAACTCCTGAGCTCAAGCGATCTGCCCACCTCAACCCCCCAAAGTGCTAGGATTACAGGCGTGAGCCACCTCATCCGGCCAAGTTCTGTCGATTTTATCATGGTCTCAGACTAACCTTACCTGACACTGGTATTCTGTGAGATTGTTCATGTCTGTTAGGAGAATAACATGGCCTACCTATGGGGGCCAGGCCTGCTTCTGGGTGTCAGGGGCTGCTCCCTTCTTCCCTCCCTTTTTCTCTCATGCTAAACATCTCTTATGGGTGAAATTATGTCCCCTCAAAATTCCTACGTTGAAGTTCTAAACCCCAGTACCTCAGAATGTGACCTTATTTGGAAATAGGGTTGTTGCAGATGTAATTAGTTAAGTTAGAGATCATACTGGAGTAGAGTGGGCCCCTAATCCTGTGCCACTGGTGTCTTTATACAAAGGGGAAATTTGGACACAGACACACAGGGAGAATGCGAGGTAAAGATGAAAGCAGAGATGAGGTGATGCAGCAGAAGCCAGGGAACAGCAAAGATTGCCAGCAGGCATGAGAAGCTAGGAAAGATGCAGGGCACACATTCCCCTCACAGACCCCAAAGGAACCAACCCTACCAACACCTTGATCTCACACTTCCAGCCTCCAGAATTGTGAGACAATACATTTCTGCTATTTAAGCTACCCAGATTGTGGTACTTTGTCATGACAGCAGCCCTAGTAAACAAATACAATAGACCCTACAATGCACAGAACAGCCCTCCATAACAAAGAATTTTCTGGTCCAAAATGTCAATAGTCCCAAGGCTGAGGAACCCTGCCCTGGATACAGAACCTAAAAGTATTTACTGACCTCATAATCTCTGATAGAAGACAATAAAAACCAGCTGACAGTATACACATCTTTGAACATAGTCCTTCAAAGTGCTCAGAAACCTCACACCTTGAACGTGGAAGCCCATACAGCCCAGAGAAGACAAGCCTAAAGAGACTACTAACAGGTCAAAGACATCATACTCTGGGACAAAGACTACCAAGATGATGAAAGACCTAGCATCTAAAAACGTACACCAAATGTTCAGAGACATCACATCATGGGACACAAAACCCAAGAGAGCTCTGGATCCAAAGAGCTCGGATATTTCACACCCTGGACACAAACCAGTGAACAACAGCTCATAAATAACAGTGTCATTCATTTCCTGATTTTAAAAATTGTACTAAGATTATATAAGTTAACATTAGGGGAAAAAGAGTATACAAGAACTCTCTGTACTATTTTTATAATTTTTTGTAAGTCTAAAATGCTTTTAAAATTTAAAAAATGTTAAAGGCTGGACACAGTGGCTCACATCTGTAATCCCAACACTTTCAGAGGCTGAGGTGGGTAGATTGCTTGAGCTCAGAAGTTGGAGACCGGCCTGGGAAATATGGTGAAACCCCTTCTCTATAAAAATACAAAAATTAGCCAAGGTTGGTGGTACACACCTGTATTCCCAGCTACTTGGGAGGCTGAGGTGGGAGGATTGCTTGAGCCCAGGAGGTTGATGCTGCAGTGAACCATGATCACGCCAGTGCACTCCAGCCTGGGTGACAAAGCAAGACCCTGTGTCCAAAAAATAAAATAAAATAAAAATTTTAACAAAAATGATCACAGGACGTAAAAGGGAATTTAGAAAACTTAAATAAGGCCAAGTGCAGTGGCTCATGCCTGTAATCCCAACACTGTGGGAGTGTAAGAGAGGAGGATCCCCTGAGTCCAGGAGTTCGTGACCAGCCTGGGCAACATGGTGAGACGTGGTCTTTACAAAAAATAAAAAAATTAGTGGAGTGTGGTGGCACATGCCTGTGGTCTCAGCTACTCAAGATCAGGAGGCCGAGGTGGGAGGACTGCTTGAGCCCAGGAGGTCGAGGCTGCAGTGAGCCATGTGCATGCCACTGTACGCAGCCTGGGCAACATAGTGAGACCCTGTCTCAAAACAAAACTTAGATACATCTTGCCAACAAGCACAGAAAACAATGTTAAGCCCTTCTAGCAGTCACAGAAATGCCAATAAAAGAAAAATGAAAATCAATTTTAAGAAAAATAAAAAGGCTGAGTGTGGTGGCTCACATCTGTAATCCCAACACTTTGAGAGGCTGAGTCAGGAGTATCATGTGAGCCCAGGAGTTTGAGACCAGCCTAGGAAACAGAGGGAGACCCTGTCTCCACAAAAAAAAAATTATTCTGGGACAGGGTCTTGCTCTGTTGCCCAGGCTGGAGTGCTGTGGTGCGATCACAGTTCACTGCAGCCTTGACCTCCTGAGTAGCTGGGACAACAGACACGTGCCACCATACCCGGCTAATTTTTTTTTTTTTTTTTTTTTTTTGTAGAGATAGGGTTTCACCATGTTGGCCAGGCTGGTCTCGAACTCCTGGGCTCAAGTGATCCACCCACTTTGGCCTCCCAAAGTGCTGGGATTACAGGTGTGAGCCACCGTGCCCAGCCTACAAGAAAAAAAAAATAGCCGGGCCAGGCGTGGTGTTACGCGCCTGTGGTCCCAGCTACTCAGGAGGCTAAGGTGGGAGGATTGTTTGAGCCAGAGGTCGAGGCTGAAGTGAGCCATGACTGCACCACTGCACTCCAGCCTGGGCAACAGAGAGAGACCCTGCCCCTAAAAACATACAAAAAGGCCTGGGCAACATAGTAAAATCCCACCTCCACAAAAAATAAAGAAAGTTAACTGGCTGTGGTGGCACGTGTCTGTAGTCCCAGCTACTCAGGAGGCTGAGGTGGAAGAATCACCTGAGATTGGCAAGTTGAGGCTGCAGTGAGCCGAGATCACACCACTGCACTCCAGCCTGGGTGACAGAGCAAGATCCTGTCTCAAAAATAAATAAATCAAAGTAAAGACACACAAAGAAAAGAAAAAAAAACCCTGCACATCCGGGGACAAAGATCCATAAACAGCTTAGAAACCTTGGGACATCCTGGACCAACGTAAACAGAAAAACAGAAAAGAAAAACAAGAAAAAAAAAAAAGAGAAGAAAGAAAAAAGAAACCAACCCTGGGACAGAGACCCACAAAGATCTCAAACACCTAAACCTCTGAGACACAGATTTTCAAACAGCAAAGAGACTTCACAGTCTTTTTATAAGTCATACCCTGAACTGAGATTCCAAAACAAATCAGACTTCACATCCTGCACACAGTCCTCCAAACTGCAGAGTGTAATAACTACTCTATGATGAGCTGACTTGACTTGAGAATCACTTTCTTCCTACTACCTACCTACCTCACCAGCCAAACACCCCCCCGTCTGATGTTTAAAATCCCATCATTTAAAAGCGTACTCTTTTAAGTCTTGGCCCCCCCCTCCAAAATTCTCCTTGTAATTGCCACAAGCTCTTCAGCATCCCAGAGCATGAAACCATGCATCTCTCTTTAGTCACTTATGGCCCACCCCATCACATTCCTAGTCAGGCCTGGTCCTGAGGGAAGCCTCCAAATCACCCTCTTCTGGGAGATGGCAGCTGGCCTGGAGGAGGATCATGAGATCACCTTGAATCTTATCTGTTGGACTCAGACCTACAGGTAGCCTGAAAGACAAATGCCAGGGACCCTGGAGAAGAGTTTTTCTTAGTACTGTTGTGAACGGTGAGTGGGTCCTGAAATCAATATAATGGGATGCAATAGGCATTGCTTAAAAAAAGAATAGGTAAAAGAAAATGGAAAAGATTACCCGACACACTCTGTGCCAGCCCTTGAGTACAAGCCAATAATGCCAGCTTCTTTTACAGGTGCACAAGTTGAAGTTCCCAGACGGGATTCGAACCTACGATCTCCAGTAGCCAAAGCCCTGCCTCGGCAACCCTGAACGCCAACCCAGGAGCCAAAGCGCTTGCGCCGAAACAGCAGCCAATAGGAGCGCGGAGCCGAAGGACCCGGCTTGTAGCCTCTTAGTGATTCCGGAAAACCTCGGTACCCTGGAAGAGCTTAGGTAGGCAGTCTCGCGGTGACCAATCAGAGCTCAGGGCAGGACTTTGTCCCGCCCTACGCAACTCGTCCAGGAAGCAATCACCGCTCCGCGGCCTTCCTCCTCACCCCACCCCCGGAGTTGATTCGCATCTGTATAGCCAACCCGGCGGGAACGGATATATTAATAAAAGCTTGGTGGTGGCGGCTTCCAGACAGGTGGACGCTTTAGGCCGAAGATCAGGTCCGCCCGGCGCGGGGGTTGGTCCAGGCAAAGCCATTCTCTCCTCGGTCTGGGGTGGAGGCCGATCCACTCGCAGGATGAGGAGACCTTTCGTGTCTCCACTAGTACAATGGTATCTTCCGAAATACACGACCCCTCCCCTGTGGTACCTCCCATGACCGTAGTGGTATGGTCCTGGAGCTGCACAGTCTAGTCGTTAACCCTTCATTCCCACCGCTCACGCTTTCCTTGTGTGTGCGACAAGGACTCTTTCATGTCAGTGTCAAGTGAATCAATCTTCAGTTCACCGCAAAACAACTAAATGGACTCTCTCTTTCATGCCTTCCTCCTGCCCACGTTCCAGCCCTGTCTCCCCCCACCCACGTCCCCCAGAGCACTGTCCCTGCCCCATACCCTGATGATTCGTTTGAGAGCAAAGGCCCAGGCGTCCAAACCCTTGCTGCAGAGCCACCGCCCATTAATAGGCATTCATTCCCCTGAGGCCACTGATGGAAGTGTGCCTTTGTGTGGCAGCATTTATCAAAATAAAAAGCAAACATCCCTCCTTACTGGAATGTCACCACCACGAAGGTAGGGAGGGATATGTGTATTTCTAGACCCCCAAAGTCTCCGCCTGAAACTGCCCTGCACACAGTAGGTGCTCAAAAGGGGATTTGTTGAATAAATGACTCCTTTGGCCTGGCAGTTTCACTTTTAAGTATGTTCTAAGGAAATAATCATACATACGTGCACAGTCCTGTGTGCACAAGAATGGGAGGAGCAAACAACTAAGGTAAAAACGGCAAATGCTTAAAGGCGATTATACCATAGAGTACCAGCTGGCTGTGAAACAGAATGAGACCTCATTTCTGGAAACACCCAGATAGCTCAGGGACTTCACATCATCGCACACAGAGCACAGAAGAGCTCAGAGATCTCACACCATGGGATACAGAGTCCAAAACAGTTCAGGGAACTCACACTGAACACAGACCACAAAACAAAATTAGAGAACTCAATAATGAAACATATCTTAATAGATTCCCAGTCATTTCATAGGTCTCATCCTCATCACAAAATCCTACAAACATTTCAGAGACCTCATACCCTGGGACACAAAGGCTGAAACACCTCAGGGACATTGCACGCTGGGAAAACAAATCTCAAACACTTTACATACCTCATACCCTGGACACAGACTCCAAAACAGCTCAGAGACCTCACCACCTGGGATATAGATTAAATCTGGACAGAGACCACATACTCTTTTTGCAGGGTCTCACTCTGTCACCCAGGCTGGGGTGCAGTGGCGTGATCACAACTCACTGCAACCTCCGCCTCCCCAGCTCAAGCAATCCTCCCACCTCAACCTCCCCAGTAGCTGAGACTACTGGAGCAGGCCACCACACCCGACTAATTTTTGTATTTTTTTCTAGAGACGGGGTTTCACCATGTTGCCTAGGCTGGTCTCGAATCCTAGGCTCAAGCGATCCACTGGCCTGGGCCTTCCAATGTACTGGGATTACAGGCGTGAGCCACCGTGCCCACCATGAGACCACATAACTCCACATAGACCACAAAACAATTCAGAGGCCTGGACACAAACAAAATGAAGGTGACACACCTGTACTGCCTGGAGAGACCACCTAAAAGACATGCTGTTAATGGAGGCAAAGCAAGTGGGAAAAAAATGCTCAAAGAATGGCCTCATAACCTGAGAACCAGCCCTGAAAAGTGTTCTGAGATCTTATACACAAACAGCTCAGAAATCACAGAAAATATATTCTTTTACCATAATGGAATTAAACTAGAAATCAATAACAGAAATGTATCTGAAAAATCCAAAAATACTTGTAAATTAAACAAAACACTTTTTTTTCTTTTTTTGAGACAGAGTTTTTGCCTGTTGCCCAGGCTGGAGTGCAGTGGCATGATCTCGGCTCACTGCAACCTCCGCCTCCTGGGTTCAAGCAATTCTCCTGCCTCAGCCTCCCCAATAGCTGGGATTACAGGCGCCTGCCACCACGTCTGCCTAGTTTTTGTATTTTTAGTAGAGGCAAGGTTTCACCATGTTGGCCAGGCTGGTCTCAAACTCTTGACCTCAGGTGATCCACCTGCCTCAGCCTCCCAAAGTGCTAGGATTACAGGCATGAGCCACCCCACCCAGCCACAAAACACTTTAACCCATGAGCCAAAGAGAAAATCCAAAGGGAAATTAAAGGACTACTGCGAATTGAAACAAATGAAAATACAACAAATTAAAATCTATGGGATACAGCTAGAGTAGTGATCAGAAGAAAATTGATGGCATTAAAATGCTTACATGAGAAAAGAAAGGTCTCAAATCAATTATCTGAATTTCCAATTTAGGAAAGTTTAAAAATTACACCTGAAGGAATAAAATAATAAAGATAAGGGCGGCCAGGCCGGGCACTGTGGTGCACAACTGTAATCCCAGCGCTTTGGGAGGCCAATGTGGGCGAATCACCAGAGGTCAGACATTGGAGACCAGCCTGGCCAACATGGTGAAAACCCGTCTCTACTAAAAATACAAAAAACTGACACCTATAATCTCAGCTACTCAGGAGGCTGAGGCAGGAGAATTGCTGGAACCTGGGAGGCAAAGGTTGCAGTGAGCTGAGATCACGCCGTTGCACTCCAGTCTGGACTCAACAACAGTGAGACTCCATCTCAAAAAAAAGAAAAAAATATACAAAAAATTAGCCGGGTGTGGTGGCACATGCCTGTAGTCCCAGCTACTCGAGAGGCTGAGGCGCGAGAATTGCCTGAGCCTGGGAGGCAGAGGTTGCAGTGAGCTAAGATTGGGCCACTGCACTCCAGCCTGGGAGGCAGAGCAAGACTTCGTCTCAAAAAAAAAAAAAAAAAAAATTAGCCAGGCATGGTGGCATGTGCCTGTAGCCTAGCTACCAGGGAGGCTGAGCAGGGGGGATCACTTGAGCCTGGGAGGCAGAGGTTGCAGTGAACCAAGATTGTGTCACTGCACACCAGCCTGGGTGGCAGAGTCAGATCCTGTCTCAAAATCAATAAAAAATAAAAATATAAGAGCAGAAATCAATGAAAATGAAAGCAAAAACAATAGAGAAAATCAGTGGAGGCCGGGCACCGTGGCTCACACCTGTAATCCCAGCACTTTGGGACACCGAGATGGGCAGATCACCTGAGGTCAGGAGTTCGAGACCAGCCTGGCCAATATGGTGAAACCCTATCTCTACTAAAAATGTAAAAATTAGCTGGGTGTGGTGGTGGGTGCCTGTAATCCCAGCTACTCAGGAGGCTGAGGCAGGAGAACTGCTTGAATGCAGGAGACGGAGGTTGCAGTGAGCTAACACAGTGCCACTGCACTCCAGCCTGGGCAACAGAGTGAGACTCGAAAGGGGAAAGGGGAAGGGAAAATTAATGGAACCAAATGCCAGTTCCTGGAAAAAAACAATAAAATTCAAAGTCTCTAGCACCAAAAGCAGCACATTTTTCTCATAAGATCCAAATTTAATAAGAGTCTCTGCAAAGTTTCTATTCTTTCTGAAATCTCAACGGAAAGGGATTTTAGTCGAAATAGCCTAATTAACAGGTCTTTTTCTTTTCAAAAAAAAAAATTCTTATTTATTTATTTAGAGACAGGATCTTGCTCTGTTGCCCAGGCTGGAGTGCAATGGCGTGATCATGACTCACTGCACCGTCGACCTCCTGCACTCAAGCGATTCTCCCACCTCAGCCTCCCAAGTAGCTGGGAATACAGGTGTGCACCACCACACCCGGCTAATTTTTTGTATTTTTGGAGAGACGAGGTTTCACTATGGTAACCAGGCTGGTCTGGAGCTCCTGAGCTCAAGTGATCCCACCTCGGCCTCCCAGAATGCTGGGATTACAGGTGTGAGCCACCCCGCCTGGCCAAAAATTTATTATTTTATCAGTTTCTTTGGCGTGAGTTGAGGAAATCGTATGTCCTTTATACTTAACTAGACTGTATTGGTTTGTATCTAACTTCCTACTATTTTTGATGTTGAATGAACCATTGGATAGTACTCAAAGAGCTTCAAAAGGACTTTTTTCTCGTTAATAAATGTCTACTGTTCAGAAAATTTATCACGAAATTTATACCTACATTTTAGCAGTTTGAGAGTTAAATAAACACAAAAAACAGATCCTAGCAACCCCAAGAACTGAAAAGATTGAATGTGATCATCTCACAGTGCTCTGTTACACGTCGTTATGCACAAACAAATCCTAAGAACTCGTGAATTTACCACAAATTGTACTGGATATTCAATGCAAATAAAGCCAATTTTGTGCTTACTTGTGAGGGACAGCTGTACTTGTCAGACGATATATTCCAGAACAAAGCCAGACCTTTGGGGAAGTTTTGGGAAGCCAGGTCTTCAGTGATGGGCACACGTTGAGAAGCGGGAGCTTTGAGAGGCAGGCCATGGGGCTTTCTAGCATGTTCCTCTACTCACGGCAGTAAGGCTGCTATAGAGGCGCGACTTTAAAATGGCGGCGACAGGAAGGATTGCTCGCTGATTGGCTATTGTCTAGAAGGGTGGGGCTGTCACTGATTGGCTGACTTTCACGGGGGCCATTGCTAATTGGCTGAGTTTCAGGACTGAGCGTATATCACCTAGTGATAATTGAGTATATTTCCTGATTTGCTTGTCCCTTCTCTTAGTGTACATGGAGGGATGGAATTTCTGGGTCACCAGGGATGCATATCTTTAAATTTTCCTAAATAATTTCAAATGGGGCCGGATGCGGTGGCTCACACCTGTAATCCCAGCAATTTGGTAGGCCGAGGTGGAAGGATCGCTTGAGGTCAGGTGTCCCAAACCAGCCTGGCCAACACGGCGAAACCCCGTCTCTACTAAAATACAAAAATTGGCCAGGCATGGTAGCACACGCCTGTAATCCCAGCTACTCGGGAGGCTGAGAGGCAGGAGAATCACTTGAACCTGGGAGGCGGAGGTCACAGTGAGCCGAGATCGCAACACCGTTTAGGTAGCAGCCACCCCCTAATTCCATCTCCACCTCTTTCTTTACCTTCCCCTGTCAACTGGGCTGTCTGCAAACCTAGAAAGGTCAGGGAGAGATGGGGGTGAGTGTTACTCACATGCCAGCTCGGGAGTTGTCACTAGTTCCCACTTTTTTTTTTTTTTTTTTTTTTTTTTTTTTTTTTTTTTTTTTTAGAGAGACAGTCTTGCTGTCGCTTAGGCTAGAGTGCAGTGGTGCGATATCAGCTCACTGCATTCTTGACTTCCCGGGCTCAAGCAATCCTCCCACCTTAGCCTCCCGAGTAAGCTCCCACATTCTTCATGCCCTACATGAGCAGTGGCTCGCAGTCAAGTCCTGATCCCTTCTCCATAGGGCCTGCCTATGGAGGCCCTTATACCTCTTATAACCACTTATACCTCCCCTGATGTCCCAGGGCCCTGCGTGTCCTCTGGGCTCTCACCTGGCTGTACAGCCCACGTGCGATTGGTGAATATTTTCTCTTTCTTTCTTTCTTTCTTTTTCTTTTTTTGTTTTTTTGACAGAGTCTCACTTGCCTAGGCTGGAGTGCAGTGGTATGATCTCAGCTCACTGCAACCTCTGCCTCCTAGGTTCAAGCGATTCTCCTGCCTCAACCTCCTGAGTAGCTGGGACTACAGGCGTGCATCACCACGCCAGGCTAATTTTTTTATTTTTTGTAGAGGTGGGGTTTCACCATGTTAGCCAGGCTGGTCTCACACCTGTAATCCCAGCACTTTGGGAGGCCGAGGGGCGGATCTCCTGAGGCCAGGAGTTCAAGACCAGCCTGGTGAACATGTTGAAACCCCATCTCTACTAAAAACACAAAAATTAGCCAGGCATAGTGGGATGAGCCTGTAGTCCCAGCTATTCAGGAAGCTGAGGCAGGAGAATTGCTTGAACCTGGGAGGCGGAGGTTATAGTGATCCGTGATCGCACCACTGCACTCCAGCCTGGGCGACAGAGTGAGACTCTGTCTCGAAAAAATAAAAATAAATAAATAAATAAAAACTGAGGCCAGGCATGGTGGCTCACACCTGTAATCCCAGCACTTTGGGAGGCTAAAGCAGGAGGATCACTTGAACCCAGGAGTTCGAGACCAGCCTGGGCAACATAGCAAGACCCTGTCTCCACAAATTTTTTTAAAATTAGAAATTTAAAAAATTAAAATCAATCCATATTCCCATTAGTAGGGATGTTTAAATAACACATCTGTTAACCTTGAGTTAATGGAAAGAGCCAGGAAGGGTCCGGTTTGGTCTTGTATCTGTAAAATTAAAATTAGGAACTGTTAAACAAATGTCTTCTATGGTTTTTGTTACTTGAGCCCAGGGGTTCAAGTCTATAGTGAGCTATGATTTCAGTGCTGCACTCCAGCCTGGGTGACAGAGAAGACCTTGTCTGTAAAAGAAGGGGGGAGGGCAAAAATATATAAAACTAATATTAGCAACTTTTTTTTTTAGACAGAGTCTTGCTCTGTCGCCCAGGCTGGAGGGCAGTGGCACGATATCGGCTCACAGCAACCTCCACCTCCCTGGTTCAAGCAATTCCTGCCTCAGCCTCCTGAGTAGCTGGGATTACAAGCATGCACCACCATGTCTGGCTAATTTTTTTTGTGTTTTTAATAGAGACAGGGTTTCACCATGTTGGCCAGACTGGTCACGAACTCCTGACCTCATGATCCGCCCGCCTTGGCCTCCCAAAGTGCTGGGATTACAGGCGTGAGCCACCACGCCCGGCCATTAGCAACTTTTAAACAAATGTCTTGTATGCTTTTCATTACTTATAAAATGCTCTATGAAGGATAGGATGGGGCCATCTTAGAGATCTGGACCAAACACCAATGTGATTCTTCCAGAAGACTGCAGTTTGATGGACTATGTCAGAGATGAGAAGACCGAATTCCTGGCTCCCTTTCCACATCTTCCTGATCTCAAGGCTTCAGGATTGGAGTCTGAAAATCTGAATTCTGGCTATGTAGCTTTGACCAAGTCATGTGTCCTCCACGGGACTCAGTTTTCCTTCTGCCCAGTGGGGAATCATAAGTGCCATTCTGACTTGTCACAGGGTTACAAGTTTGTTGGGAGATTACAAGACAGTGAAAATGAAGTATCTTTGACTAATTAAATCAGCTGTCTCAGAATAGAACACATTTTAATGTTTTTATTTATTATTATTATTATTACTTTTTACAAGCGTGTGCCACCATGCCCGGCTAATTTTTTTGTATTTTTGGTAAAGACAGGGTTTTGCCATGTTGGCCGGGCTGGTCTCAAACCCCTGGCCTCAAGAGATCCTCCCACATCTGCCTCCCAAAGTGCTGGGATTATTGGCACGAGCCATTGCGCCCGGCCAAAAATTGATTCTTTGGAGCAAAATAGGTGATAATGCCAGTATTCGCTTGCTAAGAGTTCCATAACAGAATACCACAGACTGGGTGGCTTAAACAACAAAGTTTATTTTCTCACAGTCTGGAGGCTGGAAATCAAAGATCAAGGTGTCAGCAGGGTTGGTTTCTTCTGAAGCCCGTCTCCTTGGTTTGTAGACGGCCACCTCTTCCCCGTGTCTCCGCACGGTCCTTCCTCCTTGTACACCCATGTTTGTGTCCTAATCTCCTCTCCTTACAAGGGCCACAAGACAGATTGAATTGCAGCCCACCCTGCCAACCTCATTTTAACGTAATCACCTCTTTAAAGGCCCTATCTCCAAATACACTCACATTCTGAGGTACTAGGGGCTTTAACATATGAATTGGAGGGGGACAAAATTCAGTCTATAACAGCCAGAGATGAATGTTATCTATTTGCGTGAGATGGGGAAAGAGTAGGAGGCAGCTGGCTGCATCTGGGCTGTGTTGGTTTGCTTTGGGAAGAGCTCATCAGGTATGGGCAGGTTGCTCACTCAGTGGTGGCCATGGGTAGCAACACATGCTTTGTCAATGAAAATACATAATCATGACCTCATTGTTTTGGTAAAAAAATAACAATTTGTTGTTGTTGTTGTTGAGATGGAGTCTCACTCTGTCATTTAGGCTGCTGGAGTGAAGTGGCGTGATCTCTGCTCACTGCAACCTCCGCCTCCCACAAGAAATTCTCCTGCCTCAGCCTCCCTAGTAGCTGGGATTACAGGCGCCCGCCACCACGCTTGGCTAATTTTTTTTTTTGAGACAGAGTCCCGCTCTGTCACCCAGGCTGGAGTGCAGTGGCGTGATCTTGGCTCATCGCAACCTCTGCCTCCCGGGTTGAAGCAATTCTCCTGCCTCAGCCTCCTGAGTAGCTGGCATTAGAGGTGCACACCACCATGCCTGGCTAGTTTTTTTGTATTTTTTTAGTAGAGACCGGGTTTTACCGTATTGGTCACACTGGTCTCGAACTCCTGACCCCAGGTGATCCACCCGCCTCAGCCTCCCAGAGTGCTTGGATTACAGGCGTGAGCCACCGCACCCAGCCTAATTTTTGTATTTTTCGTAGAGACGGGGTTTCACCATGTTGGTCAGGCTGGTCTCAAACTCCTGACCTCAGGTTATCTGCCCCACCTTGGCCTCCCAAAGAGCTGGGATTACAGGCATGAGCCACTGCGCCCAGCCACAAAGATGTAAACTCAAAGAAAAAACACTCCAAATCCCACTACCAACAAATAACCAACGTTCACACCATGCTCTCTCCACATACACAGATAGAAGGCAAGAACACTGGAGGAAAAAAAAAAAAAAAAACTGGACCAAAAAACAAAAAAAGAACACTGGAGCCAAAAATAAAAGAAGGCAAGAACACTGGGTTGAGAGACAGAAAGAAACAAAAGCAATTTTTACAAATGGGTGTGTACTATAAGTGTTAGTTTGAGTAAAAGTTGTTATACTTTTCTGCAATTGAATCAACAGAAGAAAACCAAATGGTTGCTGTGCTAGTTTCTTAATTGTTAATGCTGCTGTAACAAGTTACCACACACTTAGTGGGTCAAATCAACACGAATTTCCTCTCATACAGTTCCTTTTTTTTTTTTCTTTCTAGAGACAGGGTCTCACTCTGTCACCCAGGCTGGAGTGCAGTGGCGCAACCTCGGCTCACTGGAACCTCTGCCTCCCAGGCTGAAGCTATCCTCCCACCTCAGCCACCTCAGCTGGGGCCACAGGCGCACCACCACCACGTCCGGCTAATTTTTACATTTTTTGTAGAGACGGGACTTCGCTATGTTGCCCAGGCTCCTCTCAAACTCCTGGGCTCAAGCGATGCTCCCGCCTTGGTCTCCCAAAGTACCAGGATTACAGGTGTGAGCCACCATGCCCTATCATACAGTTCTGGAGGTCTGAAGTCTGCCATGGGTCTCAATGGGCTAAAAGCAAGGTGTCAGCAGGGCTGTGTTGCCTTTTAGAGGCTCTAGGGGAGAAACTGTTTTCCTGCTTTTTCCAGCTTCCAGAGGTCACCCACATTCCTTTACTCATGACCTTCTTCTTCCATCTTCAAAGCCAGCAACTGTGGTTGTGTCTTCTCAAGTCACATCACTTCTGCCTCCTTCTACTTTTAAGGACTTTTGTGATGACCTTGGGTCTACTGGATAATCCAGGATAATTTCTCTATCTTAAAACCAACTGGTTAGAAACCTTAATTCCATCTGCAACCTTAGCTCCTTTTTTTTTTTGAGACAGGGTCTCTCTCTGTCACCCAGGCTGGAGTGCAGTGGCGCGATCTCAGCTTACTGCAACCTCCACCTCCTGAGTTCAAGCGATTCTCCTGCCTCAGCCTCCCAAGTAGCTGGTACCACAGGTGCGTGCTACCACGCCTGGCTAATTTTTGTATTTCTAATAGAGACGGGATTTCGCTATGTTGGCCAGGCTGGTCTCAAAACTCCTGACCTCAAGTGATTCGCCCACCTTGGCCTCCCAAAGTGCTAGGATTACAGGTGTGAGCCACCGTGCCTGGCCTTAGTTCCTTTTTACCATGTAACATAGAATATCCCCAGGTTCCAGGGTGCAGGCATTGTTCTACCTACACAGGAGGAAGGGAGGGAGTGTATAGGGAGGTGGCCATCCACAAAAGTTTGGGTTTTTCTTGGAGGGAAGGCGTGGAAACACCACGGGCCCCAAGACTGGGAGAGCAGGGTTGACTCTGAGCTGTGTTTGCAGGTGGCAGTGAAACAGCCGACAGATGGAAGTTGAAAGGCCACCAGAATATCCACTCTTCCCCAGGGACTCCGATGCAGGGTTAGGGGCTCTGAGTGGAGGCAGTGTCAAGGCCTCAGCTAAAGGCAGGTTGTTAGCTCTGAAAGCAGCTCCAGCTCCCCTGTGACGGGGGAGCTCTCTGTCTTTCTCTGGCAGCCCCTGACTCTATGCCACTCCCCCTGCCCCTGCCCCACCTCCTGCCTCCAAGGGCCTCCCACATTCCCAGGAACACAGACTTCACCTTTCTCTTCTGTCTCCCTTAAACCCAATCAGCCTCAGCAGTTTAGGGCTATAAAGTCCAGCAGAAACCATCTTGTCTAACCCCCTCACTGAACAAACGGGGAAATTAGCTCCTGGCTCTGTCCCAGGAATCCCTTATATACACTCAGAGTGACTTCTTCAAGGACAACCAAAAATGACCTTAATCCCAAGGGAAGAGAAATCCTCACCCCTACTAGGTGGCAGTCTCTATACCTTCCGTATTCAAGACTCAGTAGGGGCCAGGTGTGGTGGCTCACACCTGTAATCCCAGCACTTTGGGAGGCAGAAGCGGGCAGATAACCTGAGGTCAGGAGTTTGAGACCAGCCTGGTGAACATGGTGAAACCCCATCTCTACTAAATACAAAAATTAGCCAAGTGTGGTGGCGTATGCCTGTAATCCCAGCTACTCGGGAGGGTGAGGCAGGAAAATCGCTTGAACCTGAGAGGTGGAGGTTGCAGTGAGCCGACCTCACGCCATTGCACTCCAGCCTGGACGATAAGAGTGAAACTCCGTCTTAAAAAAAAAAAAAATACTCAGTGGGCAGCCAGGCACAGTGGCTGATGCCTGTAATCCCAGAACTTTGGGAGGCCCAGGTGAGAGGATTACTTGAGCCCAAGGAGTCGGAGACTGCAGTGAGCTATGACTGTGACACTGCACTCCAGCCTGGGTGACAGAGTGAGACCCTGTATCTTAAAGACTCAGTGGGCCCTCTCTGAGGTAGACTCCACAGCCCAGCCCCCAGGGCCAAGTCAAAGCCACAGGGTCACCAATGCACGGAGTGTCCTTTGAGATCACTAAGCTCACCTCCTCCTGATAAAGAAAAGGAAAACAAGGTGCAGAGAGGGCAAGGGTCAGAAACCAAGCCACACAGCAGTGCCAATGGAGAACTAGGCCTAGAACTCAGCTCACCTTGCCTCCAAGTCTGTGGTTCTATGAAATATGCTTTCCACTGCTTTCCTTACAATCTTCATCTCTATCCCCTTCTTTTGCACTACCCCATCCCTACTCTCTTCAGATCGAGGGCAGAGATACATCCCCCCAACAACTTTTTTTTTTTTTTTGAGACAGAGTCTCACTCTCTGTCACCCAGGCTGGAGTTCAGTGTTGCAATCTTGGCTCACTGCACCCTCTGCCTCCTGGGTTCAAACGATTCTCCTGTTTCAGCCTCCTGAGTAGCTGGGATTACAGGCGCACACCACCACTCCTGGCTAATTTTTTTTTTTTTTTGTATTATTAGTAGAGATGGGGTTTCACCATGTTAGCCAGGCTGGTCTTGAACTCATGACCTCAGGTGATCCACCTGCCTCGGCCTCCTAAGGTGCTGGGATTATAGGCGTGAGCCACCGCGTCTGGCCTCTAATAGGGCTTTCTGTTACTTAAAGGGGAAGAATGCCTAACTGCCAAAGTCTCTTTACACATAATCTCTTAACTACCCTTTAGGATGGCCAGGCTAGGTTCTAGCATGCCCATTTTATGGACAGGGAAACTGAGCTACCGAGCCTATGTGATTTCAGTGTTTGTCCTGAAGTCCTCAGAAACTCCTGATTTGAGAGAAAGGCAGGCATTTTCTTTGGAGTAGAAATAAACTCTCTAATAAAAAGGCAACCCACAGAATAGGAGAAAATATTTGTAAATCATATACCTAACAAGCGATTAAGATCCAGAATGTATAGAGAACCCCCAAAACTCAACAATGAAAAGACAAACAACCCAATTCAAAAATGGGTAAAGGACTTGAATAGACATTTCTCCAAAGAAGACATACGAATAGCTAATAAGAACATGAAAAGATGTTCAACATCACTAATTATTAGGGAAATGCGAATCAAAACTAGAATGAGATATGGGCGCAGTGGCTCACGCCTGTAATCCCAGCACTCTGGGAGGCCGAGGCGGGCAGATCACGAGGTCAGGAGATCGAGACCATCCTGGCTAACACAGTGAAACCCCGTCTCTACTAAAAAAAAAATACAAAAAATTAGCTGGGCGTGGTGGCGGGCGGCTGTAGTCCCAGCTACTTGGGAGGCTGAGGCAGGAGAATGGCGTGAACCCGGGAGGCGGAGCTTGCAGTGAGCCGAGATCGCGCCACTGCACTCAAGCACTCCAGCCTGGGAGACAGAGCCAGACTCCGTCTCCAAAAAAAAAAAAAAAAAGAATGAGATACCACCTCACACCTCACATCCATTAGGATGGCTAAACAGGAAATAACAAGTGTTGGCGAGGATGTGGAGAAACTGAAACCCTTGTGTACTGTTATTGGGAACATAAAATGGAACTGCCACAGTGGAAAACAAAATGACAGTTTCTTAAAAAGTTAAAAATAGGCTGAGTGCAGTGGCTCACGCCTGTAATCCCAGCACTTTGGGAGGCCAAGATGGGAGGATTGCTTGAGCTCAGGAGTTCAAGACCAGCCTGGCCAACATGGCAAAACCCCGTCTCTACAAAAAATGTAAAAATTAGCCAGGTATGGTGACATGCACCTGTAGTCCCAGCCACTTGGGAAGCTGAGGCAGAAGGATCACTTGAACCTGGGAGGTGGAGGTTGCAGTGAGCTGAGATTATACCACTGCCCTCCAGCCTGAGTGACAGAGCGAGACCCTGTCTCAAAAAAAAAAAAAATAGAATGACCATATGATTCAGCAATTCCACTTCTGGGTATGTATCCAAAAGAATTGAAAGCAGGGTTTTGAAGAGATATTTGTACAACCATGCCCATAGCAGCATTATTCACAATAGCTAAACCATGGAAGCAACCCAAGTGTCCCCAGACAGGCGAATGGCTAAGCAAATGTGGTTTATCCATACAATGGAATATTATTCAGCCTCAAAAAGGAAGGAAATTCCGGCTTCTGACACATCCTATGACATGGATAAACCTTGAAGACAACTATGCTAGGTGAAATAAACCAGTCACAAAAAAGACAAATACTGTATGATTCCACTTATATGAGAAACATAGTGTAGTCAAAGTCTCAGAGATGGGCCAGGCGTAGTGGCTTACGCCTGTAATCCCAGCACTTTGGGAGGCTGAGGCAGGAGGATCACTTGAGCCTAGGAGTTCAAGACCAGCCTATGCAACATAGAGAGACCCTGTCTCTACAAAAAAAGTTAACAATTAAGCCGGGTAGGCTAGGCATGGTGGCTCATGCCTGTAATCCCAGCACTTTGGCAGGCCGAGGCGGGCGGATCACGAGGTCAGGAGACTGAGACCATCCTGGCTAACACGCTGAAACCCCGTATCTATTAAAAATACAAAAAATTAGCCGGGTGTGGTGGCAGGCGCTTCTAGTCCCAGCTACTCAGGAGGCTGAGGCAGGAGAATGGCGTGAACCCAGGAGGCGGAGCTTGCAGTGAGGCGAGATCGTGCCACTGCACTCCAGCCTGGGTGACAGAGCAAGACTCCATCCCCACCCCAAAAAAAAAATTAGGCCGGGCGTGGTGGCTCACGCCTGCAATCCCGGAACTGTGGGAGGCTGAGGCAGGTGGATCACGAGGTCAGGAGTTCAAGACCAGCCTGGCCAACATAGTGAAATTTCGTCTATACTAAAAATACAAAAATTAGCCGGGCATGGTGGCACGTGCCTGTAGTCCCAACTACTCAGGAGGCTGAGGCAGGAGAATCGCTTGAACCTGGGAGGCGGAGGTTGTGGTGAGCCGATATCATGCCACTGCACTCCAGCCTAGGCAACAGAGGGAGACTCCATCTCAAAAAAAAAAAAAAAGAAAAAGAAAAAAATTAGCCAGGCATGGTGGCATACACCTGTGGGCCTGGCTGCTCAGGAGGCTGAGGTAGGAGGATTGCTTGGGTCCGGGAGTTCAAGGCTGCAGTGAGCTGTGATAGTGCCACTGCGCTTTGTGCTGGGTGACAGAGTGAGACCATGTCTTAAAAAGAAAAAACATCACAGAAACAGAAAGTAGAATGGTGGTTGACAGAGGCTTGTGGGAGGAAAGAATGGGGAGTTGTTGGGTACAGAGTTTCAATTTTACAAGAGAAGAAGAGTTCTGGAAATGGATGGTGGTGATGGTTGCACAATATTATGAGTGTATTTAATACCACTGAATGGTACACTTAAAATGATTATAGTGATAAATTTTGTCATATGTATTTCACCACAATTTTTTAAATGGGGAGGAGGAGAAAGAAATGCATCTGCTAAACAAGCGCTGTCCCAGCACATTGGTGGGCCTGTGTTTGCAGGAACACCAACTGGCCCTGAAGGTGGCCATGGTTTGGGAAGCCCTGGCTGCTGCCTCTCTGGTTCTCTGGGCTTTGTCCTGGGAGATGTGCTGGGGCCAGCAATGGATGGGGAAGAAGCATGGTAGGTCTCTGTTACTCAACAGAAAGTGCCTCCATTCTAAGGAGACAAGAAATCGTCTGCTGGAAACATTTAGTGAAACCAAAGCTATCTTGGATCTGTTTATGGAAAGGAGTGGCTGAGTTCTACCAGATGTACCCTGAAGCCTGTTACCAGAGCCAAGCCAAGCGTCAGCACCAAGCAGTACCTCATTCACCTCTGGATCTCTGAAGAACAGGGTCCCACATCCAGGAGCCTCCCACAATGGAGCCAGTGTCCAGGTTGGAGGTGCAGACGCTCTCCTGGTTACCACTCTGCTCTGGCCTGGTTCCCTTCACCCTGGACAGAGCTCTTCCTGCAGTAGAGGAAAGAGCCATCTCCTGGAAGCCAGGAGGTCCTTCTGGAAGAATGCTTCCCTGTCCCTGAGCTTCCCAGTGTGCAGAGAGCTTCTCCACATAGGATTTGATCCACTGCATTGAGGAATTCCTTCTCCTGCAGTAACAAACCAACCCGACAACGCCATGGCTTCACACGCTAATAAAAGTTTATTTCTCACTCTCATCACAGACTGCTGTGGGTGTTCCTGGTTGATGAGCGGACTTCCATGTGGGGGCTAAGGACTCCAGCCTCCTTGGACACTGTGGCCTCATCACCCTCCACTTGGGCTCAAGACCTCCAAAACATAGACAAAGAGCAATAGGGAAAGCACTACTGCTTCTTAAGGACACAAACCATTTTAGCTCAAGTTCCATTTGGGAGAACTGGTCGCATGGCCCCACCCAGGGGCAAGGGACAGTGGGAAGTGGAACTTCTGGCTGGACAGCTATTTTGCAACAGCTCAACGTGCGTGACTTTTGGGAGCAGGCAAACATCACTGTGACACCCTGTCAGATGGGTATCATCCCCATATTACTGATCAGGAACCTGACGCTCAGTGCAGGCAACGGACTCACTCCAGGTCCCTTAGCTAGATTCGTTATCGTGATCACAAACTAGGTGTCCACTCTTCCAGCTCCTGGCCTGACGCCACCTTGATCAGCCAGCTCACTGCTTTGAATTTTAGGAAGAGTCTCAGGCCTCCTCATCCAGAGGGTGCTTTACTTTATAAAGCAGTTTTAACCTGAGAACTTCACCTCATCCTCAAAACGTCCTAGTGAGGGAAGCAGGAAGCCAGTGATCCCCATTTAACAGATTAAAAAAAAAAAAAAAGCAACTGAGTAGAATCAGTTCTGAAGAGCAGTGAAAAGCCCAAAGTCCCAGGCACTGCAGACCTTCCCAGCAATAGATTCCAGATGTTTCTCTTCCTCCGGTATCCTCAATGTCCATGAAAAGAGGCAGGCTGTGGGTCTTCCACGTTGATGAAAAGTGAAGCCCACATTCTAGAACCCATGTGTCATGTGCACTGCTTAGGTGATATTCAAACTTTCCCCCCTTTCGTCAGTGACTCCTGAATGTGCACCTCCAGCATCATTCCTTCCCCAATGTGTGTGACCCCAGGGGCACCCTCTCTTCATTCTGTGTGACAGCACAGCTGTCCACCCCACAGTCTGTCTGACCCCAGGAGTGTCCACTTACCAGTCTGTACGACACAAGTGTTCACACTCTTATGATGACAGAGGTGTCCCCACCACAGGGTGTGTGGCTCTAGGAGTGTCTAAACCCCTATCTGTGTGACTACAGTTGTGTCCACATGCCAGTATGTGTGGCCCCAGGAGTGCCTACCTCCAAAGTTGTGTGACACCAGCAGTATACAGCCAGTCTGTGTGACCCCAGGAAGGTCTACAACTCAGTGTGTGTGAGTGTTCAAACCCCCATGTGAGTGACCCACGGGAGTGCTGACCCCCCATGTGTAGTACCCCATGACAGCCTGCTGCCCTTCCTACGTGATCCCAGGAGGCACACTGCCCAGGGTGTGTTACTCCATTTACAAGACCCCAGCGATGTTCACACCTGATCTGTGTGACCCCAGGATAATTCACATTCCAGTCTGTGTAACCCGAGGGCCGCCCCACACTGCAGCTGCTGTGACCTCAGCAGTATCTACTCCCAAATCTGCATACCGAGGAGTGTCCATGACTATCCTGGGTGACCACGGCAGCATCCACACCTCAGTCTGTGACCCCAGGGGTGCCAATTCATCATTTTTTTTTTCGGACCACAGGAATATCCACTTCCCTAAAACTGAGATTGCAGGAATGTTCATAACACAGCCTATGTGACCACAGGACTGTCTCCCCCTTAGTCACTGTGGCCCCAGGAGTGTCCACACCCCAGTCTGTGTAACACTAGGAGTATCTGGTCCACAATGTGTGATTTCAGGGGTGCCTGCCGCCCAGTGTGTTTAATATTAGGAGTGTCCCAAACCCCCTGTGTGACCCTGGAAGTGTCCACTCTCCAGTATGGGTGGCCTTTGGAGTGTTCACACCTCTGTCTATATGACCCCAAGTCTGTCCACAGTCCAGTCTGAGTGACTCTAGGGATGTCGAAACCCCCATCTTTGTGACCGGCCAGCACTCTAGGTGACCTCACAGTTGCCCACACCTCAGGCTGTATGAGCCCAGGAGTGGCCACATTCCAGCATGAGAGGCCCCAAGAGGCTCTACATTCCAATCTGTGTGAACCCAGGGATGTGCACACCCCAGACTATCTGACCTTTAGGATGTCCACATCCTGGTGTATGTGACCCTAAGAATGTCCACTAGCCAGTCCGGATGACTCAGGAGTGTCCGCTCCCCAGTCTACGTGGGAAGTGTCCACATACAAATCTATGTGACCCTGGGAATGTCCACACTCCAATCATTGAGACCCCAAGACTGCCCACCCCTCAGTTTGACAACAAGAGTGTTGACACCCTAGTCAATCTGACCCCAGAAGTGCCTGTATCCCCCTCTGTGTGACCCCGAAAGTGTGCATTCTCCAGTGTGTGTGATTCCTGGAGTGTCCGCTCTGCAGTGTGTGTGAGACTCCTGGAATGTCAGGAACCCCATCTGAGTAACCCACAGCTGTCCACGTGCCAGTGTGTGCTGCCTCAGGTGGCATTCACACTTCTATCTGTGTGACCCCAGGAGTGCTCACACCCCACTCTGTGACTCCAGGATTACCCACACCCCTCTTTATGACTGCAAGGTTGTCTACACAACAGTCGTGTGATCGATCCCAGGAGTATCCACACAACAATTGCACAACAGCAGGTTCCAAGACAGTACTAAGTTCCTCACCACCGCCACTCGCGCACACCCTCTGTGGTGCGACCTGTGAGGGGCTGTTCATGCCTCAATTCAATTGATCATTTTGTCCCAAGCTCCCTCCAACACCATTAAGTGGTCTCTTCTACTCCTATTGCCCCTCTGTCTCTCCAGTGGACCATTCAATTTCCATCCCCTACTTCCCAACCACATGTACACACACAGGTGCCCACCTGCATACACATATATGCGCATGCACATCCCCAAATGGACCGTCCCAGCATCAGACCCTGCACAGCTTGTAGGGAGCAAAGATCAAGGAAGCCAACCCCCTGCTGCAGGCCCCACCCCATAGAGACTAGTGGGGAGGAAGTCACGAAATGCATTCCTGATGAGAGTAAAACCTTCCAGGACTTTGTGAAGCATCTACAGAAATCAATATTGGACACTCTCCCCACTACCCCCAGCTCCATGTGGGCAGGGACATTTGTCTGCCTTATTTTCTGTTGTCTAGCCAGCACTTAGAACAGCGCTGGGCACACAGTACACACACATTAGGTCTTTGTTGAATGAATGAAATTTGATCCAGCAATTCCACTTTTTTTTTTTTTTTTTTTTTTAGACGGAGTTTTTGCCCTGTTGTCCAGGCTGGAGTACAATGATACGATCTTGGCTCACTGCAACCACCACCTCCTAGGTTCAAGCAATTCTCTTGCCTCAGCCTCCTGAGTAGCTGGGATTACAGGTGCCTGCCACCACGCCCGGCTTATTTTTGTATTTTCAGTAGAGACGAGGTTTCACCATGTTGGTCAGGCTGGTCTTGAACTCTTGACCTCAGGTGATCCGCCTGCCTCAGCCTCCCAAAGTGCTAGAATCACAGGCATGAGCCACTGCACCTGGCCTGAGCAATTCCACTTCTAACTCTAACACTCACACATGTGCACAAAGCTGTGTGCACAAGGCTGATGGGAGCAGATCAGAAAAACCTTGTAAATGTCCATTTATAGAGAATGACTGTTGCAGAGTGAAATGAATGATGGAGGTTCATATCGCTCCACAGAGCACCTGCTGGACGTGATACAGAATGAAGGGGACCTGCTGCATTTCTGGAGGGATTGCAGAGGACTTCAAGGAAGCAGGGGTGGTGATTCCTACCACAACCTCATTCAACTCTCCTATTTGGCCTATGCAGAAGACAGATGGATCTTGCAAAATGACAGTGGATTAGCCAAGTGATGACTTAAGCTTAACGTAAGCTTAACTAGATGGTAATTCCAACTGCAGCTGCTATACCAGAGGTGGTTGCATTGCTTGAGCAAATTAACACATCCCTTGGTACCTGGTGTGCAGTTATTTGATCTGGCAAATGCCTTTTTTCTCCATCCCTGTCCATAAGGCTACCAGAAGCACTTTGCTTTCAACTGGCAAGGCCAGCTGTACTGTCACTATCCTGCCTCAGTGGTCTATCAATCAACTCTCCAGCCCTATGTCACAATTTAGTCCACAAGGACTTTGATTGCCTTTCCCTTCCACAGGTATCACACTGGCCCATGACACTGATGATATTATGCTGAGTAGACATAGTGAGCAAGAAGTAGCAACTACTCTAGACTTATTGGTGAGAAATTTCTGTGTCAGAGGGTAGGAAATAAATTCAACAAAAATTCAGGAACCTTCTACCTCAGTGAAATTTCTAGGAGTCCAGTGGTGTGAGGTCTTTCAACATATTCCTTTTTTTTTTTTTTTTTTTTTTTGAGATGGAGTCTCGCTCTGTCACCCAGGCTGGAGTGCAATGATGCAATCTCGGCTCACTGCAACCTCCGCCTCCCCGTTCAAGCGATTCTCCTGCCTCAGCCTCCTGAGTAGCTGGAATTACAGGTGCACGCCACCATGCCCAGCTAATTTTTGTATTTTTAGTAGAGATGGGGTTTCACCACGTTGGTCAAGCTGGTCTCGAACTCCTGACCTCATGATCCGCCAGCCTCAGCCTCCCAAAGTGCTGGGATTACAGGCGTGAGCCACCGCGCCCAGCCAATATATTCCTTCTAAGGTGAAGGATAAGTGGTTGCATCTGGCCCCTCCTACAACCAAAAAAGAGGCACAATGCCTAGCACGCCTATTTGGATTTCGGAAGCAACACATTCCTCATTTGGGTATGTTACACAGGCCTGTTTACCAAATGACCTGAAAAGCTGCAAGTTTTGTGTGGGGCCCAGAACAGGAGAAGGCTCTGCAACGTCTAGGCTGCTGTGCAAGCTGCTTTGCCACTTGGGCCATAGGACCCAGGAGATCCAGTGGTGCTTGAAGTGACAGTGGCAGATAGGGATACTGTTTGGAGCTCTTGGCAGGCCGCTATAGGTTAGTCATAGCCTAGCCCTTTAAGATTTTGTTTTATTTTATTTTTTGAGACAGGGTCTTGCTCTGTCACCCAGGCTGCAGTGCAGTGGCACAATCACAGCTCACTGCAGCCTTGACCTTTCAGGCTCAAGTGATCCTCCCACTTCAGCCTCCCTAGTAGCTGGGACTGACTGCAGGTGTGCACCACCACATCTGGCTAACTTTTGTATTTTTTTGTAGAGATAGGGTTTCCCCATGTTCCCAAGGCTGGTCTCGAACTCTTGGGCTCAGACAATCCACCTGTCTCAGCCCCCCAAATGAAATTTGGTGAGCCTCCTTTAGGATTTTGGAGCAAAGCCCTGCTATTCTCTGCAGATAACTACCCTCCTTTTGAGAAACAGCTCTTGGCTGGGCGTGGTGGATCACTCCTTAATCCCAGCACTTTGGGAGGTTGAGGCCAGCACATCTCTCTCGAGCACAGGAGTTGGAGACCACCCTGGGCAACATGGCAAAAATCCATCTTTACAAAAAAATACAAAAATTATTAATAGCTGGGTGGGGTGGTGCATGCCTGTAGTCCCACCTACTCAGGAAGCTGAGGTGGGAAGATCGCTTGAGCCCAGGAGGTCGAGGCTGTAGTGAGCTGTAATTGTGCCACTGCAGTCCAGCCTGGGTGACAAAGTGAGACCCTGTCTCAAAAAAACAAAAAACAAAAAAAAGAGAGAGAAAGAGAAACAGCTCTTGGTCTGCTACTGGGTCTTAGTAGAAACTAAATACTTGACCATGGGCCACCAAGTTACATCATTCCTGCCCATCATGAACCGAGTGTTTCCTGACTAACCAAGAGTCGGTGTGTCCAGCAGCGCTCCATCGTCGAATGGAAATGGGAAATATGTGATGGGGCCTAAGCAGGCCCTGAAGACACAAGTAAGTTACATGAGGAAGAGGCCTAAATGCCCATGGTCCCCACTCCTTCTACTCTGCCTCCTTTCTCCCAGCCTGCACCTGTGGCCTCATCGGGAGTTCCCTACAATTAGTTGACAGAGGAAGAGAAGACTTGGGCCTGGTTTACAGATGATTCTGCATGTTACGCAGGCACGCTCTGAAAGTGGACAGCTGAAGCACTATGGCCCCTTTCTGAGACATCTCTGAAGGACAGTGGAAAAGGACAGTTAACAAGGGGTGGACTTGTAATGGTAAATTTTATGTGTCAACTTGATAGGGACACAGGGTGCCCTGTTGAATATTATTTCTGGGTGGATCTGTGAGGGTGTTTCCAGATGAGGTTAGCATATGAATTGTTGGACTGAGTAAGGCAGATGGCTCTGCCCATTGTAAATGGGCATCGCCCAATCCACTGAAGGTTGGAATAGAACAAAAAGATGGAGGAAGGTGGAATTTGCTCTCTGCATGACTGCTTGAGGTGGAACACCAGTCCTTTGTCCTTGGCTGGTACTTATACCATCAGCCCTTTGTTTTTTTTGTTTTGTTTTGTTTTGTTTTTTAGAGACAGAGTCTTGCTCTGTCACCCAGGCTGAAGTGCAGTGGCACAATCTCAGCTCACTGCAATCTCCACCTCCCAAGTTCAAGCGATTCTCCTGCCTCAGCCTCTCAAGTAGCTAGGACTAGAGGCATGCGCCATCACGCCCAGATAATTTTTGTATTTAGTAGGGATGGGGTTTTGCCATGTTAGCCAGGCTGGTCTTGAATTCCTGATCTCAAGTGATCCAACCACCTTGGCCTCCCAAAGTGCTGGGATTACAGGTGTGAGACACCATGCCCAGCCAACACCATCAGCCCTTTGGTTCTCAGAACAACACCACTGGCTGTCCTGGGTCTCCAGCTTGCTGATGGCATATTGTGGAACTTCTCAGCTTCCAAAATCACACGAGCCAATCCTTGTAATATATTACATATTGGATCTGTTTCTCCTACTGGTTCTGTTTCTCCAGAGAACTCTAATACACCCAGCAATTCCACTTCTAATTCTAGTACTCAGACATGTGCACAGAGCTGTGGGAACAAGGCTGGTAGGAGCAAACAACCAGAAAAATCTTGTAAGTGTTCACTGATACCCAAGGACTATTGCAGAGTGAAACGAATAATGAGGGTTCATGTTACAGCACAGAGTGCCCACTGGACGTGACACAGAATGGATGGGACTTGTATGTACCTGCAGGGGTGGGGGTTACCTTCTACAGGATGTGCTATAGGCAGGGAAAAGCAAGGGGGAGTCTGTTACAGTGACCTAGTGCATGTGTGTAGTGTGCACACACACACACTATGGAAACACAGGGAACTGTATCTGGAAGGAAACACCAGAATCTGACCCCAGTGGTCATTTTTGGGGAATGGGGGTAGAGATGATTGCTAGAGTCCATGTATTGATGTGTTGTTCAAATCTTTTTTTTTTTTTTTTCAAGAGAAAGAGTCTCCTTCTGTCATCCAGGCTGGAGTACAGTGGCATGATCTCAGCCCACTGCAACCTCTGCCTCCTGGGTTCAAGTGATTCTTGTGCCTCAGCCTCCCAAGTAGCTGGGATTACAGCTGCGTGCCACCATGCCCAGCTAATTTTTGTATTTTTAGTAGAGATGGGGTTTCACCATATTGGCCAGGCTGGTCTTGAACTCCTGACCTCAATTGATCCACCCACCTTAGCCTCCCAAAGTGCTAGGATTACAGGTGTTAGCCACCACCTTCAGCCTGTTTTTCAAATCTTTTATACAAACCTGTATTCACATATTATTTGTGTAACTCTTTTTAAAGGAAAATCATATGCTTAAAAACAATATCTGGCCAGGCGCGGTCGCTCACGCCTGTAATCCCAACACTTCAGGAGGCCAAAGCAGGCCAATTGTAGGCAACATAGCAAGACCTCATCCCTATTAAAAATACAAAAATTAGCCAGGCGTGGTGACACACACCTGTAGTCCCAGCTACCCAGGAGGCTGAGGCAGGAGGATCCCTTGAGCCCAGGAGTTTGAGGCTGCACTGAGCCATCATGGCACCAGTGGGCTCCAGCACGGGTGACAAAGTGAGACACTGTCTCAAAAAAACAAAAACAAAACAATATCCACAAAACAAAGTGTTTGTGTTGGGGATAACTAGAAACAAAAATCTCAAACTCACATGCTTCAGGGGCCAGACAAGTAACCTGTAAGAGAGATGGGGGAGCTCTGCTCAGGGTAAAGTGAACAGCAACTGGGCTGATGAATGTTCTCTGACTCTCAGCAGCAGAAGGTGAGGGTGAGTGAAGGGTGAGCGGGGAGGAGGAGGAAGACTGCAAATCTCATCCCCCAAAACTCATCCCCCAAAATAATTCAGGAACATCACACCCTGGGGCTCAGAACTTTTTTTTTTTTTTTTTAAACAGAGTCTCACTCTATCACCCAGGCTGGAGTACAATGGTGTGATCTCAGCTCACTGCAACCTCCGCCTCCTGGGTTCAAACTATTCTCCTGCCTCAGGCTCCTGAATAGCTGGGACTATAGGTGCGCACCACCATGCCTGGGTAATTTTTGTATTTTTAGTAGAGATGGAGCTTTACCATGTTGGCCAGGCTGGTCTCGAACTCCCAGCCTCTAGTAATCCGTCCACCTTGGCCTCCCAAAGTGCTGGGATTACAGGTGTGAGCCACCGTGCTTGGCCAAGGGGCTCAGAACTCAAGAGTTCAGGGATCTTGGCTTGGAAACAGACACCTAATAGGTCAGAGCAGTCGTACTCTAACTCAGATAGCTCACAACTTCACACCCCTGACACACACTTTCAAACAGCTCACAGATCTCACACTTTGAAGACATACCCCTAAGTAGACCAGAGGCATCACACCCTAGAATAAAGATCCCCTTAATACTTGGTGGTTTTTCAGTATTATTATTATTATTATTGAGATGGAGTCTCGCTCTGTCGCCCAGGCTGGAGTGCAATGGCACCATCTCGGCTCACTGCAACCTCTGCCTCCCGGATTCAAGTGATTCTCCTGCCTCAGCCTCCCAAGTAGCTGGGATTACAGGCGCCCGCCACCATGCCTGGCTAATGTTTTCTATTTTTAGTAAAGATAGGGTTTTGCTATGTTGTCCAAGCTGGTCTCGAACTCCTGACCTCAGGTGATCCATGTGCCTTGTCCTCCCAAAGTGCTGGGATTACAGGCATGAACCACCGCACCCAGCCTTCAGTGTTAACAAGAAGTAATCCCTTACACACATCCACCTTAAGCTTTCAATTTTGAGGCCCTGAATTTAACGTCAAAGTCCTTCCATTTGCACCACCTACCTTTGTCACCTCCCACAGTCCTCTAGCCTGTGCCCTCCCATTCCTGTCCCTTGATCTCCAGGCGCTGAGCCAGAGGATTGTCGGGAGGACCCTGGGCAAAGACGCCTACCCTGCCATGCTGCGCCGTCTGCCCTCCAGGCTGCCAGTCAAGATGTGGGGCAGGACTTCGGAGAAACAGGTGAACAAGATGGCCCCTGGGGATCTGGGGCAAGGGTGTTGGCACTGAAGCTGGTCTAGTAACCTGTTTCCCTTCTCTGCGGGCTCCCATTTCCTGTCCTCCTCTCTCCCTTTCTCTTTCAGAGACAAGCAGAGGGCAGCAGAGGCCCATGGAAAGGCCCGGCTCTAAGCCATGGAGGGCCCTGTGCTCAGGTGTGCAGGGCTGGGCTGGGGCTGAGGGCTGGCTCCTCCCCCAGTTTAGCCAGGGACAGGTGGAGAGATACAAAGGTGGTTCATGCAGGGTGCCCCCAAAGCTGTCATGATTAAGGCCATGTGGAGAGAGGCTAGGAAACACAGCACTGACCTTGAGCTTTAGGAGAGGAATTCAGAGGCCCCTGGCAACCTGAAGGGGACCTTGAAGAGGACCCTGTAGGAAGACAGAGCACTTCCCTGTAGAGGAGGCCAAAGGAGGAAGGACATGGTGTTCCGGGCACTCTGACTATAGGGATTTTATATGCTGTGGTGAGAAATAAAATGGATTATATTTTTGTAGAGTGTGTAAAACAGGGCTTGGCACACAGTAAGCCTTGTGTGATTACTATGTCTTTTTTTTTTTTTTTTTTTTTGGAGACCGAGGTTTCCTCTTGTCGCCCAGGGTGGAGTGCAGTGGTGTGACCTCAGGTCACTGCAACCTCTGCCTCCCAGGTTCAAACGATTCTCCTGCCTCAGCCTCCCGAGTAGGGGATTACAGGTGCACGTCACCATGCCCAGCTAATTTTTGTATTTTTAATAGAGACAGGATTTCACCATGTAGGCCAGGCTGGTCTCAAACTCCTGACCTCATGTAATCCACCCACCTTGGCCTCCCAAAGTGCTAGGATTACAGGCGTGAGCCACCGCACCCAGTCCTTTGTGTAATGACTATGTCTTGATCATCATTTTATAAAGCGGCTTTGTAACTTCACCTCCAAGACTCTGCAGGATCCGGACCCTGCCTTGCCCTCCCACTCATCTCTCACTCACTCTTGGGTTCTGAGCCACGCTGGCCTTCCTGTTCTTGAAGACAGCCATCCCTGCTCATCCTTGAATTTGCAAGGATGGAGCTCCGAGTCTGCAAAGCAGGATCTGGGGAGTGAATCTAAGCTGGCAGGGAACTGAATAATGGGAGGAATAGGTGGAGTTTACTTCTAACAGACTATCAAAATGATGCAGATGTGGCCAAAGCAGTGCTTAGATGAAATCTGTAGGTCTAAATGCACAGATCAGAAAAGTAGAAAAGTTGAAAATCAATGACCTGAACTTCCCTATCAAGAAACTGGGAAAAGAATGGCAAGTGGAACCTAAGAAAGTAGAAGGAAGGAAATTATAACAGCAGAAACTGGTGAAATAGAAAGCAAAGATACAATAAAGCCAACAATGCTAAAAGTTGGTTCTTTGAACAGATTAATAAAATACTAGTAATGTCTATTTTCTCTCGAGAAATTAAGAAAATATATAGATTGCCAATATCAGGAATGTAAATGGGGTATTGTGACAGATTCTACAGATGTTAGAAGGTTAATAAGGGCTGGGTGCAGTGGTTCATGCCTGTAACCCCAACACTCTGGGAGGCTGAGGAGGGAGGATTGCTTGAGCCCAGGAGTTCAAGACCAGCCTGGGAAACATAGTGAGCCCTCACCTCTACAAAAAAAATGAAAAAAGAAAACAAAAAATAGTTGGGCATGGTGGCACACACCTGTAATCCCAGCTACTAGGGAGGCTGAAGTAGGAGGATTGCTTGAGTCCAGGAGGTTGAGGCTGCAGTGAGCTGTGATCATGCCACCGTGCTCCAGGCTGGGCAACAAAGCAAGACCCTGTCTCAAAAAGGGAATTAAAAAAGAAAGTTAATAAATTTTTTTCAACATACGACTTTATTTTCAATGGAGCCAAAATGTCGGTCATTTTCTCTTTCTGCAGTTCCTATGTCCATGTGGATCTTTTGTATCCACCAGGAGAGCAGAACTCAGCAACTTTGCTAATGCCTCCTCCACTCAGGAAAATAGAATGGTACAGGATTTTTTTTAGCTGGAGCTCAGTGAAATCAATTGTTTAAAATGGGCTGGTTTCAATGGAACTAAACGCAGTGGAATAGAAAATAATAAAATAGCAAAGGGTAGAACAGAATAGAATGGAATCCAATGGAATTGAATCGAACAGAATAGAAATTAGTCAGACTTTGTGCCAAGCACTGTCCCTAGATGTTGCAGTAGATATTTATTTATTGAACAAATATGATTGAACTAGTTGTTTGGGAAAGAGTGGGGAACAAAACAGACAGAAGTCCCTGCTCTTATGAAGCTTACATTCTAGTCAGAGAGACAGGCATTACCATTTGCAAAGGCCCTGAAATGAAAGGTACAAGGGTGGTCCTTATGAGGAACAGGCTAAAGGACAGTGTAGATTGGAGTTCAAGAGCAATGGATGAGGCTGTAGAGATAGAGGGTCATTGTAACTGGAGTCTAGATTTTAACAAGATTATCACACATCATCATCATCATCAATCCTTTTATAGCACTTGATATGTATCAGGCATTGTTCTATGCCCTTAAAAACAGTACTTTTTTAAAACTCTCACAATAATCCTGTATGTATAAAATCATGCTCATTTTATAAAAGGGGAAACCAAGGCACAGAGAAATTAGAGAAATTATTTAAATGTCAATCTGGCTCCAGAATCTTTTTTTTTTTTTTTTTTTTTTTTAAAGATACGGTCTTGCTCTGTCACCCAGGAGTCCGGTTGCGTGATCATAGCTCATTGCAACCTCCGCCTCCCAGGCTCAAGTGATCCTCCCACCTCAGGCCCCCAAGTAACCAGAAGTACACATGAGCGCCCCCCCACCTAGCTAATTTTTGTATTTTTTTGTAGATACAGGGTCTCACTGTGTTGCCCAGGCTGATCTCAAACTCCTAGGTTCAAGGGATCTGCCTGTCTCAGCCTTCCAAAGTGCTGAGATTACAGGTGCCACCACAAGAATCTATTCTTTTAAGCATTATACTCCATTGCCTATAGTGCCAGACCACAGGTGCTTTATAATCCTGTAGCAGAGATACTATAAATATACAAATTACTAAATAATTCAAGTCAAGAGAAAGATCTGATGGGAAGTGTGCTGAGGGCGGGAAAGTGGAAGGTGGGGGTGTGGTCCTCCCTCTGGGTGTCAAGGTGGATCTGTAAACACGCATGCCCAGAAACCTTCATTTCTTCTGAGATGCCCCCTTCTTGTCCTGTTCTCTGTGACTGAAGCTGCAGAATGGGAAAGGAGGGGGCTGGGTAAAACTGGCCAATTCACAGGACTGGGCCTCCTCTATGTCTTGTCACTTCTTGGAAAAGAGATGAATTCTATTTAGGGGAAAACAGGGGAGGGCATTGTCTTGGTCTCCACTCCCCTAATCTTCACTTCTGGAAGAGGAGAAAGGGAACAAGAAGGCCGGGTGCGGTGGCTCACCCCTGTAATCCCAGCACTCTGGGAGGCCGAGGCAGGCAGATCACTTGAGGTCAGGAGTTTGAGTTTAAGACCAGCCTGACCAACATAGTGAAACCCCGTCTCTACTAAAAATACAAAAATTAGCTGGGCATGGTGACACACACCTGTAGTCCCAGCTCCTGAGGAGGCTGAAGCAGGAGAATCGCTTGAAGCCGGGAGGTGGAGGTTGCAGTGAGGTGAGATTGTGCCACTGTCCTCCAGCCTGGGCAACAGAGTGAGACTCTGTCTCAACAAAGAAAAAAAAAAGAAAAGAAAAGAAACGGAACAAGAAAACAGTGGAAAGTGGTCATGGCAGACATGTGGGCTCTCATGAATCCACATATGGGCAGTAAGACTCGTGAGGAGGAAGTAGTGCAATTGGGGAGGTAGGGGGAGGTGGGGAGAAGAAAACACAGGCGTGACAAGTGGCAATGTGGTCTCTTCTGACTTTTTTTTCTTTTTTTAGTCATGGAGGGACAGCAGTCAGACCCCTCCCCCATGTCTTATCCGTAGACTTGACCACATCGTGATGACGGTGAAGAGCATCAAAGACACCACCGTGTTTTATTCCAAGATCCTGGGCATGGAGGTCATGACTTTTAAGGTAACCACTTCCCCAAATGCCAAAATTCAGGTGAGCTAAAATTTGTTGGTAACACTTTAACATATAACTTAACTCTAAAAGGAAAACCACAGGAAATCTGAGAGAAAAATATAAAGAGATCAATAGAGGAGATTTCAAACTCTGAATATTTGGACTTCCAGAGAGAGAATGGAGAAAAAAGAGAGGAGGAAATTATCATAGAAACAATGCAAGATAACTTTGCAGTCTCTACATGGAAAAGGTTAACCAAGTATCCAGCATGTTGACACTTAACATGGATCCTTCTGAAATTATAGAACATCAAACTGAAAAAGTAGATCCTAAGAGCTTTCATAGAGATTAAAAAGTAGATTATCTACAAAGGAAAAACAAACAAACAAATATCAGATTTTCCAAGAGACCAGAGACCAAAAGATAAAAGGACACCTTCAAGATTCTGAGGGGAAAATTTTCCACCTAGAATTCTATGTCCAACCAAACTATTAACCAAAGGTAAATGTAGGGGCCAGGTGCGGTGGCTCATGCCTGTAATCCCAGCACTTTGGGAGGCCGAGGTGGGCGGATCACTTCAGGTCAGGAGTTTGAGACCAGCCTGGCCAACGTGGCAAAAGCCCATCTCTACTAAAAGTACAAAAATTAGCTGTGCATGGTGGTGCACGCCTGTAATCCCAGCTACTTGGGAGGCTGAGGCATGAGAATTGCTTGAGCCTGGGAGGCAGAGGTTGCAGTGAGCTGAGATTGCACTACAGCACTCTAGTCTGAGTGACAGAGCAAGACTGTATCAAAAAAAATCAAACAAACAAAAAGGTAAATGTAGAATAAAAGCATTCTTAGTCATACGAAGTCTTACAAAATTTCCCACTTGCTTTGAAAATTACTTGAGGGTATGCTATATCAAAATGGGGGACTGGCTGGGCACAGTGGCTCACGCCTGTAATCCCAGCACTTTGGGAGGCAGAGGTTGCAGTGAGCCGAGATCGCATCACTGCACTCCAGCCTGGGTGACAGAGCAAGATTCCATCTCAAAAAAAAAAAACATTGGATGACTAATTTGGGAATATGGAAGACATGGAAGTCAGGCCACAATGGATCCCAAGAGGAAGATCCCAGAAAGGTACTTAGAGAACAATCAGTCCAGTTTGGAACAGGTGTAAGAAAGACCCCAGGAAAGACAGATCCAAGGGGGAAAAAAAAGAGGTTTCCAGAGATTGAACTATCCTTAAGAATTTGGAATAACTTCAAAAAAGGTAAATGCAGAGAAAGCAAAAAATGCCTTACTAAGATGTGCTTCAGTAAATGAATGGATATATCAACTGTGGCACATCCAGACAATGAAATATCATTCAGTGATAAAAACAAATGGATTATCTGCCAGGTGCAGCGGCTCATGCCTGTAATCCCAACACTTTGGGAGGCTGAGGCGAGTGGATCACCTGAGGTCAGGAGTTTGAGACCAGCCTAGCCAACATGGTGAAACCCCATCTCTACTAAAAATACAAAAATTAGCCAGGCGTGGTGGCGGGCACCTGTAATCCCAGCTACTCGGGAGGCTGAGGCAGGAGAATCACATGAACCCAGGAGGCAGAGGTTGCAGTGAGCCAAGATTGCACCACTACACTCCAGCCTGGGCGACAGAGCAAGACTCCATCTCAAATAGATAAATTAATTAAATAAAATAAATGGACTATCAATCCACGAAAAGACATGGAGGAAATTTAAATGCATATTACTAAGTAAAAGAAGTGGGGGAGGCTGTGCATATGTGGGGGAAAGGTGTATATATCCCTATACCTCCTGTTCAATTTTGCTGTGGACCTAAAATCGCTCTAAAACAATTAAGTACACGTGAACACCCCTCCCACACACACATATAACTTAAATAGAAAGGGCTTGAGGAATTGCAAACAGGAGAAGAAAAATTTTTTTAGACAGGGTCTCGCTCTGTTGCCCAGGCTGGAGTATAGTGGTGCGATCACGGTTCACCGCAGCCTCAACCTCCGAGACTCATGTGCTTCTCTTGCCTCACCCTCCCGAGTAGTTGAGACTGTAGGCACGTGCCACCACACCCAGCCAATTTTTTCTATTTGGCTAAAAATGTTAAATCTAACATGGAACTTTATGCAGAAATGCAGTATTATGCAACATCAGACTGGATGTGTACACAGCAACATGGATGGGTCTTGAAAAGAACGTGCTGAGTGAAAAATGAAGAAACAATCAGGTCTACAGCATGCTACCCTTTACAATACACACACATAAAACAGTGACACACTTTTTACAGCAATTTATGAAAACCAAAGGATACACATCAAACACATTATAATGGTTGCCTAAGGTGGAAATGGGAATAGATAATGAAGAGAAAAAGATAAATAAAACAAGAGATAGTCCTTGTGTGGGCCAATGGTGATAACGAGGTGTATGATGCCTCAACCTCTGTACTTGGACACAATGGAGTGAAATTTCAGAACATTAGGATTAAGAAAAATCCTAAAGCTGCAGTAGTGGAAGATGGATGTATCACCAACCAAAGAATAAAACGCAGATGAACATCAGACTTCTTAACAGCAACACCACATTTGGAGAAGACAATGAAGCAACATATTTAAAAGGCTATGGGAAAATAAGCTGCAACCTACAACTGCACACTGAGCCAAACTATCCTCAAGTCCAAAAGTGAAATAAAGTTGGCCAGACGTGGTGGCTCACGCCTGTAATCCCAACACTTTGGGAGGCTGAGATAGGTGGATCACTTGAGGTCAGGAGTTCGAGACCAGCCTGGACAACATGCTGAAACCCCATCTCTACTAAAACTACAAAAATTAGCCAAGCATGGTGGCTCACACCTGTAGTCCCAGCTACTCGGGAGGCTGAGGCAGGAGAATCACTTGAACTTAGGAGGCGGAGGTTGCAGTGAGCCGAGATCTCGCCACTGCACTCCAGCCTGGGTGACACAGCAAGACTCTGTCTCAAAAAAAAAAAAAAAAAAAAAAAAAGTGAAATAAAGTCATTTTCTGATTGAATGGATGTGGTATCATTCATAGTGATATAAAAGAGATAGCAAAAGAAAAAAAGAAATGGCACATGTTGAGAGGTCCAGGAAAGGGAGGATTCATGAAGAACATGGCAGGGCTGTGAGTTAATTTGTAGTTGATCTACAAAAATAAACTTGCAGCCAAGCGTGGTGGCTCAGCCCGCAATCCCAACACTTTTGAGAGGATGAGGCAGGAGGATCGCTTGAGCTCAGGAGTTAGAGTCCAGTCTGGGCAACATACTGAGACTACTGTCTCTACAAAAAAAAAAAAAAAAAAAAAAAAAAGTTTTATAATTAGCCAGGCATGGTGGTGCGCACCTGTAATGGAATCCCAGCTACTCAGGAGGCTGAGGCAGGAGGATTGCTTGAGACCAGGAGGTCGAGGCTGCAGTGAGCCGTGATTGCACCACTGCATTCCAGTCTGGGTGATAGAACGAGAGTCTGTCTCTTAAAAAAAAAAATAAATACACAAAATAAACATGCAAATGGGTTATTTAAAAATTGTTAAGGAGCTAAAAGAGAAACTAAAAATGATAATCAAATTGTATTGGAAGAGGTAGTAATGTGAATGAGCTAAATTCTCATTTATCATAGCAGGGAGGTGATAGGAAATATCTCAAGTTGCTAAATCAAGAAACAGTGGTGCGGCCGGGCACACTGGCTCACATCTGTAATCCCAGCACTTTGGGAGGCCAAGGCGGGGATCACTTGAGCCAGGAGTTCGAGACCAGCCTGGGCAACATGGGGAGACCCGGTCTCTACAAAAAATAAAAAAAATTAGCCAGGCATGGTGGGGTGTGCCTGTGGTCCCCGCTACTCAGAGGCTGAGGTTGCAGGATCACTTGAGCCTGGGAGGTTGAGGCTGCAGTAAGCCGTGATCGCTGCACTGAAGGCTGGGCGACAGAGCAAGACTCTGTCTCAAAAAAAAAAAAAAAAGAGGCCGGGCACAGTGGCTCACACCTGTAATCTCAGCACTTTGGGAGGCTGAGGTGGGCAGATCACCTTAGGTCAGGAGTTTGACACCAGCCTGGCCAACACAGCAAAACGCCATCTGTACTAAAAATATAAAAATTAGCTGGGCATGGTAGCATGCGCCTGTAGTCCCAACTACTCCAGAGGCTGAGGCACAAGAATCACCTGAACCAGGGATGTGGAGGTTGCGGTAAGCCAAAATCGTGCCACTGCACTCCAGCCTGGGCAACAGAGCAAGACTCTGTCTCAAATAATAATAAATAAATAAATAAATAAATAAATAAATAAACAAACAGTGGTGCATCAGTTAGGGACTTTGGAGGCACGTAGGAGAAAACTCAACTAACTAACTGTGGGTTAAACAAGACAAGAGTTTTCTTTTCGTCTCACTGAACAACCAGTCCAGAGGTAGTCAGTCAGGTCATGGGCAGTGGCTAGGAAGCAAGAGGAAGTGAATGAGCAATAAGGGCCAGCGCAGTGGGGTAGGGAGGTTCCCCGAAGCCCCACCCACACCTCTGCCCCCATCTCATTGCCCGGTCCAGCTAACGTGGCCTCCGGACATGCTGGGAAATGTAGGTTTTTAAAGTTGGGTACACAGTTGACCCCACTGAAATTTCTGTTGTGTTTATAAGAAATAAAGGGGAAATGTATACTGGGTAGGCAAATTGCTATCTCTGCCTTGAGTGGTATAAACACTATTTGGAGACATGAAAATAATTTCAAGGAGAAATAAACTCGTATACTTGCCTCTAGGGAATGAGCCTTGAGTGGGGCAAAGGGCTGTTGTGTAGTAGCCCCATTCTAGTTTTTATTTTTTTTAAACCTTGTTGGGATAGGTGGAAAGGCTTCATCTCACACTCATCTTGGAGGTTTAATTCTAGGCTGTTTTCTCTGCCCCTCCCCACCAAGTAGGAAGACCGGAAAGCACTGTGTTTTGGAGACCAGAAATTTAACCTCCACGAGGTGGGAAAGGAATTTGAACCCAAAGCCGCTCACCCAGTTCCTGGCTCCCTGGACATATGTCTGATCACAGAGGTGCCTTTGGAGGAAATGATCCAGCACCTCAAGGTGAGTGGGACTTCTCTTCTTTTTGCAAAAGCTGCTGCAAATGCAGTGAAAACAGAAGAATGACCCAGAGAGGTAACAAGTTTTACCACAACCAGATAATGTCTGCACACAGTTATGTACTATTTTGACTGACAATTTTTTCATGTAAATAAACGTGTTTAAAAAGGAAACTGGGCATCCCCATTGTAAAACAAACAAACAAACAAACAAAACCTACATTTATGCACTTAAATACTTTTTTTTTTGAGACAGAATCTTGCTCTGTCGCCCAGGCTGGAGTGTAGTGGCGTGATCTCGGCTCACTGCAACCTCCACCACCCGGGTTCAAGCGATTCTCCTGCCTCAGCCTCCCAAGTTGCTGGTACTACAGGCGCGTGCCACCACACCTGGCTAATTTTTGTAGTTTTAGTAGAGACGGGGTTTCACCACATTGGCCAGGCTGGTCTCAAACTCCTGACCTCAAGGGCTCCGCCCACCTCGGCCTCCCAAAGTGCTGGCATTACAGGCATGAGGCACGTGCCCAGCCCTAAATACATTTATATAAAAAGAAAATGTTCATCCAAGTACATGAAAAACCCATTATATCTTGGCATAAAGGAAAAGTAACTGTAAAAACCAACAGCTATGAAAGCATAACAATGTCATTAGATTCTAGCCACTTCCGTTCCCTGTACTCCCTGGCCCTGACATTACAAAGGGAGATATGGCAGGTGGTTAAAGAGATACTAAGAACTTGTTAGCATCCACCTTCCTTGTGTAAAAAGAAGGACGGAAAGAAGATTGGAGAGGGAATAATTTCTGATTTGTTGTTATTTAATCCAGTGTCTCTGTAATACTTAAAATGATGTCATCTAGAAGAGGCATTGGTTGGGCACGGTCACTCACGCCTGTAATCCCAGCACTTTGGGAGGCTGAAGTGGGAGGATCATTTGGGCCAGGAGTTCCAGACCAGCCTGGGCAACATAGTGAGAGCCCATCTCTTAAAAAAAAATAAAGTAGCCAGGCGTGGTAGTGCATGCCCGTAATCCTAGCTATTCAAGAGGGTGAAGTGGGAGGATCACTTGAGCCCAGGAGGTGGAGGCTACAGTGAGCTATGATCACGCCACTGCACTCCAGCCTGGGTGATACAGCAAGACCCTGCCTCTAAAAAATTAAAATAAGGCCGGGGCACAGTGGCTCGTGCCTGTAATCCCAGTGCTTTAGGAGGCCAAGGAGGGAGGATCACTTGAACCCAGGAATTTGACACCAGCCTGGGTAACATGGCGAGACCCTGTGTCTACATAAAATAGAAAAAAAAATAGCTGGACGTGGTGGTGTGTACCTGTAGTCTCAGCTACTTGGGAGGCTAAGAGGTGGGAGGATCGTTTGAGCCCAGGTTGAGGCTGTAGTGAGCTGTGATCGCACCACTGCATTCTAGTCAGGGTGACAGGGCAAGGCCCCATCTCTACAATAAATAAATAAAAGGGGTATTAGTTTCCCTTTTGCAGAACACGGATTGAGGTCTTATATATATTCTGTGCAAATAACCTAGACTCCTTCTTTGGGAAGCGTCAGTGAAAAAGACTGGTTTGGAAGTAAAATTGGTGAAGCATAGAGGTTAAGAGTATGGTCGTTGACCCAGACTGCCTAGGTTCGAATTCTGGTTCTGCCACTTACTAGATAATACTAGGTACTATTATCCTTCCCATTTTAAAGATGAGGAGACCGAGGTACAGGGTAGTTAGGTACTGTGCCAAAGGCCATATAGCTGATAAGTGGCTGGAACGGAGTGATGGAGGGGAGGATGGTAGGAGATGAGGTCAGAAAGATACAGCGGTGTTCTAAGGTCTTCTAGGCCACTATAAGGAATTAAATTTTACAGGCCAGGCGCAGTGGCTCATGCCTGTAATTCCAGCACTTTAGGAGGCTGAGGCAGGCAGATCACTTGAGGTCAGGAGTTCGAGACCAGCCTGGGCAGCACAGCAAGAACTCGTCTCTACAAAAAATAGCTGGGCATGGTGGCATGCACCTGTAATCCCAGCTACTCAGGAGGCTGAGGTGGGAGAATTGCTTGAGCCTAGGAGGCAGCGGAGGTTGCAGTGAGCTGAGATCTCACCACTGCACTCCAGCCTGGGTGATGGAGCGAGACTCTGTCTCAAAAAAAAAAAAAAAAAAAAAAAGGAATTAAATTTTGGTCTCACACACAGACTTTGACGAATGACTTTTGTCTTTTCTTCCCACCTCAGGCTTGTGATGTCCCTATTGAGGAGGGGCCAGTCCCCAGAACAGGGGCAAAAGGGCCTATTATGTCCATCTACTTCCGAGACCCCGACAGAAATCTGATTGAGGTGTCCAACTACATCTCCTCGTGATGGAGGCTGGACCTCCTCCGTTCTGTCCCCCTTGATGTCGCCCTCTCCTTTCCTTCCTGCAAACCCTCACCCAGGCCCAGAGATCTCCGAGGACTGAGGACTTAGGCACTTCACACATCCTGCTGAGGGGGGACCCAAGACAGGTTTGGGACCAAACCTACACATCTGTATGTCATCAAAGCTGGCCTAATAAATGCATAACCTCTCAATGAATATGGGGTCTTCGTTATTGTATTGGCGCCATGCATGGGTGTTTATGTAGGGTGTGAGATCTCTGAGCTGTTCAGTCGGAGGCCTATGACCAGGGTATGACACCTCTGAGCACCAAATCTAGGGTCATCACCTCGGGATTCAAGGCCCCTGACAGATTTCTCCTTGTCAGTGACGCCATCGTCTTCATCCTTTCCTAACTTTTCTCACTCCTCCAGCTGCTGCCTGCTGTTTCCTCCATTCCTGGGCCTCGCAGAATCCCAGAATCTCTCATTCCCATCAGACCTTCCAGGACCAGCACCAGGCGATACTACCTCTTTCAGGAGAGCCTTCTCTAGTCTTACTCTCAGGATATTTAGCACTTTCTACCTTTGGATCTAGTAGATCAAAGAATTCGAGACCAGCCTGGGCAACATAGTGAGACCCCCCACCTCCACAAAATAAATAAATAAATAAGCCAAATCATCTCAATTGAAGCATAGCTTGTGGCAGGTTAGGCGGGACAAGGTCAAATTTCCTCTGTTTCTGTCCCCCCTCCACCATTTAGTCAACTAAAATACGTATGTTAAGCACCTACTATGTGCCAGGCCCTGTTCCAGGCACTGGAGAGACAGCATTGAGCAAAAGAGATAAGCATACCCCTGTTGGTGGAGTTGCCATTCTAGTGGGAGAGAAAGAAAATAAATAAAACTAAGTAGGTAAAATATTAAGTATGTTATAGGCTGGTAAATGGTTTGGAGAAAAAGAAAACACAGAAAAGAGGGAAAGCAGATAAAAATTGTTGGGGCAGGTTGGACACAGTGGCTCACACCTGTAATCCCAGCACTTTGGGAGGCCGAGGTAGGTGGATCACTGAGGTCAGGAGTTTGAGACCAGCCTGGCCAACATGGCAAAACCCCGTGTCTACTAAAAATACAAAAATTAGCTGGGTGTGGTGGCGCATGCCTGTAGTCCCAGCTACTCAGGAGGCTGAAGCACCAGAATTGCTTGAACCTGGAGGCAGAGGTTGCAGTGAGCCAAGATCGCACCACTGCACTCCTTCCTGGGTGACAGAGCGAGACTCTGACTTGAAAAAAAATTGCTAGGGCAGCTTCTGATGTCTAATGAGGCGGTCCCGGAAAGTGTGACTGAGAAGGGTCTTGAGCACAGATTTGAAGAGATGAGGGAGTGAGCCACACAGATAGCCAGTGGAAGAAAGGCACACCAGGCAGAGGCATCGGCCAGTGCAAAGGCCCTGATGCATGAATGTGCCTGGTGTGTGTGAGGAACAGCAAGGATGCCAGTTGGGGAAGCAAGGGTTACAGATGGGTGGGGTCTAGCAGGCCAGGGTGAGGACTTCGTCTTTTACTTTGAGCGATGGGCAGCTGAAGGAGGGTTGTGGGCAGAGGAGGGATGTGATCTGATTTAGAATTTAACAGGCTCCCTCTGGCCGCTGCGTGGAAAATAGACTGTCAGGGCGAGGGTGGAAACAGGCGACCAGTGAGGGGGAGGCCCCTGCAGTGGTCCACGCAAGTGTGACGGTGGGGGCAGGGGAAGCGATTTTTGTTTGTTTGGGCTTTTTTTTTTTTTGGTAGAGTCGGGGTCTCGCTATGTTGCTCAGGCTGGTGTTGAACTCCTGGCCTCAAGAGCGCCTCCTGCCGGGCGCGGTGGCTCACACCTATAATCACAGCACTGTGGGAGGCTGAGACGGGCAGATCACGAGGTCAGGAGATCAAGACCATCCTGGCTAACACGGTGAAACCCCATCTCTACTAAAAATACAAAAAATTAGCCAGGCACGGGGCGGGCGCCTGTAGTCCCAGCTACTTGGGAGGCTGAGGCAGGAGAACGGTGTGAACCCAGGAGGCGGAGCTTGCAGTGAGCTGAGATCATTTCCCTGCACTCCAGCCTGGGTGACAGAGGGAGACTCTGTCTCAAAAAAAAAAAAATCCTCCTGCCTCAACCTCCCAAACTGCTGGGACTATAGGCGTGAGCCACCACACTCAGCCAGGAGATGATTTTTTTTTTCTGAAGTTAAGGTAACATTTATTTGATTTCCTTATAATCATATTATCTAAGGCAGAAGTGGTGGTTACTTGGCAAGAATACAAGTTCTTTTAATGTCTTCTGTAGTTGAGTTTTAGTTCAGAAATACATCATATTTCACTGGTACAAATCTAAGAGACTGTACTTCTAGCATGGGCTCCTATTCATGATCAATGCATTTTTGTATCACCATGGCCTGATCAAACTCAATCACTGTTTCAATGGCAGGGCATGGCCAGTTGTGGCAGCTGCTCTGAAGGTCACTTGTTTTACTGTGGCCTGGCCAAGTAGAATAAGAGTGGGTCACCGTGAGCTCACTGGTCTCTTCAGGCTGTGCTCTGAATGATGACAGCAATACCTTGGCCACCTCCAATGCAAGCTGATCCAACGGCATATTTTCCACCTCGATGCCTTAATTCATGAACCAATCTAGATCCTCCCAGTGGGTGACCCAAAGCAATGGCTCCTCCATTCACATTGGTTTTACTTATGTCAAGATCCAAACTCTTCTCAACAGCCAAGTACTGGGGAGCAAAAGCTTCATTCACCTCTACCAAATCCATGTCCTTAAGACTCAGTCCTGCTTTCTTCAGTGCCCCACTGATAGCAAGGACAGGACCAATACCCATGATAGAGGGATCACATACAGATACAAAGTAGCCCACAATTCTTGCCAGTGGTGTGAAGTTATGTTTCTTAACAGCATCTTCACTAGCTATGATAACAGCTCCAGCACCATCAGCTATCCCTGATGCATTCCCTGCAGTGACAGTTCCGTCTTTCTTGAATACTGGAGGAAGTTTCTGTAACTATTCCAGGGCTGTTTGGGGCCCAGCATACTCATCTACCTGCATTGTCTGTTTTCCTTTCTTTGTCTTCAGTTCAATTGGTGCCATTTCATCATTAAAGTAGCCAGCATCATTAGCAGCTTTCCATCTCTGCTGTGACTGCAGGGCGTATTTGTCACATTCTTCTCCGCTTATTTTATGTTTTACAGCAAGATTCTCTGCAGTCATTGCCATGGGGAGCTGGACATGCTGATCTGTTAATCCTACCCATAAAGAATCTTCCAGCTTGATATCTGATCCAAGCTTGGTTCCAAAACGCACATTTCTGACACAGCAGGGAGCTTGGCTCATGCTTTTGGTTCCTCCGCATAAAACAACTTCAGCTTCTTTAACACAAATTTCCTAACACCCATTCACAGTGGACTGAAAACCAGAACCACAGAGCCTATTAATCGTGAGAGCTGGGGTCTCCTTTGGGATTCCCACACGCAAACCAACATGCCTTGCCAAAAAAATATGGAACGCTTCACGAATTTGCATGTCATCCTTGTGCAGGGGCCATGCTAATCTTCTCTGTATCATTCCAATTTTAGTATATGTGCTGCCAAAGCAAGCATGGAGATGATTTTTTAAAAATGGTTAGATTCTGGAGATATTTTGAAGATAGGGACTGGATGAGTTCAACAAAAAAGAGGATGTCAGCTAGAGAAGAGGCCTGAGGACATTTTGGGTTCTAAAACAAGAGAAGGGACAGACAGACGAGTCAGGCAAGTGGGAAGGGAAGTGTGCGGATTCCTGAGTGAAGGAGTGATGGAGGAGCATGCGTGAGAGTCTCCTGAAGTAAAGGAGCCCCTGGTCTTCTGGACTCTGGTCGCTAAATAGTCTTCAGAGGGTAGTTCAGCCAGACCCTGTGAATGAACCGCCAAGGAGCCCCAAAAGTGCTGCGAAGAGAGGGAGTGTGAGGATATGAGTTTTAGCAAGTAAAAGGCTTTCCTAAAACCTGTAGCATTTTCTGGCAGTGGAAAAAAGAGGAAAGGGGTTTTCTGCCTCATTCTAAAAGACAATTTGCCATGGACCCAGACATTATATGCCTGAAGATGGATGATTTATGGATGAAAGGAAAGAGAAAATGAAGGCATAGAGGAAGAAAGGAAGGAACAGATAGATGGGTGGATGGGTGAGTGGGTAGGCAGATGAATGAATGGGTAGATGCTCTGATATTTCCTCCCTCCTCCCCCAAGAAACTCCTTCACAGGTGTGCAAAGAGAGAGGAATATGAGTTTATGAATTGCAGATTTGCTATAATAGGGAAAGAAACTAGAAATAATGCAAATGTTCATCAACAGATTAGTGGTTAAACAAATGTGGTATATCCATTCCATGGAATATTACTTTCAATAAAAGGGAACGAACTTACGAGGCCAGCATTACTCTGATGAGAAAACTAGACAAAGATATCACAAGAAAACTACAGACCAATATCTAAGTATAGATGCAAAAATCCTCAATAAAATACAAGTAAGTAGAATCCAGCAACATATAAAAGGATTATACACCACGGCCAAGTGGGATTTATCCCAAGAATGCAAGGTTTGGTCAACTAATGAAAATCAATCAATATAATGCATCACATTAACATAATAAAGAACAAACACCACATGATCTTTTCAGGAGATGCAGAAAAAACATTTGACAAAATTCAACACTCCTTCATGATAAAAACACTCAACAAACTAGGAATAGAAGAGAACTTCCTCAACCTGATAAAGGACATCCACAAAAAATCCACAGCTAACATCATACTTAATGGTGAAAGTTGGAAAGGAACAACACAAGGATGCCCCTTTTTACCATGTCTTTTCAACACTGTATTGGATGCTCTACCTGGGGCAATTAGGCAACAAAAAGAAATAAAAGGTATCCATATTGGAAAGGAAGAAGTAAAACTATCCCTGTATGCAGATGACATGATCTTACACATAGAAAATGTTAAGGAATCCACCACAAAACCATTAGAGCCCCATTAGTGCATAACCATTACAGCAAGGTTGCAGGATATAAGATTTTGTATGATACGAGATTATACAAAGCTTAACCATATATGCTAGCAATTAACAATCCAAAAGTGAAATTAAGAAAACTATTCCATTTACAATAGCTTCAAAATGAATAAAATACTTAGTAATAAAATGAATGAAAGAAGGGCAAGACTTATACACTGAAAACCATAAGATATTATTGAAAGAACTTAAAGAAGACCTAAATAAATGGAAAGACAGCACATGTTCGTGGAATGGAAGACTTTATAGTGTTAAGATGGCAATACTCCCCAACTTGATCTACAGACTTGATGCAATCCCTATCAGAATCCCAGCTTGCTTCTTTGCAGAACTGACAAGCTGATTCACATAGGAGTGCTAGGGGCCCAAAATACAACAATCTTGAGAAAGAAAAACAAAGTTGGAGGACTCGCACCTTCCAGTTTAAAAACTTACTATATAGCTACAGTAATCAAGACCATGTGCTACTGGCATAAAAACATACATATAAATTAACGAAATAGAATTGAAAGTCCAGAAATAAATTCACACATTATAGGCAACTGATTTTTTTGAGACAGGGACTTGCTCTGTTGCCCAGTCACAAACACAGCTCACTGCAGCCTCAAACTCCTGGCCTAAGCCATACTCCCACATCAGCCTCCCAAGTAGCTGGGACTACAGGCATGCACCACTGTGCTCAGCTAATTTTCAAAAAACTTTTTGTAGAGACAGGGTCTCACTGTGTTGGACAGGCTGAACTCCTGGGTTCAAGTGATCCTCCCGCCTTGGCCTCCCAAAATGCTGGGATTACAGGTGTGAGCCACTGTGTCCAGCTAGCAATTGATTTTTACAAGTGTACCAAGACCATTCAATGGGGAAAGAATGCTCCTTTCAACAAATGGTGCTGAGACAGCTGAGTATCCCATGCAAAAGAATAAAGTGGGACCCCTTCCTCATACCGTATACAAAAAACAACTCAAAACAGATCAAAGACCTAAATGTAAGAGCTAAAACCATAAAACTTTTAGATCGGGGTCCCCAACCCCCAGGCCACAAACCCATCTGTGGTCTCTTAGAAACTGGGCCACACAGCAGGAGGTGAGCTGCGGCTTGCTGCCATTCATGAAGCTGAGCCCCGCCTCCTGTCAAATCAGCTGCAGCATTAGATTCTCTTAGGAATTCAAACCCTATTGTGAACTGTGCATGCGAGGGATCTAGGTTGTGCACTCCTTATGAGACTCTAATGTAACGCGCTTGAATCATCCTGAAAACATCCCCACTTCTGTGGAAAAAAATTGTCTTCCATGAAACCGGTCCCTGGTGCCAAAAAGTTGGGGACCGCTGTTTTAGAAGAAAACAGGCATAAGTCTTTGTGACCCTGGATTAGGCAATGGTTTCTTAGACGTGACATCTAAAGCATAAGCAGCCAAAGAAAAAATAGACACACTGGAGTTCATCAAAACTATAAGCTCTCTGGCTGGACACAGTGGCTCACGCCTGTAATCTCACCACTTTGTGAGGCTGAGGTGAGTGGATTGCTTGAGCCCAGGAGTTCAAGACCAGCCTGGGCAACATAGTGAAACCCCATCTCTGCAAAAAATACAAAAATTAGCCAGGAATGGTGGCATGCACCTGTAGTCCCAGCTACTTGGGGGACTGAGGCAGGAGGATCACTTGAGCCTCGGGGGGTCAAGGCCTCAGTGAGCCATGTTCACCCCCCACTGCACTCCAGCCTGGGTGACAAAGTAAGACCCTGTTTCAAAAAAAAAAAAAGGTGAAAAGACAACCTACAGAAGACAATATTTGAAAATCACATATCTAAAAAGAGTCTAGTATCCAGAATAAATAACTCTTACTACTCAACAATAAAAGGACAAATAACCCAATTCAAAATGGGCAAAGGATTTAAATAAACACTTCTCCAAAGAAGATAAATGGGCTGGGCATGGTGGTTCATGCCTGTAATCCCAGCATTTTGGGAGGCTGAGGCGGATGGATCACTTGTGGTCAGGAGTTCGAGACTGGCCTGGCCAACACAGTGAAACCCCATCTCTCCTAATAATAGAAAAATTAGCCAGGCATGGTGGTGGGTGCCTGTAATCCCAGCTACTCAGGAGACTGAGGCAGGATAATCACTTGAACCCAGCAGGTGGAGGCTGCAGTGAGCCAACATCCTGCCACTGCACTCCAGCCTGGGTGACAGAGCAAGAGTACATCTCAAAAAAAAAAAAAAAAAAAAAGATAAATGACCAACAAGTTTATGAAAAGATGCTCAACATCAGTGGTCACAGGGAAATGCAAATCAAAACCATAACAAGATACCACTTCACACCCACACCCAGTAGGATGGCTAGAATCAAAAAGAGGGACAATAAAAAGTGTTGGAGGCCAGGCGTGGTAGCCTGTAATTCCAGCACTTTGCAAGGCCAAGGCAGGCAGATTGCTTGAGCCCAGTAGTTTGAGACTAGCGTAGGCAACATGGCGAAAATCCCACCTCTACAAAAAATTACAAAAATTTAGCTGGGTGTGATGGTATGCACCTGTAGTCCTGGCTACTCAGGAGGTTGAGGTGGGAGGATCACTTGAACCCAGGAGGCTGAGGCTGCAGTGAGCAGAGATCATGTCACTGTACTCCAGCCTGGGGAACAGAGTGAGACCCTGCCAAACAAACAAACAAAAAAAAAAAAGAAAGAAAGAAAGGAGTGTTGGAGAGAATGTGGTTAAATTTAAATTTGAACCTCCGTACAGCAGCTGTGGAGAACACTTGCAGTTCCTCAGAAAGTTAAACATAGAATTACCATATCACCCCGCAATTCCATTCCTAGTTATATACCCAAGAAAACGAAAAACATATGTCCACATAAAAACTTTCACATGAATGTTCACAGCAGCATTATTCGTGATAGCCAAGAGTCCATCAATGGGTGAATGGATAAGCATAATGTGGCATTTCTTTTTCCTTTTATCTTTTGAGACAGGGTCTCACTCTGTTGCCCAGGCTGGACTGCAGTGGTGCAATCATGGCTCACTGCAGCCTCAACTTGCTGATCCTCCCACCTGAGCCCCCCAAGTAGCTGGGACCACAGGCATGCACCACCACACCTGGCTAATTTTTCTTTTTTGTAGACACGTGTTCTTGCTATGCTGCCCAGGCTGGTCTCGAACTCCTGGGCTCAAGCAATCCACCCACCTCAACCTCCCAAAGTGCTGAGATTACAGGTGTGAGCCACCGCATCGTAGCTATAATGTAGTAGGTATTTTCATACAATGGAATATTATTCAGTCATGAAAATGAATGAAGTACTAATACATGCTACAATATGAATGAACCTTAAAAAATTTATGTGAAGTAAAAGAAGGCAGTTACAAAAGGCCACATATCATATGACTGCATTTATATGAAATGTCCAAAACAGACAAATTCATAGAGACAAAGAGATTTGTGATGGCCCGGGGATGGGAGGAGAGGGAAATGGAATGGGAGGGTGTATGTTAATAGATACAGGGTTCCTTTTGGGGGTGATGAAAATGTTCTGGAATTAGGTAGTGGATAGTTACACAACCTCGTGATATACTAATCGCTTTGCTATACATTTTAAGAGTGAATTTTATGGTTCAGAGCAAATTTTATGGTATGTGAATTATGTCTCAATAAACAGAAAAAGAAAAAAAAGAATGAACTATTGATACACATGACAACGTGGAAGAATGTCACAGACATTATGCTGAGCAAAAGCAGCACATACTGTATGATGTGCTTCCATTTCCATGAAGTGCAAAAACGGGCCAAAAAAACCCCGGGTATCATATGGTGTTTATGGGTACCAACATATGGAGTGATGGAGTAAAAATACTCATAAGGAAGATAAACATCAAGCTCAAGGCAGTAGAAAGAGGGAGGGAAATGGAATCAGTACAAGAGCATCTGTAATATCGCATATTTTTAAAAACAATCTGAAGTCAATAAGGCAAAATATTAATGTTTGACAAAAGTAGATGCTTGTTACAGCACCCTTTATACTTTCCATTTTTTAAAACAGTCAACCAACAGTTTGTTTCTGAGGGCAAACGCTTGACTCCTTAGCCAGGCTTTGGTTGACATTTGCCTTGGTGCTTTTGACACCACAGTCTGTCAGGCTCTGTCCCCACCCTGATGGGCTCCACAGTACAGAAGAGGCACAAACAGTACAAATGCCATGAGGCCTGGACCAAGCAGGGGCTCTAGAACCCCAGAAGATGCCAGGAGGGAGTGAGCCAGTCAGGGAAGGCTTCCGAGAAGAGAGGACATTGAAGAAGAGTCTCAAACTTAGGCCTGACGGAGAAGACACGCGGCCAGGACACCCCACCCCCGCCCCCGCCCTCATCTCCCCCAAAGCCTGATCTGGCCCCACTGATTCTCTTATCTGCCCACTCCCAGCTGCCTCCTTGCCCGCTGAACTGTCGCCGCAGACTTCTGAGCCTGCGCCCCCTCCACGGGGATGGGGGAGGGAATGGGGTGAGGCCTGGCCTCACAGCCTCGGGGTTTCCAGCTCCTGCTGGAGGCAGGGCTCTGGGGTGCCCCACTCCTCACCCTTGGCTTCTCTTCCTGAGCGCTCTGTGCTCTCCAGAAATGAAGAAATGGGGTGAGTCCAGCGGCCAAACCCTTGTCTTAGCTCTTAGACATGCCTCCAGCCTGCCATTCCCTGTGAGGACAGATTTCCCTATGTTGCGACAGCTGCTTCTAATAATAATGATGATGATGAGAACTCCCATTTACAGAGCACACCATTTATGGTGTGCCAGCAGGCCCTGTGCTGAGTGGTTCCTATCCACGTGGGGGGCTAGGACTGTACCCGTTTTCCAGATGAAGAAACTGAGGCTCAGAGGGCGTCTGGCCCAGGAATCACACAGCAAATCAGTGTCAGAGTTGAGACAAGAACCCAGGGCCCTGGAGGAACATCTTCATTTCCACACACCTATGTAGACCCAGTCTGGAGGTGAGGGCAATTATACACACTTGCACCACAAGGAGCTGGTGAGAATGCGATAGAATTATGGGTGGAGAGCACTTAGCACAGTGCCTGGGGTCACTCAGCAAATAATGCCGCTGCTGTTATTATTAGTCTATTAATGCTAGTATTAATATCAGAATTAAACAAGCCTGGGCAACATAGCGAGACCTCATCTCTATTGAAAAAAAATTATTTTGCTGGGTGTGGTGGCATGCACCTGAAGTCCCAGCTCCTCAGGAGGTTGAGGTGGGAGGATCGCTTGAGCCCAGGAGGTGGAGGCTGCAGTGAGCCGAGATTGTCACTGCACTCCAGCCTGAGTGACATAGTGAGACATTGTCCCCAAAAAATATTTAGTATGTATCATTATCACTATTGTTGTTAGAATTAGAATAGTTTCAGAATTAGTATTAGTATTAATAATAGTATTAGTGTTAGATTAAAATTAGTATTAGCATTCGATGAGTATTACTATGAAAATTAGTATGTCCTCATAGAAGTAGAGAGTAGAATAGTGGTTACCGGCAGATGGGAGGGCAGGAGGCAGGGAGGGATGGGGAGAGGCTGTCAATGGGTACAAAGCTACAGTTAGATAGGAGGCATAAGTTCTGGTGTTCTAATGCATAGTACGATGACTAGAGTCAACAATAAATGTATATTTCAAAATAGCTAAAAGCGTTTTTGAATGTTCTCATCACAAAGAAAAGATAAATGTTTAAGGTGATGAATATGCTAATTACCTTGATTTGATCATTACACAATGTATACATGTAATAAAACATCATGTTTTACCCCATATATATGTACAACTATTATGTGTCGATCATAAATTTAAAGAAATAAAATTAGTTTTAGTGTCAGTATCAATATTACAATATTGGTATTACTCTTAGTGTCAGCATATTATTAGCACTAGTACTATAAGTAGTAGTAGGGTTAGAAAGGGCTGTGTACTCTCCCTTGTATGCAGTAGGTACTCAATAAATAAATAGGGATACTTAATATTTATTGAGATTTCAGATTCAAGTAAGTTAAAATCATGTAACATGGGTTAAAACTCATTTAGTCTCCACAGTCACTGCATGGAGTGGCTTATTGGGGTATATTATTACCCCATTTTTACAGATGAGGAGCTAAATTCCAGAGGGGATGGTAACTCTCCCAAGGTCACCCGATCCATTAGTTGTTAGGGCAGTCTATGAACGAGGATGAGCTGGCTCTAGAGTCCATCTCCTGAAACCACTGCCACTTAAGTCAGAGGTGTCTTTGTATTCGTTCTCCTTATTACTGATGAGGGTTCAGCACGGGGCGTGGCACACCAGCAGGAGCTCAATAAATAGGAATTCGTGGGCTTGCTCTCTTTCCTCCTCAAATCTCCCATTGCATATGAGGACACTGAGGCTCAAAGGAGTGAGATGAGAATGGTAAGATCCCTCCAGGGTGGGCCAGTGGGCAAGCCGACCCCACTGACCTGGGGCTCCATGCTTGGCCTCTGCCCTTTGTAGGTCTCAGTCTCCCCATCTGTAGACTAGGTGAGCAGGACAGCTCCTTGTCCCATGTGTGCATGTGTGTCAGATGCTTTCATATAGAAAAAGTGCTCAGGTTAGGTACAGGTCTATGTGAGGTCTATGAGACACTGTGGTTGTTGTCATTAATATTTGGAGGAGGTGGAGCAGGGCAGGAGTGTGGGGACTGGGGTGCGGAGGCCTAGCCACATTCTGGTTGTCCCCTGCTGAGGGCTGAGGGCAGAGCCACAGGCTACATCAATCCACATCCCCCCATCCCATCTGCATGGGCACCACATGCCCAGGGTGTGATCCAGTCTGCCATCTCATGACCTTCTTCTGAGTCTGTCTCTGAATATCCCTCTGTCTCTGTCTCCCCTCTCAGTTCTCCACTTCTGTCTTTGGCCTCTTTCCCTTTCAGGTTTTATCTGTCACTTCTGTCCATCTCTGTCTCTCATTCTCTCTTTGCCTCTCTCTATATGTCTTTAATGGTCTCTGGTTCTCCCCGGGTGTCTCACCCTCTTTGTCTCTCCTTTTCTTTTGTGCCCTCTCTCTGCCTCTTTCCACGTCTGTCTCCTTCTCTATTCATCTCTGTCACTCTCTTTCTCCCCATTTCCGTCTCTCTCCGCCTATCTCTGTTTTTGTCTGTCTCTCTGCCTCTGTCTCTCCCACTCCATCCCTTTCCTTCCCTACCCTATCCCACTCCTCGAGGAATCATCCCTGGCTCCCACCTCAGTTTCCCGCCTCCAAGGCAGCATGGCGGGCAAGAAGTTGAGGCCACTGTCCCTGGGTGTTCCTACCCCCACAGCCTCACCCCAAGACAGCCTGTTACTGCGGCGCCAACAGCCACGGTCGCCTACATCTGATAAGACTTATCTGCTGCCCCAGGGCAGGCCAGAGCTGGCGTAAGCCCCAGTGGGGTGCTGAGTGAGTGTGCCCCTGCCTCCTGCCAGCACTGGCTTGGCCCGCAGGCTTAGCCTGGGTCATCAAGGTATCCCACAGGCTCTAGTTCAAATCCAGCAGAACCTCTCTGAGCCTCACTCTTCTCACCTGCAAAATGGGTACAGCCACATCCCTTCTCTCCCTGCAGCCAGGAAGACGCACATACATAGGAGTCTAGCCCACACCGGCCTCACACACATTAAGGGCTTTACTCTCTGAAAAGCCCAGTGAAGTCATGAAACCATATCTGCTATTTTCATTTATCTTGGTTTCAGCCTATTTTGCTTGTCTGGACACTACAGTCCACGGGAGCCTAGGTCGAGCGAGGTCCAAGAATCCCCAGGGTGGGCAGGGAGGGTGGAAGAGGGCCTCCAGTGCCCAAGAGGTGCCCCACAAGCATGGGACCCGCCCCCTCCCCTGGACTGCCCCACCCACTGGGGGCACAAGCCACTCCCTGGGGAGGAGGGAGGAGGGAGAAGGGAGGGAGGGAGGGAGGGAGGGAGGGAGGAAGGGAGCCTCAAAGGCCAAGGCCAGCCAGGACACCCCCTGGGATCACACTGAGCTTGCCACATCCCCAAGGCGGCTGAACCCTCCGCAACCACCAGCCCAGGTCAGTCTCAGCCCCCAGAGAGCCCCCACCAAGGCAACCCTGGGCCTGCTGCCCCTACCCTTATGCTTGCTCCAGGCTCCCCAACCCACAGCTGGTCCCCAAAGTGTCAGCCAGCCCTGAATCCCTTTACAGCTCCTCTAACCCACCTGTCTTTCCAACTCCCATTTCTACCCCAAATCTACCCACTAAACCCCACCTCTTTCTGCCCTCTCATCCATTCCGTCCAAGATATCTGTATCCTCTGGATCCCTTCACTTTGCTCGCTATTACCCTAGGTCTGTCTCCCCTAAACACTAACTCTGCCTCCCAAAACATGACTTTATCCCCCCAAATCCTTTCCCTGTCCCATATCTGATTTCCACTCACCAAACTTGTCTGTCTCCCTGACTTCTCCTCCAAACCTCACTTTTCTGCTCCCAAACCCCTTATCCGCTCTACAATGCCTTGTCTTTGCCCCACTCTCTCTGAGCCCCCAAACCTGTCTCTGATCCGCCAAACCCTAGCTCCATCCTCTTACCACCATCTCTGCCTTTCAAACCCACTCTTTGTTCCCAATGACTTCTCTCTGATCTCCCCAAACGATTTATCTCTCCCAACTCCCTGCCTGCTCAGTAAAATATCTTTGTCACTTCAAACACCAAGTCAACTCCCCAAAATCTGTTCTGCCGCATGAACCCTTATGTCTGCCTTCCCCAAACCCTATCTCAGCCCTAAAACACATCTCATTGTCTCCCTGAATCTCTCCAGCCCCAAGCCTTTGTCTACTCCAATTGTATCTTGGCTTCTCAAACTCCCCTTTAATTACTAGCCACATTCTGTCTGCCCAAACAGATCTTTGACTCCTAAACTCCATCTCTCCTCCAGAAAAACCCTTGAACTCCCCAGACTTTTCTATGACCCTCAGAATCTGACTCCCACACTACTTCTCAACTTTATTTCTGACTCTCAAACTTCGCCTCTGATCCCCCAACCTCGTTTGTTTTCACAACCTATTCCTGAGCCCAAAATGTGTCTCTGAACTTCCAAGCTCGTCTCTGCTCCACAAACCCCCATATCTGCCTCCCCACAAACTCCATGGGTACACCCCAAACCTCTCTCTGACTTAACCCCATATCTGACCTTCAAACTCCACCTCTATCTCCCTCTAAGCCCCATATCTGCCCCCTAGACCTTATATCTGCTCCCTTCAGCCCGGTGAGACCCTCCCTTGAGGGCTGGGATTGGAATGTTACCTGGGGTGAGGGGCTGGGGCCGAGGGAGAGTGGAGGGTGCCGGCTGCTGCCTGCTGCCGCCGTTGGGGCAACACTTACTCTAGTGGGGCAGCTGATAAGGAGCCTTCATATCCCCCAGCCTCGAGATAAACTTTATCTCTGTCTGGAGAGTGATAACTGGGGGTGAGGAGGCTGGGCCCCTGCCATGGGAGGGGTGGGCAGCCCTGGACTCACCAAGATGTGAGGTGCAGGGGTTGGGGGCAGTGGGGCTGGAGGGAGATCATGGTGGGTAAGGTGGAGTTGAGGGGATGAGGGAATAGTGGTGAAAGAAAGCGAGCAGAAGACACACAATGAGACAGCGAAGAGAGGGAGAAACAGGGAGAGATGGGAAGAGAGAGACAGAGACACAGAGACAAAGAGCAAGAGACAAAAGAGACATGAAGAGAAAGGAAAAACAGAGAGAAACTCAACGAGTAAGAGACAGAGACAGACAGACGGCCGGAGAAAAAGAAGGAAAGACCCAGGAGCAGAAAAGGAGATAGAAATGCAGAGACACCAGCAGGTAGCACTGTGAAGAGACAGAGACTAACACAGAATTAGAGACAGAGAAGAAAGAGATGGAGACCAAGATGGGGAAGCAAGACACTCTCTTCAGAGAGCAACAGCAGGCACCCTAGGGCTGACAAGGTGTTGGTGGTGGGCACACTTGTGGCCCATCTCTTTCCTAACACAACCCCCAAGCCTGGGCCTGCCCCTTAGCCTGTCTATGCCATGGGTCATGTAAGCAGGGGTGAGGGGCAGTTTGAAGACAGCCTTCTAGTCTGGCCCTGTCACTCCACCCTACAGACACAGAAACAGAGCAGGCCAGCACAATAGGGCCAGGGCCAGCATTCTAGGCTCCTTATCCCGAGCTGCATGTGGCTGGGTACGGTCAGGGGTATGGGACTACTAAGAGGCACGTGGACATAAGGTCAGAAGGCCCAAAGAGAGGGAAACAGAGGGAACAGACAAACAAGCAGGAAGAGTGGGAGAGATGCAGAGATGTTCAGAGAGATAGGAGAGGAGAGGGAGAAAGCAAGAATAACAGAAAGACAGCCAGAGAGAGAAACATGGGAAGACAGAAAATCATCAAACATTTACAAAAGCACAGAAAGAGGTCAGGCGCAGTGGCTCACGCCTATAACCTCAGCACTGTGGGAGGCCGAGGTGGGCCGATCACTTGAGGTCAGGAGTTCAAGACCAGCCTGGCCAACATGGCAAAACCTTGTCTTTACTAAAAATACAAAAATTAGCTGGGTGTGGTGGCACGTGCCTGTAATCCCAGCTACTAGGGAGGCTGAGGCATGAGAATCACTTGAACCTGGGAGGCTGAGGTTGCAGTGAGCCGAGATCGCACCGCTGCACACCAGCCTGGGTGACAGAGTGAGACTCCATCTCAAAAAAAAAAAAAGAAAGAAAGAAAAGGCACAGAAGGAGAAGACAAGCTATATCATAGAAACACAGAAAGCTGGGGAAGCTACAGAGTCAGACTTGAGAGGGAACAGAGAGTCAGGGGAAAGAGCCCCAAGGTATAGAGAGGTGGAGAGCTAGATGACAGAGACACACACAAGGCAAAACAGAGGCAAAGGGCCATCCCACAGGTCTCAGCTCAGCCCCAGCCCATCACCACCCCCAATACAGCAGATGGGGAAACTGAGGCCTGGGAACTGAAAGAGCCTGAAAGCAGAACTATGGTGGGCCTCCCCTGGGGAGAGGGTACCGGTAGAGGTACCTCCCACCTGTCACCCTCTTCAGAGGAAGTCAGTGGCCTTGGGGTGATTTCAAAAGTTGGGCGGGGAAGGCAGAGATAAGCAGTGGGGGGTACTGACCCCCCCCAACCAAGAAGTAGGGAGGAACTAAGGGGGCCTTCTGTCTGTAGACGCAACGGAGGTGGAGGGAGGAGGGAGTCAAGCCCGGAAACCATGGGGTTTCTGAGAAAGTTAGAGGGCAAGATACAACAGATAGGGATGAAGTTGGGGAGCAGAGGATGGTGAACCCCAAAGTCCTGGGGGAAGTGACCAAGAGGCTCAAGGGACTCTGGTCCTGCACGCCATCCCACCCTCACCCAGACTCTTCTAGAGGGGGAGGGAAGAAAGGATGGGGGGACGGGGAGAATAAGAGGAAGTGGAGGAGGAGAGGAGAGGAGATGGGGAAAGGGAGAAAAGGATGAACAGAAAAGGGAGGAGAAGGACGAAGAAATTGGAGGGGAGGAGAAAATGAGTAGTAGGAGAAAGGAGTGGAGAGTAGATGTAGACAGGGGAAGAGACACCGGATGTGGTGGCTCACACCTGTAATCCCAGTATTTTGGGAGGCTGAGGTGGGAGGATCACTTGAAGCCAGGAGTTCAAGACCAGCCTGGGCAACAGAGTCATACCCCATCTCTACAAAAAAAAAAAAAAACAGAAACTAGCCAGGTCTGGTGGCACACACCTGTAGTCCCGGCTACTCAGGAGGCTGAGGCAGGAGGATCACTGCCGGGAGGCAGTGGTTGCAGTGAGCCGAGATCATGCCACTGCACTCCAGCCTGGCAACAGAGGAGACCCTGCCTCAAAAAAAAGTGTGTGTGGATGGGGGAGAGGGAGATAAGTTGTGTGAGGAAGGTAGAAAAGGAGAATGAAGACAAAAAGAGAAGGAGGACAAGGAAGAGGGGAAACAGGAAAGGAGAAGGAGGAGGTCAAGGAGGAAAAGAAGGTGGAGGAGAAAAAGAAAGCAGGAGAGAATGAGAAAAGAGTGGAAAGAGAAGGAAGTGGGGAAGAGGGGGACAAAGAAGAGATGGGAAGAAGAGAGACGGGAGAAAGAGAGGAGGAAAAGGGAAGAGGGGGAAGAAGAGAGAGAATGGAAGGAAGAAGGGAGAGGTAGAAGCAGATGAGAGTGGAGGAAGAGCGAGAGGAGGGAGGAGAGGAAAGACAAACGGCAAGAGGGGGAGAACGAGGAGGAAGATGAAAGGAGGGCCACACAGGAGTGGAAGGGGAGATGTAGGAGGGAAAAGAGAGGAGAGGGAGGAAGAGAAGGAGGGGAAGGAGAGGGGAGACTAAGGTGAGGAGGAGGAAGGGAATGGGGAGGTGGGAAGGAGAAATATGGAGACTGAGGTGATGGAGTGGGAGGAGGGGGAAAGGAGGGAAGAGGAGCAGGTGAAAGGAGGTGAGGGGTGGAGGATTTCTGTGTCTGAGGACCCCTTCTGTCCTCGCAGGTTAATCCCCAGAGGCTCCATGGAGTTCCCTGGCCTGGGGTCCCTGGGGACCTCAGAGCCCCTCCCCCAGTTTGTGGATCCTGCTCTGGTGTCCTCCACGCCAGAATCAGGGGTTTTCTTCCCCTCTGGGCCTGAGGGCTTGGATGCAGCAGCTTCCTCCACTGCCCCGAGCACAGCCACCGCTGCAGCTGCGGCACTGGCCTACTACAGGGACGCTGAGGCCTACAGACACTCCCCAGGTAACTCCACTGGGTGGCTGTCTTGGCATTGGCTGAGTGCTGTTGGGGTTGCCATGGAGATCTTTGGCTAGGTCAGAATACCACTGTGAGGATATCTCAGAAATGGCTGGAAGCTTCTCAAATGGATGTGCCGACCACTTTCCCTAGTTAAGTGCAGACCTGGGAATTCCAATGCTCCTCAACCTGCCATATTGGGGCGGCCACACTGAGAGGCAATACTGGAATGTGGTGGTTGCCCTAGTTGTCGAGTGATCCGTGGAGCTCCAAATCCCAACAGTCATCCTCAAAAGCCCACTTGGAAATGGTCAGAGGTTATTGCAGAGGCCACACTGACCAGTGGGGACAGGATCCAGGAAGCATCCAACGGCCAGCAGCTGTTCTGGTAGCCTGTGGAAAAGCTGGGAACTTGGCCACCATGTTGGGGGTGCTGGGAACCACTGCACCCTGACATGGGCTGACCCTAGACTGATTTTGCCTCTTCTTTCCTCCATCCCCACCTGCCCCCAACAGTCTTTCAGGTATACCCATTGCTCAACTGTATGGAGGGGATCCCAGGGGGCTCACCATATGCCGGCTGGGCCTACGAAAAGACGGGGCTCTACCCTGCCTCAACTGTGTGTCCCACCCGCGAGGACTCACCTCCCCAGGCCGTGGAAGATCTAGATGGAAAAGGCAGCACCAGCTTCCTGGAGACTTTGAAGACAGAGCGGCTGAGCCCAGACCTCTTGACCCTGGGACCTGCACTGCCTTCATCACTCCCTGTCCCCAGTAGTGCTTATGGGGGCCCTGACTTTTCCAGTACCTTCTTTTCTCCCACCGGGAGCCCCCTCAATTCAGCAGCCTATTCCTCTCCCAAGCTTCGTGGAACTCTCCCCCTGCCTCCCTGTGGTGAGAAACTCAAAAAAGGACAGGGAAGTTGAGGTGGGAGGGGTGGCCCAAAGTAAAGCTGAGCTGAGCCTAGCTCCTTCTTCTCCTCTTCACCCCACCAGAGGCCAGGGAGTGTGTGAACTGCGGAGCAACAGCCACTCCACTGTGGCGGAGGGACAGGACAGGCCACTACCTATGCAACGCCTGTGGCCTCTATCACAAGATGAATGGGCAGAACAGGCCCCTCATCCGGCCCAAGAAGCGCCTGGTAAGACCGCAGACCTGCTTCACCTTATACACAGGAACCCCTGTCCTCACCCTGTACAAGAAGCCACATCTTCCCATTGTATAGGAACGCTGTTCTCATGATTACAGGAAGCTACTGCAGGCCACCCTGTATGGGAACCCCTGTCCCAATATCACATGGAAACCCTTGCCTTCATCCTACACAGGAAAATCTCCTCATCCCATATGGAAATCCGTGCCCTCACTGTGCATGAGAACTCCCGCCCTTTCCTTGTACAGGAACCCAGATCTATAGAAGCTCCTATCCTCAACATACCCTTATAAGCTTCAAACAGAAACCTTTGTCCTCACCCTGCACACCAGTGTTTTCGTCCTTGGCTTCACACTGGAATCACCCCAGGTCCCTTCTCCCAGATGTGCTGATGGAATTGGACTGGGGTGCTGCCTGGGCATCAGGACATTTTAGCTCCCCAAGTGATTCCGATATGCAGCCAAAGCTGAGAACCACCAATGTAGTCCCCCATAGAATATAGAACAAAAGAAACTTATACCAGATAGGAACCCCTGTATTGGCCCCATACAGAATCCTCAGGCATCACCCTGTAAACAAAGCCCTGCCTTCAACCTGACCCTCACTTCTTGGGTCCTCCTGACATCCCCTGTGAGCCCCTTACCCCCACTTCCACATCCCCAGGGCACTGATCGCACATCCTGCCGTCCCCTAGATTGTCAGCAAACGGGCAGGTACTCAGTGCACCAACTGCCAGACGACCACCACGACACTGTGGCGGAGAAATGCCAGCGGGGATCCCGTGTGCAATGCCTGCGGCCTCTACTACAAGCTACACCAGGTGACGCCCTGCCCCTTGGAGCCACCCCTCTGCTTTCACTGTCTTTATGCCACACTGCCCCCCACTCTGTTCCTGTTCTACCTCTCTTCCCCCACAACCCTCTTTCCTCTTTCCCCTTTCTCTCCTTCCTCCCCCTTCACCCATCCCTTCTACTTTCCCCCTTCTCTGTTATTACCCTCCCTCCTTCCTTCTCCATTCCCTCCTCCTCCACTCTCCTTCCTCTCCTCTCCCCCACCTCCAGGCATCAGCTAATGTCCAATCCTTGGGCATTATGTCCCTAGCTAATGTCCCTAGACCTTGGGCAGCTCCTATCAGCCTTGGAGGCTTTCCTAAGCTCAGGGCCTCACAACCTCAGGATTCCTTGAGACAATCTCAGCACCCCGAAATTATCTTACCCTGAAAGAAGTGGGGTAGAGAGGGTATCCCTGGTTGACACACAGAGAGGCAAAGGTCTGGAGTTGGGGACACCCGCAGCCTCCCTTTTGACAGGTGAACCGGCCACTGACCATGCGGAAGGATGGTATTCAGACTCGAAACCGCAAGGCATCTGGAAAAGGGAAAAAGAAACGGGGCTCCAGTCTGGGAGGCACAGGAGCAGCCGAAGGACCAGCTGGTGGCTTTATGGTGGTGGCTGGGGGCAGCGGTAGCGGGAATTGTGGGGAGGTGGCTTCAGGCCTGACACTGGGCCCCCCAGGTACTGCCCATCTCTACCAAGGCCTGGGCCCCGTGGTGCTGTCAGGGCCTGTTAGCCACCTCATGCCTTTCCCTGGACCCCTACTGGGCTCACCCACAGGCTCCTTCCCCACAGGCCCCATGCCCCCCACCACCAGCACTTCTGTGGTGGCTCCGCTCAGCTCGTGAGGGCACAGAGCACGGCCTCCAGAGGAGGGGTGGTGTCCTCCTCTTGTAGCCAGAATTCTGGACAACCCAAGTCTCTGGGCCCCAGGCACCCCCTGGCTTGAACCTTCAAGGCTTTTGTAAAATAAAACCACCAAAGTCCTGAAATTGTGGATGTGTCTATGTGTGGCTGAACAGCAGAGCCAAGTGGAGTGTGTAACAATACCTGTGGCTCTCTGATGACAGTGCATGGCTGCAATGTGTGACCATGTGAGGCTGGCTAAGGCGGCACATGTGACACTTTGTGACCAAGGGTTATGTTGTGTGATTGGAACAATCTATGTGAAACTTCTTGTGAAGTGTCCAGGTGGTTCCATATGTCATGGTAAGAGGCCACGCAGGGCTTGCCGACGGTGGGGGTGGTGCCGGGTGACTATGGGCACACTGGAAGTGTGTGTGCTGGAGCAGGTGATAAGGAGGTGTGTGGGGCTGTGGTCGTGCGGCTGGGCACGACGCTGGGGGACCTTTGAGACAGCATGACAGCATACGTGGTGGGCACAGAATCTGATAAAGATTCTTGGAATGTTGAACAAGAAGTGTGTGTCAGGATGTGTTTGTGGGTCTGGGGATGGCAATATCTCGCTGCAAGTCCCTGTGCATGGGCATGGGTGTGCGTGTGTGTGCATTACGTGTGGCATGCGCCATGTCACAGTGTCTCTGAATGGCTGACAACATGAGCAGCTCTGTGTACATTTGTTTGTGGAGGTCTCAACAGCAGAGTTTCAGAGGGTATAAGTTAGGGACTCTCTTCCAAGGGACAAAAGACACGTTCAGGAAAGGAACGTGGAGAAGGGTGGAGCTGGAATGGTAGCTGGCAAGGTCAGAGGCCAGTGCTGGGGCGCAGGGTTGTCCGTGGGTCTTCCTGTCGGACCGGTCTTATCTTGCTCAGCCCAGCTCAGCCTGCAGCCCTGTGGGAAATGGTAGAGAATGAGAAGGGGAGATTAGGGGGACAAAGCAGCCCCTGGAGGTGGTTTCAACCTCAGTAGGTGGGGCGCTCCACACAGTGCCAACCCCTTCCCCAACACTCCCACTCACCTGGATGAACTGCTCCCCCCACAGCGGAGTCTGTTCCTCAATTTCACAAACACACAGGAGCATACTCTGAGTCAGGGGACATCCTAAGGCAGACTGCTTAAGTGGCTCAATGGAGGCCACACAGCCGGTGGCAAGGGGCCCAGCGGGGCAGTCTGGCCTGGGGTCCATGTGCTCAGCCACACCCCACAGCCAGCAGCACCCTTTCCTGAGGGCTCACTGTGGGTCGGGCGGCAGGCTGGGAGGCTCCAGTTGCTTTAGTTCATTAGTGCCTGAAATAAATATTCTGAGGAAAATATACCCATACTCATTTCACTAATGGAAGAGTGAGGCCCAGAACTGATGAGTAACTTACCCTGACCACCAAGTTTAAGGAGTAGATTTTGGATGGGGTGACACACCCAGCCCAGCAAATAAGTGCTGCTCACACTTAACTGCTCTTTATGGCTTCTCCCCTAGAGCCCTGGATATGGGGGTTGCAGGGACCCACAGGTCCTGACCATATTATAGGTAAGCAGCTGTCCTCCACAGAACACCAGCCCATCAGCTAGCGGGCATGCCAGCTCCACTAAGTAGACTGCTGCAGAATCACAGGACTCTATTATGCTCATTGTGGGCATTGTCCACAACAACCCTGATCCCATAAAAGACACGTGTCTGGCTTCCCCTCAGAAGCCCAGCCCTTACACCCTGCAGGAGGCCCCATGCTCTAAAAACCCCTTTCAGAACCTGTGCCGGACACATGCCTGGCCCCACCTTGTTCAGGAGCCCTGGGCCTCAACCCCATAAGTATAGCTCCCCCAGCCTGGTATAGAAGACTAGCTCTGAAGCTCTAGGGGAACCCTTCATCTAATTATCTACAGGAAACCCATCCTGATCCTGTTCAGGAATGCCAGCCCTTACCCTGAATAGGAAGAACCTCTGCCTAACCCCAGCTAGGGACGTCTGGACTAAGCTGTAAGGAAGCCCCTGAACACCTTGGACAGGAACCCTTGTCCTGACCATCCACACAAGCCTCAGTCTCCCTATACGAATCCTGTCTTGACCTCAGGCAGGAACACCTTTGTACTCACACTGCTGCAGTCCTGTCCTCCAGGTAGCATTTTAAAAACACCTCACTCACAATAATCTGAGTAGTAAACCATGGACCCAGCTCTGTCTTTACAGAAATCCCTGTCCTCAACCTCTTCAAGAACCCTGACTGTGTGTGGAACCTCTTGCCTTCATTGTTGACAATGATCCCTGATGTTGCCCTGCACAACAATCCATGATCTCACACCCTATCCCGTAGAGTCCACAGGAACCCATGATCCAACTCTCAACATGAACCTCAGTCTTTTACTTGTATGGAAAACCACTTCCTGACCTTATGGCAGGAATGCCTGTCTTGACCATTTACTTTAAGCCCTGACCTCAGCCTATACAGGCACCTATGGCCTCACCTGATACAGGATCCCCCCTTCTCACTATATAGGTCGCATTTACTGATGCTGCACGAGGCTCCTGGTCCTTACCTTGTATTAGCTCCACTACCCTGACCCTCTACAGCAGGGGTTCCCAACCCCCAGGACATGGACTGGTACCGGTCCATGGCCTATTAGGAACTGGTCCACACAGCAGGAGGTGGGCAGCAGGCAAGCAAGCATTACCACCTAAGCTCCGCCTCCTGTCAGATCAGCAGTGGCATTAGATTCTCATAGGAGCACGAACCTTACTGTGAACTGTGCATGCAAGGAATCTAGGTTGCGTGCTCCTTATGAGAATCTAACTACTGCCTGATGAGCTGAGGTGGAACAGTTTCATCCCCAAACCATCCCCCACCATCCGTGGAAAGACTGTCTTCCACAAAACCGGTCCCTGGTGCCAAAAAGGTTGGGGACCGCTGCTCTACAGGAAGCCTGACCCTAAAACTGTTCCAGAACTTCTGACTGTTCTCTGCAGAAATCCCTTGTCCTGAACCTCAACAGAAATCCTTTACTTTTACAGTAATTTATTTACAGGAATCTGTAATTTACAGGAATCTCTGATCTTTATAGGAATTTACAGGAATCTCTCATCTTTATAGGAACTCCTAGCTTTACTCTCTGGAAATACACTGCTGACCCTGAACAGCAAGCCTAATGTGATTCTCTGTAACAGCCTTTTCCCTGGCCTTGTCCCAGAAGCCCCACCTGCACCCTGTACAGGAACTACTGCCCTGACCCAACAGAAGAAACACCGACCTGAATCTCTGAAGGGGCAGTGTCCTAACTACACAGAGGATCTTTGTCCTGAACCTGCACAGGAACCTCTATTACCCCCAGCAGGAACCTGTGCCCTGAGCTAGCACAGAAAATCCTGCCCTTACACTCAACAGGAACCTTTGATTTGCCTCTTTAGAATAATCCAAAGAATGAACCAGTATAAAAAGCCTCTACACTGTAGAGGAACCTCTGTTCTGAACTTGTTAAACAACCCATAATCAGAATCACCATGAATACCTGCCTGGAGACTGTACAGGAACCCCTAGCCTAACCCCCAGTGGAATCACCTGATCTGTCTTGTCTCTAGTAACACAGCTCTGATCCTGGCCTGAGTACACTGTGATCCTCTGGCCTGGCCGTCTACAGAAAACCACTCTCCTGGCCTCAAAAGGAACACCTAACCTTAATCTGTATGGGAAAAAATGCCTTCACAGTTTTTCCTCTCACTTTACAATGTCTCCAACCTTTGTATTTACCTGCAAACCTGCCTTACCAGGTAACAGAATCATTCTCCTGACCCCAGACAGGAAACACTAACCTGACCCAGAGATGCTCCTACCCCTACACAGTAAGAGAGTCCCTGTCTCAATGCTTTAAAGAGAAATTTCTATAGCAGTGCTGTCCAATAGAAATATGTGAGTCACATGGGTAAGTTTATATTTTCAATGTAGCCCCATTAAAAAGAGAAAAAAACAGATAAAATTATTTTTAATAACATCAATATATTTAACTTTACCCAATATATTCAAATATTATTTCAACATATAATCAATATAAAAATTACTGAGCTATTTTAAACTTTTTATACTGAGTTTTGTGATCTGGTGTACATTTCACATTTATAGCACATCATCTCAAGTTAGACTGGCCACATTTCAAGAGCAGTAGCCACATGTGGCTAGTAGCTACCATATAGGACAGCATAGGTCTGTGGAGTCTACGGAACAGACACTGCTATAAGCTCATTGAAACCTGTTCCTGTTCTTCCTGAGCTCACTCTACCTTTTCCAACCTCCTCTGCAGATAGATGTGGGCACATGACAGAGTTCTGACCAATGGAGTATGGGCAAAAGTGACATATACCAGTTCCAGGCCTGGCCCATAAAAATCTCTCATGCAATCCTCCATTTTCTCTCTTTCCCTATCTACCAACTGAAAACCAACTAACTCCAAGGACCTAGAGGAGGACAGAGTCACAAAATAGAGTTTGCCTGGGTCCATGAATGAACAGTAGTAAATATTCAGATTGGCTTTTGAATGAGCAAGAAATAAACATTTATTTGTCAAGCCCCTGAAATTCTGGGTTACAGCAGCTAGGATAATTTAGCCTAATTAATAATAATCTCTCCCTCTCTCTTTTTTTTTTTTTTTTGAGATGGAGTCGCCCAGGCTGGAGTGCAGTGGTGCAATCTTGGTTCACTGCAACCTCAGCCTCCCGAGTAGCTGGGATTACAGGTGTATGCCATCACGCCCGGCTAATTTTTGTAGTTTTGGTAAAGATGGGGTTTCACCATGTTGGCCAAGCTGGTCTCAAATTCCTGACCTCAAATTATCTGCCTACCTAGGCCTCCCAAAGTGCTGAGATTACAGACGTGAGCCACCATGCCTGGCCAGTAATTTTTTTTTTTTTTTTTTTTTGAGACAGGATCTCACTCTATTACCCAGGATGGAGTACAGTGGCACAATCTCGGCTCACTGCAACCTCTGCCTCCCCTCCCAGGCTCAAGCGATCCTCCCACCTCAGCCTCCCAAGTAGCTGGGACTACAAATGCACACCACCACACCCAGCTAATTTTTGTGTTTTTTATTGAGACGGGGTTTTGTAATGTTGCTCAGCTGGTCTCAAACTCCTGAGCTCAAGCAATCTGCCCTCCTCGGCCTCCCAAAGTGCTGGGATTACAGGTGTGAGCCATTCTGCCTGGCCAATAATAATCTCTTGACCGAAATCTAGACACCGGATCTTACTGTCTATATGAACACAAGCTCTGAACCTATACAGAAACACCTGTGACCCAGTACTGGCCCACCTGATCTCTTTGTAGGAAGCTGTCATAACATAGGTCTAAGAAGCCCCATCCTGGCCACGAACAGTGGCTCACACCTGTAATCCCAGCACTTTGGGAAGCTGAAGCAGGCAGATTGCTTGAGTCCAGGAGTTTGAGACCAGCTTGGGCAACATGGCAAGACTCCATCTCTATAAAGAAAAAAAAATTAGGCAGGCATGGTGGCATGCACTTGTAGTCCCAGCTACTTGGGAGGCTGAGGTGGGAAGGTAGCTTGAGCCCAAGAGGTTGAAGCAGCAGTGAGCAGTGTTCACACCACTGCCTCCAGCCTAGGAAACAGAGTGAGACCCTGTCCCCTGTCTCAAAAAAAAAAAAAAAAAAAAAAAAAAAAACACTTAATCCTTAACTTGCACAGGAACAGGAACCCAGTCTGGAGCTCTCTAGAAACCCCTGCTTGATTCAGTAAAGGTACAACAATATAGAAACCATAGGAATCCCTGTCCTCATTCTGTCCAGGAACATTTGAAATGACCCACCAGAGGTATACTAGAAGTGACCTGACCCTGCCCATGAATCCCTGTCCTCACACACCTCACACAAAAGGAATACCTCTCCTTAAGAAAAAAGGCCCCTACCCTCAATCCTGCAAAAGAATGTCAGCCAGATAGAGACCAAGGCCTGACACTACAGCACAGATCGGCAAACTATGGCATTCAAGCCAAAGCCAGACTGTGGGCTGTTTTACATTTTTAAAGTGTTGTTTTTTAAAAAGAGAAAAAAAGAAAAATGCCACTGAGACCGTATGTGGCCTGCAAAGCCTAAGATGTTTACTCTCTGTCCCTTTATAAAGTTTGCTGACCCCTGCTCTACAGAAACCTCTCTTCTGATCCAACAGAAAAATGGGCCTTGACCCTTTGCAAGACTCCCTACTCTATCAGGCTGCAGGTATCAGAACTCTAGAATTTTTTGTAGTGTGTTATCATTGTATGTGTTTTCTTTGGTGAGTGTAGGGGTTTAAAGGTCTTAGGTCTGCAACTCTTTTGCGCTGAGACAAAAGATAGGTTCAGGTAAGAGGGGTGAGAGGGAAGAGGCGGCAGGAACTGGCATCTTCAAGAGGATCAGAGGGCAAAGCCACTGGGCGATGAGACCGTCAATCTGTCAGTCTGATGCGGAACCCCCGGACTGCTTATCTCTCCGGTCCCAGCTTATAGCCCGGTAGGAAATGGTGGAGAATGAGAGAGGGAGATTAGGAGGACAAACCGGCCTCCTGCAGAGCTGACACTTAGACACGGAGTGGGAGTTGCGGGGGAGAGGGGGTGCCCAGGGACAGCTCCCCAGACTCCCCAGGCGCACACACACTTTCTATTACTTCTTGGGAGCAGTGGTTACCCGTTGGAGGAGGCAGATAGGGAGAGCTGCTGCCCATGAGAACTCCCATCCTCAAGTCCATTCTGGCCCTGGGCACTATTATTATCACAACTTTCCAGATGAGGAAACTGAGCACAGAGCTGTTCAGCAACTTGACCAAAGTCACATGGTTAAGTCCCGTAACCTCAGTTTCCTTATCTGCAAAGCAGCCTTAATAATGGGAACTACCTCATAGAACTGTGGCTTACAACGATGCCTGTCACATAATACTTGCTATCGTTACCATTCCCTGCCCCCACTAAGACTCCTTCCACTCAGAATATTGCGGCAGAATATTAATAGCTAATATTCGGCCAGTGCTTCCTGTGTACCACCGTAGTGAATATTAACTCGGAAAATCCTCACATTTAGCATCGTCACCACGCCTATTTTGGCCGCCACCAGCCAACGTCCAGCGGCAACCTCGCTCTCGGCCCAGCCACAACCAGCCCGCTCGCGCTACGTCATCACGGTGCGTCGCGCGGGAAGTCGCGGGGAAAAGGGAAGACGCCCCTTCCTAATTCCCTCGCTTCCTTGCTTGCTGTCGAGACACCGCCGGCCCGAAGGGCTCCTAAGTGACTGGACAGGGACGGAGGGGCGGCGGCTATGGCATCCGGGACGACAGCGACGGTAGCCGAGGCAAAGGAAAGCTTGCGCCGCAGCCGCGTCGGGAACCGCCGGCGCCTGCCTTTTACGTAGGCGCAGCACAGCTGGCGTAGCACGCCGGCGCACCGCCCCGTCGCCTGTGAGCTCGCGAGAGGTGTGGCTCAGCACAGCTGGCGTAGCACGCCGACGCACCGCCCCGCCGCTTGTGAGCTCGCGAGAGGTGTGGCTCGCGCGAGGGGCGCGGCCTTGAGGAACGGTCCCCTCTGGAGGCGGGATCTGGGCGGGCAGTCGAGAGACCAGGCCCAATGGAAAAGAAAGGCCCGGGCGCTCGCGTCTCCACGGGTCGCCAGAAACTTGGCGGAGCGAGCCAAGGGCGGAGTTTGAGAAAGGGGCTGCGTCCAGTGAGTGGAGCGGCGAGTACAGTGCGTCGACGGCGGAGGCGGGAAGGGGGCGGAGGCCGACCGAAGGCGGCTAGGGACTGGCTGAAGGGGGTTAGCGAAACGTTAGCGGTCGAGTCTGGGCAGGGGGTGGAGCTGGTTGAAGGAACGGGGCAGTCCCCTGAGGAGCGGGGCTGGTTGAAACGCTAGGGGCGGGATCTGCCCGAGTGGAAGGTACCGGTCCGGCCCGATAAGGGGTGGAGTTAAGTGAATCGTTAAGGGTGGAGTCGAGACCGGGGCCGGCTGAGTGAAAGGGTGGGTGATTATCCCGGGAGATAGGCCGAAAGGGCCGGTTCGTGAAGGAATGGGGTCTGGGCCGGGCTTAGAGGGTCTGGGAATGGGGCTTAGGAGAGTAGAAGGGGCGGTGATTGGTTGGAAAGGGCAGGCCCTAAAACGGACTGAGTGAGTCCGGGGGCTCATTGCTCCGTGAAAGGGCAAGACCAGGGAGAGAGAATCGTGTAAAAGGGGTGGAGTCTAGCGGGCCGGGCGGGGCCAGGTAGAGTGGCCACCTGAGTGGATGGAGAAGGCCTGAGAGAGGCGGAGTTTGGAAGGCTGTGGAGAATCAGATCGCGTAAGGAATGGAATCTAATAGAGGGGGCGGAGCCTGGAAAAGGGCAGAGAGGTGGGGTCCTCAGGGCACACTAACCCCCTCACATACCCACGCTCCCCCCCACCCCCTGAACCGCGGCAGGGGCCAAGCCTCCTCAACTATGACCTCAACCGGCCAGGATTCCACCACAACCAGGCAGCGAAGAAGTAGGCAGAACCCCCAGTCGCCCCCTCAGGACTCCAGTGTCACTTCGGTGAGGCCCTAGACCCGCCCTGATGAGGGGGAGAGGGAGCAAGTTGGTCATGCCCTGGACTCTGACCCTTCTCTCTGATTCACAGAAGCGAAATATTAAAAAGGGAGCAGTTCCCCGCTCCATCCCCAATCTAGCGGAGGTAAAGAAGAAAGGCAAAATGAAGAAGCTCGGCCAAGCAATGGAAGAAGATCTAATCGTGGGACTGCAAGGGATGGTGAGCAGGGCCTGGCTGCAGTT